>NC_080059.1:7625310-7940310 GCF_026212465.1 Amaranthus tricolor | reverse complement strand
AGAAGATTGACATGGAATGGGTATGAGAATGGTACACCTGCTTGGCATGGTAATGGAGGAATTGATGTTGATTTTGAGAAATTGTGTTTAAATGGAGATGATGAGTTAGATTGTGATGAGTTGAAAGGTGAATTCATTGAACCATTGTGGATTACATGTAATTTTTAATACTTATAGTTTGATTGGATATTGTGTAATAGGACTGAGTAAGACTTTGTATTTGTATTTGTGATGTTCTTCTAAAGTCTCTTCGGTGTTGGTATTGAATCAAAGAAAAAGAGAATGATTTTAATGAAGTAAAAAAATCGGCCTAATGTGTATATTGATTCATTAAATTTGTTGAGATTAATAGTGATTTGAGTGTACTAATTGATTTGTGCATTTATGTGTAAATTATTTAATGAAGGTAATGAAGAAGTGCACTAATTGAAGGTAATGAAGTATGACTTATTTAATGAAGAAGTGCAAAAGAGTTTGTAGATGCTCTACAATGTTTAGTCGAGTAAAGTTGTCCCTGTACCTCGCTTGACCAAGGCGCTCGATCGAACGGGTTCTTGGATGGGTCGAGCAGATAGTCAGAATACTTCTAGTAGCCTCCTGTGCCTCGCTCGATTGAGCGGCTCTCTATTTTGGTTGAGCAGACCTTTTGATGTTCCTAGGATTCTGTTTTGACTCTTCAAGTTTTTAGAGCTTTTCAAAGTTATTAATTTATAGCTTTAATGTATTAAATGTTGATTAGTGTAATTTCACTTATAAATAGGAAACTCATTTATCCATCCAAACACATCAAACATAAACCCTTAAGCCTAAACACACGACCTTTGTTTTATCTCTTATTCAATTGTAATACTTCATTTGTAAGAGTTGTTTAACTCCATTGAAATAGTATAAACAAGAAGCTACGCACCACGGAGGACGTAGTCATCACTGGGTGAAACTCCTTAAATCAGTGTCAATTTTGCATTTTATGTTTCTTTCAAACGTTGTTAAATTCATTAAAACTCGTTATCGTTCATCAAGGTACTTCAAACTTTATCGATCTTAGCTGACATTTTAAAATGTTAAGGGTTGAAAACATTGGGGAAAGAGTTCCATACAAAGTTATTTAGAGATACTACTCCGGTATCCCATCTAGCAGGTAGGTGAACAACACAATTCCCACTTCGACAAAGATGATTACAATTTACATCTAAAGCTATTGAAATTAGACTTTAAACTAGTAATGCGATCATAAAAAAGAAAAACAGGAGCAAGACCATAGACTTGGTTAGAGATAAGAGTTTATGACCACCATAGCATTACCCTCTAGAACGATATCTGTAATTAAATCCCACAGGAACAGCCACTTTCACCGCAAAAGTTGCTGATGCCGCTATAGTCATTTCTATTTTTAACATCCCTATTCCCTATTTGTTTGACACCTCCTAGTACCCACTACCCACAGCCAGAAGCTTACCCTCCTCATCGCAAATAGCCAAACCAAGACCACGAACCATACCTTCACCAATGTGCGCATCAAAAATTACCTTGACCCATCCTTGGGGAGAAGGAGACCATCTGCGGCTGCTTTGTTGAATGGGCACGCAGTCGGATCCTATACACTTTAGCTGCATAAGTCTGGTAATCGTGGATAAGCTTTGAGAAACCAATAGCCACTTGCATAATATCTATTTACTCATTACCTAGGACTTGTTTGTTCCAAATGAACCAAGCTTCCCATAAAGTGGAAACCGAGGGATTGATTTCTCTTTAGTAGCATGGTCCCATAACCACATCAGTATGTAAACACCTAAAGTTAGTAATTGGGGCCTGATTTAACAGGTTTATGGCCGGATGCGATCTCCAAATACTTTCACAGTCGGGCACTGGATAAGAGCATGAATAAGAGATTTGCTAACTACCTCGCATCTGGTGCAATTATGGGTTGGGAAATTAGGAAAACACTTTCAACAGTTGGGCATTGTATTCAAACTAAAAAACACTTGACGTTTCCCAAATGTTTTTTCAGCTAGTCTCTTGAGATATCTTTAAGAGACATATTTCAATCCTAACCAATTAAAGATTGATGCCTATTTACTGTATTTTTAATGTCTATTTATATTATCCTTAATACTTACTTACTGTATCCTTAATGCTTACAACTGTATCCTTAATGCTTACTTTCAATATCGTAAATATCTACTTACATCATTCTTAATGCATACTTAAATCTATAATGGCTGGTCCAATTAGAAATGTTTTTTAATAAAAAAGATTACTCAGGTTTATTTGGGTAAACCTCAATGTTATAAAGTGAATGTTTAAAAAACTTTGTCTACCATGTGAAATATTTCATACCTTTAATCACATAGAATTCTAAAAACAATTATTTTAATATACAATATAAAAGGTGAAAAGTGACTTGAATTAAGTGGATAGAATTGATAATTTATTTACAAAATTTAAAAGGTTGAAAATACAATTGAATAAAGAGAAAAAATACATTGTGCAATTAAAATAGACATTGTCAATTGAAAATAACATGTAATAGTTGTACTAAAATAGTTTGTTAAGGAATGTGGCTCATGTGCCAAAATGCAATCAATAATCACCCACCATGAAAATTTGAAACCTAACCCATTTAGTAATTAATATTGATAGCATATATGCTCTCTATATTAAAATTTCTAGACCTACCCATTCATTTCATCCATACACAACATTCTATTATTCATGGATGAAACTAAAAACACCCTCCAACAACCCCTCCTTCCCACCTCAGTAACCCATGCAACCACCACAGAAACAACCACATCCAGCCATGACACGATCACCTCATCGAACTACGCTTTATCGGTCCGGCTCCTTATGTTCATATCCATCGGAGCCATGTCTGTATGGGCGAGCCATGAGGCCTCAAAAGGGTTCATGATCACAGTCAAAAACAGCATGATAAACACTTCTCTAGGGCAGAAATTTAACCTCTTTTATGTCTCCAACGACGAAGCTATACGTTTAGTGCAAAATTCCTCGAGTTTTGCTGCGAAAATTCTTTTTCCTGCTGATCATAGCAGGATACTCGAAAAGCTTATCGAGGTAGAGGTTCAATTTGTTAGTGATCATAGTTTAACAAATTATATTAACTCTTTTGAACAAAAGGGTAAGTATATAATTTTCATAGACTCTTATATAATGGAATTTAAGGATTTTAAGTATAGGATTAAGAAGGAAATTATGAAAAAGATGGGTGAAATATTGTTGATTAATTTAAGAAATAAAGTTCCTAATACTTTGTTAGATGGAATGGTTGAATATATAAATGATTTGGCTGGTTTTGGTGATCATTTAGAGGAGAATGTAATTAAGTTAAGAAACAATAATAGGGTAATTAAGAAGTGTTGGGAGGATAATGATTCAAGATTAGTGGCAAAGTTTTTGGGTTATGCTGATGAGGAGAAATGTGAAGGATTTGTTGGGAGATTGAATCAAGAAATGGGTAAAAATGGTTGGTTTGAGGAAATAATGGATAAATTACTTGGAATGGAGGCTATTCAACTGTGTTCATCCTTCCATGATTCCATGATTAAGAGTCAACTAGCTAGTTAAGATATGATACTATCTGTATGATGTACGATTTTAATATTTTTTAATGTTTATAAATTTAGATAATAAATTTTTAAGAAGTGAATTGTTAGTTTCTAAATTACAAATCTTTAAGATAGTGCAGGAATTGATGCATGCATGTTAAAAGTATCATGTATGTTTCAAATTTGTTGATGTAGTAAAATAAAGTATTTTTATTTTTAGTTTTTTGATTAAAAAAATTAGTGATTTCTATACTATAAGAGTTAATAATGACATTATTACATGAATTTGGTGGGAAAATTTTATGTGACAATGTGATACCTTTGCTGTTTTGAAAGTGGATGATGTAAGCAAAGTTTCTAGTTTAGTGTTATTTATTTATAGATTTTTGTTCTCAACCAATAAAATCATCTTATAAAGATGGAAAATCAATCCAATTTGACCTTACTTCAATTCTTTCTAATATAATAATATATGTTCTTTTGAAATTAAAAGTTATACATAGAAATTCAAAGTTTAGTAAGCTCTGAATGACAGGACAATAATTATAAATATATCCGATTGCTTGAAAAAGTCTTATTACTTGAGTCTTGAAGAGGACGGTTGAGGCTTAAGTTTAAGATTAATAACTCGTACTTAATTAACAAAATAAATTTTAAAATTTATCATATATATAATTATTTTTTCATTTTTAAATTTTAATTTTTAATTAAAAAGTTTTGAATTTTTAAAGTTATAGATATTTCATACTTATATAATATATCTCTTAGAGCATATATCAACCTTCCAATCTTTATTTTTTCGGGCTCATTGATATATGTTGCACAACACCAATGCATTTGAATGTAATCAAACAAAAAAAATGAGATTATTGCCATACGGTGCTGAAAATTTTGCACTACTGGTGCTTGAGTTTGTCCAACGATGATATTATTTCTCGTCCCCCTTTCTTTCTTATTTTTGGACTCTTAAAGTTTGAACCCTATGCAATCTTGAATAAATTTAAACCCAATCATACCAATAGATAGATAACTGAAAACTAACATTTTGTAAAGTTTCGGCTCATAGTTGATCTTGACACGTTCTTGATGGTTTATGTAGACGTGTTCTCAGGGTTTTTACATTTTTTTTTTCAATTTTATATTATGAGCAAACAGTGCGAGCTTTTTATGCAATTCTTTTGGAGATGACTCTATATACCTTGATGTTTATCCTACAAAATAATTTTTTTGAGAATGTCTGCTAATTAGCTTTTGTAGATAGCTTATAGCTTTCATAAAAGTATTTAGTTTTAAAAATAATTTAAGCTATTTTTTATGTTTGGTAAAAATAAATGTTACAAATAGGCTATAGGGATTCCTATTCTACCCCCGAATAAAATAATTATAAGATGGCGAAAACAGTCTTAGCTAGGTCTGTCAAATAAAATAGGTTGGCTTATGTACTTATTTTGGTAATTTATATACGAGTTGAAAATAATTTAGTTAAATTTGAACCTAACTCGTATAATTAATTGAGTTTAAAGTTACAACCTTAATACAGATTAAATCAATCTAATTACAATCCACTTAACCCATAAGATATTCAAAAAGGTTGTGTTGACATGTTTGTTTTAGGTCAATACAACACAATAATGATTTTTTTGGTTAACAAATTAAGCAGATAACAAGTCATAGATCATAGTACTTATTTTAGTAAATCACATATATTCGGCAAATGTTTAGATTTGAACTTGCAATTCATATATCGAACTCAACAAATGTTCACAATCTAAAATATAAACTAAGAAATCAGTATATGGTTTAGTTGACATCACAATTAATCACTTAATCATCACAATTTTAGGTCATACGGATCAACCTAAATCGAAATTAACTTGTTTAATTAAATCAGTTATACAAATTTTTTTTCAAGTTTAAAATTTTAACTTTAACCTAATCCATCAAATCGAGTCACTTATTTACTTAATTAGGTCAAAAATTTCAATTAAAAATTACTTATTTCTAATTTATAAATTAATAAATTTATATCAGATTAGTGGGTCGAGTCAGATTTTGTGGGTCTACTCTTAGCCCAACAATGCACAAGCTTGGCGCCCACGTCAAAAAAGTTGGTCTTTCTTCCTAGCACGGACACCATACATGACCGTCAAACATTAAATATAAAAAATAAAAATAAAAAAGCGGACAATTAGAGAATACGAATAAACCGGAATAATTAAATTAAATAAATTCTTGGCTCTTAAATTTCCTCTTTCCCTTTCATCTTCCTCCTCTGTCTTCCTGCATCCACGAACCCTAAAACTCAAAACCTCAAACTCTCCAAATCCTTAATTTTGTGATTTGCCCCTTTTTGATCTACCTAAAATCTTTGTAAATTCGTCGAATTTCTCAATTCTCAATTTCAGATGGATGATAGTTGTGCGGTATGTGCGGATACCCTAGAATGGGTTGCATATGGACCATGTGGACACCGCGAAGTCTGCTCAACTTGCGTCGCTCGACTTCGATTTATCTGTGATGATCGTCGCTGTTGTATTTGCAAATCCGATTGTAATGTCGTTTTTGTCACCAAGGTTTAACTCAATTTCATCTTTTTGTTACGTTTTTGGTCAATTTGTTATTTCTGATCATGTAAAATTTGGGGGGTTTTTGTTGGTTAGGCATTGGGAGATTATACAAGGGCAGTGAATGACTTTTCGACGTTTCCTGCGCAAGTGAAGGAGGGCAAGGTGGAAAACTATTGGTATCATGAAGATACACAAGCGTTTTTCGACGATGCTGAACATTACAAGATGATAAGGGCAATGTGCAGGCTTTCTTGTAGTATTTGTGATAAAGAGGAACACCCGCAGCATAAGAGGCAAAGATTTAGGAATATTGGTCAGCTTAAGCGTCATTTGAGCTATGATCATGGACTTCGTATGTGTGACCTTTGTTTAGAAGGCAGAAAGGTTTACCCTCTTATTTATTTTTTGTTTCCTTTTGTTTCTTAAGGTTAAGAAGTTGCTGTCGTTGTTGCTAAATTATGAAATGATGCTAATATGTTACAGTCAATTAAATGTTTCTATATATTTTGTGCTGATGTATAAGTATATGTTTCACGTTTTTCTAATGTAGTGTTACCATATTCACTAACCCCCATGTGAGTTTAAAGGCTGTGTTGGGAAACTGTTGATCCATATAGCAACTTACATAACGATTCTGTAACTTCAATGCTATGTTTTGATGGAAGGAAATGAGCGAAAGGAAGGGAAGGGGAGAGAATTGGAAAAAAGACTGGAAGATTCCTTCACAGTTTGTACCAAATAAATTCTTCAACATCAAAAAGATTTGGAAGTAAAAAACATCAACCCTTCCCCTTTCCATCCTTTCCCTTCCTTTCTTTCCTAAAATGTTATCCAAACACACTCTAACGGATAATAATAATTTCTTTGTGCAATTTTATTGCCACTTAAATGTTCTTTTTAAAGTAGCTTCTTTTGAGTGATTTGCCTGGAGTGCAATTTAATTTTATGACACTGCACTTTCAATATCATCTCCATTATTACTTCAAGATATCTTATGTCTATATGAATTTGTGTGGTTGGATTCTTGCCACATTTCTCACGAAAACGAATTCGTTTCGCAGGTTGGTTTCTGCTTTTGAGCATGTATAGAAGTTTCCCTTGTTGAGCACATTGGTGTTTCATTTATCAACCCCACTTTTCAAGATAGAAAAAGATTAAGATTTTTTCTTCTTGACCCAGCATAAAGGAACTTTTGCATGTTTTGCTTGTCATCATTCTCCGATACTATAGCTCTTCCTCATACACCTCCTTCACCCCCTTATTTGTGATCTTGTTTATTGATATTTTTTCAAATGGGTGTAAATGGAAAAGTTCTGTTTTATGTTCATAACACCATGAGGGCTATTGATGTCCATCTTTAATGTAGGATTGATTCATAGGACTGAGGCAAGGATCTGTTTGTTATAAATGTACGTGTTTCAAGGATGAACGGTATATTTCTAGGTTTGACTTGCAAACAGGTTATGTATAGTTTAACCTTAAAGTGTGTTGCCGATTGGCAGTTGGCACAAAACCTTCTGTTTCAAATCTGCCCCTTGTATTTAAGGAATTTTTAAATTTGTTTTTAGCACACAACCAGGAATTTTAGATTTACACGAGAAAGTATGTCATGAAAAATTGTATCTTGTTGTTTGAACATTTGTTGTCTTGCATTGATACTCATCAAAATTAAACATTAGGCTTTCTCTCCATTCTGAAATTATTCTGTTTATAGAGCCCAGGGTCGCGCTGAGTTGGGGGCTTAGATATGGCTGTTTGAGGCAAATTGTTAAGGCAAGCGCCTTAGAGCTCTTTTCAGTGCCTAAGTCAAACGCTTTAGAGCGCTTTGAGCGCCTTTTGTTCTTAGTCCTAGAAGGAGCCCATTTGAGGCACCCACCAAGTAGATTTTCTTTTATCTCTTTTATTTATTCTCTTTTTTTATTTCACTTCTAGGTTTTTTCTTTTTTTTTGAGTTTTTAATTTCTTTTTTTCCTGGATTTTGGGTCGCCTCACACCCTGTCCCCTAAGGATCGTCTGTGCCTAGAGCCTAAACTATAGGGACCCTTAGAGCCTTAAGGCACCTCTCGTCTTTTAAATTAAGGGGTCTTTTTGTGTTGTCGATTGTTTCTTATGCAAAAAAATTAAATGAAACAGGTATTTATTTGTGAGCAAAAACTCTATACTAGAGCACAGTTGAATCAGCACATGAAAAGAGGTGATTCAGAGGTGGATGGAACTGAAAGTGAAAGAGGAGGGTTTACTGGGCATCCTATGTGTGAGTTTTGCCGATCCTCATTCTATGGAGAAAATGAACTCTATTCTCACATGTCAACTGAACACTTTACTTGTCACATTTGTCAAAGGTGAGATAGGTCTTATTTTATGATATTACAAGTGTTATTTATTTAGATGGCCACAATATTATGAGGAAAGCTGATTGAGGAATGGACCTGTTAACATTTATGGTTCATTTTTTGCAGGAGAAATCCTGGGCAGTATGAATATTTTAAGGATTATGACGACTTGGAGGCAAGTAATTTTCCTCCTCAGTGGGTTTGATAATCCTTGTGTAGTTTCTGTTGATGTCTAAAATGTACTGTCCTGTTTGCAACAGACTCACTTTCGTCATGACCATTTCTTGTGTGAAGATGAAGCATGTCTTGTAAAAAAGTTCATTGTATTTCAAACAGAAGCTGAACTGAAGGTGATCTCTCTAGCATTCTTGTCAGATGTAATGGCTACTCATTTATTCCTCTAGAAAGTTACATTTTGTCCGTAATTCTGCAGAGACATAATGCTTTGGAACATGGGGGCCGCATGTCTAGGTCAAAGCGTAATGCTGTTCTGCAGGTAATGCAAATATTATCACACAAGAGTTCTAGTATTCTGCATTAATCTCTTATGTCCAACTGTGTCATATTTTCTTTCATGCAGATACCAACTAGCTTTAGATATCGAAGCGGTAATGAGTCGAGTGGGCATCATCGTGGACGGAGAAGATCTTTTCATCGTGAATTATCTCCTGATCATGAACTAAGTATGGCGATTGAAGCCAGTCTTGATAGAGTTAATACAAGTCATCGGGTTAGTGGCTCGTCAGCAGCATCCATCGCTGAACCGCTGAGTCATGTTGGGGCAGACTCAAGCGACATTGATTCTCTTCTGCAGCCATTTGACTCCTTGAATGCTTCTGATTCGGAACCAGCTTCTAGATACCGCCAGGCTGTGTCTCAGACTAATGTGTCTCTAAGAGAATCTTTTTTTCCGCCTCTTTCAACTGCCCCCAGCAGCAGCCAACAGAATTCTCAACAAGAATCCCAGAGTACTATGGCAGCTCGCCTACGTCGTAAAAACAATGCCACTGTTCTTAACGTTGCTCAGCCTAGGCCAGCTGGTAACCGTGGACCTGCTCCGTCCTCTTCAGCTGGTTGGCCTGCTCCTTCAGCTGCTCGGGTTGCTTCAGCTGTACCCGCTCCACCTACTTCATCCACTAGGCCTGCTTCGGCTAATGCTACTGCTAATACAGCTGCTTGGCCTGTTCCTGCTGCAGCTACTTCAGTAGCTAAGCCTGCTCCTTCTCTTGTTCCTTCTTCTGCTTCTGGTCAAATCAAGCCGTTGAACGTCAGTGGTTCTGGATCATCTAGTTATGCTAGGTCTTTGCATGCCCAGCCTATGGCTGAACCAGCCCTCGGAGGGGGAGCTTCATGGGGCTCAAAAAATGTGGGTAGTAGCCGTATGTTGAACCACTCATTCTCTGCTCCTAACCTCACTGAAAGTAGATCATTTGATCCAGTATCTGATTTTCCACCAGTGTCGGCAGTTCAACCCAACAGGACGCTTAATACTAATGTGCAAACAGCAAATAAATCATTGGTAGAGCGAATGCGAGCTGCCCTTGATTATGATGAAAACAAATATAGTGCCTTCAAGGAAATCTCGCAGGAGTACCGTCAGGGCTTGATTGGCACATGGGAATATCTTGATTATGTTAAGCAGTTTGAGTTAACACACCTTGTTCCGGACTTGGCTAGATTATGTCCTGATACCCAGAAGCAAAAAGAGCTCATTGAGGCCTATAATGTTTCTTGTAAGAGTAATGGTACACAAGAATCATCCAGTAGTTCAAAGGCCAAAGGTAAGAAGGTAATAAATGCTGAGAGCCACAGCTCAGGGGTGGCGATAGCAGATAATGTCATTGCTACGCTGAAGAATTTGCATTCTCAAATGACGCCGTCTGATGGAGAGATAGAGGTTTTAGAAAAGGATGGCTATCGTCATAGCAAGGGGAAAACAACTGTTGCAGCAGGTGAACTAAATGGCAGCAACGAGCTTCCCCCTTTCCAAGTAACTAAAAGTACAACTGGTAACACTTCAGCAGAAACAGGAAGCAAGCAGAAAAAGAAGACTTCAAAATTTCACAGAATTCGCTTAGGTGATAACTCTGCTGCAGCCGTTTTAGATGTCAGAAACTCTTCCAATCATAATTCAGCTGAGACCACTTCAAGTCTGCCAAAACCATCAGAAGGGTCATCTGCACCTAATGTTTGGCGCAACGGAAGTGGTCAGAGACTATTTGGAAAATGATAGATATTTCTGGCTAACCAACTATTTTTGAGACTTGAAAGGTGGTTCTTAAGTAGAAGTGCCTTCTTTTCAGGTTTGTATGCTGATAATCTGCATAGATACATTTTGACCTCTTTTGCTTCATGTCTTTTGGTGATGAAGATCAATTCCTCCTTGTGCCTATTAAATTTGAGCTCGTGGAGAAGGTTTGGCACAATACTACATAGTGGTGTATACATAAATCAATAGTACTGTGCGGTTTTTGGTTGTTTATGACAAGTGCAATTGGCAAGCGAAAGTCATATCGTTTTCATTTTGTGCGGAGTTTAAAGATATCTTGTAGTGTCTCAACGCCAAGCAAAGAGTGGATTCTTTTTGAAGAATATTGCTCTTTTAAATAAAAAAAATTCTTCATTATATATTTTTGGTGCTTTCATTATTTTGATGATGTTCTCTTTCATTATATATATATATATTAAAAAAAATTCAAAATTTAAAATTTGAAGCTTGACTTTAATTTTCTTGACGATAAATTTAGAAATTAAAGAGAAATTAGTACCTTCTCGATGAGGAGACAGAGAGGGAAATGGAGGAATTCAATGGAGAGAACCCTAGAGGAAGGAAATGTTGACGGTACATTGACGGCAGTTGTCATTAATGGTATTCTGTGCTAACGGACGTAAACTCAATGGTATATGGTGAATTAAAACATTTCATGTGGTATATGGTGAATTTCGAAGAAACTCAGTGGTATATTATGAAATATCTGTTGTTTTAAACTTAGATTAGAAGATGAAAATGAATGGAAGTAGTATCAGATCAGATTACTAGAACAAAAGAATTGGGTTTTTCCCTTGTGTCTTTTCTTGAAATGTAGTAATGACGATAAGGGGGAATGACTTGGTTCTTTGTTCACGTGATGTTGATGATTTAAGTTTCCTATTTCCCTTTTTTTTATTTTTTTTAATACTTATACACATTGCTATATTATTATTATTATTATTATTATTATTATTATTATTATTATTATTATTATTATTTATAATATTACTAGTCTAGTATTGTTACTATTATTACTTTCACAAGAGAAAAGATAAACTAAAAATTGACCTTAATATTAAAGAGTACTGCTTTATTTTTTTTTTCAACTGAATAATTTTTTTGTCATTTATTTTCATAATTTTATAAATACACATAATATGACCTCACTGTAAAATAATTTAAACCAAATAATCATTTCTTCAATTAATAATTTAAATGGTAAGTAAAAAAAAGTAATTTGAAACGTTAATTTTATTCATAAATTTTTAATAATTTTTGTTTAAATTGGTAGACAAAAAGCTTAAAATCGCACCTATTACAGTTAATCAATAGGTGGAAATATTGTAGGAAAATCATAAAAATGTTAGATTATTCTAAGTAATTTTTCCTAAATTTTATTATTCTCAAATTTTTATAATTTTTACTCAAGCACAATCAGAAATATTTCAGATTGAAACGTGTATTGACAAATGTATCATAACCAAATGGAACATCTAAAGAGAATAGAGGGTATATTCATAGTTCCTAGTCAATCACAGTGATTTGTAAATACAAATCACCACAAAAACACAAAGAAAATAAATAAAATATAAAATTAAAATAAAATATCAATATCTCTTCCCTATCAAATCATGTCACATAAAGGTGATTTATTAAGTTAACAAATAAACGTGATTTACCTAGACAAAATATTCACAAAATTGGATTTTTAATATCAATAATTGTATATAATTGAATTTTTTTAGAATAAATGATAAGTATATATTAAAAGTTATGAAAAGTTGACAATCAAGTCATATTGAAACATATATTTTTTTGAAATTTGAGTCAATTACAATCCACACTAAAAATCTATAGCCTATTAAAAATATAAAACATTGATATTATGAAAATATGTAAAACTAATAAAAATCAATTATAAAAATTAACTTGGCAATCCTAGTTAATTGATAATTATTTAATACAATAAACTAGTTATTTTATTCATATTTTTTATATGAATAGTTGTTTATTATTGAAATTTAAGAATAAATGATGATTATTTATTAAAAGTTATAAAAAGTTAAAAAAATGAGTCTTATTTCAATTAAAGCATAAATAAATTTTTTCTGGAAGTATATAACCTAGCAAAAATATAAAAAATTAATATTATGAAATTATAAAATCGGACGAACTAAACAAAATATTCCTTAAACTAATAAAAATCAATTAAAGAATGTTTAATCAAATTCAAAATGAGCTAAACAAACTACTTTATAATCCTATTATCTTAGTTCACTTGTAAATGTTGTGATTTATTTTATCATTATTATCATTATATTTAGTGTATCCCGATTATAAGAAACTATGATCAGGGTCTGAAAAGGAAAGAAAGACGACATCTCATAGCCAAAAAAGAGAATGTGATCAAAGAATCTCTTGGTTCGAGAAAGATCATTATAATGATAAGTTCAAGATAGATCGATTTAATTTTTTTTTTAAAAAGTAAATATTTATAATTTTCATAAATTGAAAAAATGCGATAAGCATAGATCAAACACGCAACCTTGAAATCTTCAATCTCATGCTCTCCCAACTGAGCTATCCCCACTAATTAATAATTATTGATACAATTAACTAATTATTTTATATAGATTTTTTAAATCAATAGATGTATATAATTGAAAATTTTAATCTATTAAAAATTATAAAAAATTGGTTCTAAAAAAATATATAAAAAGTTGACAATGAGTTTTACTTTAAGAAAACTATATATATCATTTGTTTTTGGAATATGATTTAATCTCAGCCTACGCTTATACGTTTGTAACCTGTTAAAATTCTAAAAGATTGATATTATGAAAATATATAATAAGATGGTTCTGGTCATGGTTATCATCTCAGTGTCCCGCATATAGTATTTAGGGTGAGAGCTAGAAATAGCGGAGAGTTCATAATCGTACCCTCATTAGAGAAAGGGCAAAAGAAATGCACACAATCCCGAAAATCCCCATATAATGAGACCCCTACAAAAAGAGAGATGATAGCACCAAGATGTCGTAGGAAAAATTACTAGAAAACACATACAACAAGATGGATTAGGGTAGGATTATTAGGTAGATAATCAACACCACATAGGGAAGAAAGAGGAAGGTGAAAGGAGACTATCCAATTACTTCTATCGATCGTGAGGTCCTCTGAGAGGTGCAACTCACACAATTCGATTTTTAATTATTCTTCCCATGTTCTCTTAGGTATATTCCGATTTTGGTTACCCTCTACTATGAGACTTTCCACCAATCCCATGGGTGCATCAGCTGTCTTTCTCTTCACATTTCCAAATCACCTCAACCTATTTTTGTGCAACTTTGCAGAGATAATAGGGTAACTCTAGCCTCTCTCTCACTTCCTGATTCCTTGTCCTATTCATCCTCGTAAGCCCACACATCCACCTCAACATTCGCATCTTTGCTACATCCATCTTTTGTTCCAACAACTTCTTAAGAGGCTAGTATTCCGTCCCATATAACAAAGTTGGTCTGCTTGCAACTCGGTAAAATTTACCGTTTAATCTTGTGGAAGACTATCTATCACACAACACTCCAGAAGCCGCTCTCCACTTAAACCAACCTATTGAGTCCGATGAGTTACATCCTTGCTGATCTCGCCCGTTACTTTGTACTTCCTCCGTTCTATGTTACTCGTTACATTACAAGTTAGTGCACTATTCATTCATCACTTTTAATTTGTGATTAGTTTTTAATCTATAAGTTAAAACATAGTCAGTTGGGATCTTGTTTGATTCGTCTCAATGCAAAGATTATTAATATCAAAGTTTTATAATTTTTTAATATTCATAATTAGAGATATTAAAGATTGATTTGGTGTATTGGCCTGCGTGAAAAGTCAAATGGTGCAAGTATTTTGGAACGAAGGAAGTATAATGGATTCTAAGTATTTAAACTTGATCCTACAAGCTACTACATTTTGTCCAATGGTCATCTCTTGGTCACTTTTCTGTGTATCCCACTGAAGTTGCATTTCAAATATTTTGTTTTAGTACAACTTATACACAACTCTTTGCTCTCAAGGATTGTCCTCCCCTCCTCTAATTTTTTGTTAGCTTCCTCGCTAGGTTCAGTTATTATCACAATATCATTAGCAAATAGCATGCACTACAGAATAAATTCTCATATAGATTCGGAAAAGCTCATCAATAATGATGGCTAAAATGAACGGGCTTAGTGCCGAACCTTGGTGTAGGCTTTACTTTTACTGAGAAAGTATCTGTCGACCCAACCGGTGTTTGGATGTTGATCTTAGCTCCATTATACATGTCTCGTATGACCTTAACATACGTTTGTAAAATACCCTTAGCCTCTAGGCTATTCCAAATGATGTTACGTAGTACACTATCATTAGTCTTCTCGACATCAAGAAACATCATATGCAAATCCTTTATAAAAACTTATATCACTTTAACTAATGAAAATCAATTATAAAAGTTTTATCAAATTCAAAATGGGCAAAACAAACTACTTCATAAAAAGATTTACTGTGGTGAGCATGGATCAAACACGCGACCTTCAAATCTTCAGTTGAACTCTCCCAACTTGGTCTATCCCCCTAATTCATAAAAAGATTTACTGTGGTGAGCTCTGGGCTGGAGGCGCTTACATTTGGAAATAAGTTGAAATATAGTTTAATGTATGTTTTTTTTTTTTTGATAATTTTACTAATCTATTTCAAAAATTCACGAAGCAATTGAATCCACCCGTTAATTTAGAAAAACAAAATGGAGGCTAAGTGTACAATCATACGTACAAATAAAAATATTGAAAAATGACAAATAACATCTTTAGGGAGTCTTGACAATTATACATAGTAATAAAAATGTTAAGAAATAACAAATGTCATCTTTATGGAGTCTCGACAAATGGAATTATTTTAGTGGATAACAATGTTTACCTAATTTAGAATCTAATTTTTTTAATTAAACTTAAATTAGGTAAAATATTTATATAATTATTATAACAATTCTATATACATAACATAGAATTTGATATATTTAATCAAATGAAAAAGTGATGTATTCGATAAATAATTTTTTAAAAAGCGGTATTTAATTTTTGTGTTAAAAACATCACGTATTCGATAAAATTAATTACGATAATATATACCTGCAACTTACATTATTCTTTGAAGTTATATTTTTATATATTTTATACTCATAAATTCGTATATTATAGAGATTTCTACATTAGTATACAATACAAACTTAAACTTAATGCGTCAACGGGTCAACAGGTATCCATTATAAATGGAGTAGTAAATAAGCTTGTGGGCCATAATCCAACCCGATTAAGGCGAGTTGCGCTCAACCCGCAACATATTTTTTAAAATTTCATGACCGGGTTTAGGAGAACAATACGAAGTATGGAGATTGGAGAGTGAATTGTGGGCAGTAACCTTGGAGAAATCTCAGGCTCTCAGCTCTTTTTGTTTCCTTCGCCTTCCCTCTCACTTCTCTACACTTCTTTATCTTCTTGCTGATACTTCTCCGTTTCTATGTCTTTATTCATCTCTTTCATTTTTGATCTTTTGCATGTTCTGATGTTGAACGTACTTAATGCTTGTATATACTTTTATTACTATCATTTAGCTTCTTCAATGAAGTTCCTTCTTTTAGGGTTTAATCGCTTTTGGAGAATATTAATTGCAATTTTGTATTTCATTGCAAAATAATGGGATAATATTATGTGCAAAAGTTTTTTGTTTTGTTTTTTATGATCAATAGCCAATTGTGATAGTTAATTAGGGGATTTGAATAGAAGAGAGGAAGACCAAAAATGATCCGGAGAGTAGGAACGGAAATGGGTATGAAAAAACCTTTATTTAGGGGTTGAGATGGTAGATAATCTAATGAATGTTGAAGTAGAATATATGTAGAAACCATTAGGACTGATTTTTGAGTTGTGTAACCAACCTCAATCTTTTGGGATCAAGGTTATGTCAATGTCGTTGTAATTGTTGTGACTTCCTTGTGATACTTGTTCATTGGTATCTTGAGGATGATTCCAGGAATTAGTAGCTTAATAGAATATTTACATCTTCCTATGGTAAGAAAATGCGAGTGTTTTCAAGTTCAAGGTATTGTTCTCTTACGAGTTCGAAATTGACAACGATTACTATAGAGCACTACAAGACTTGAATGTAAATTACAAATGAACAAATACACTTTAAGAAGAAATTCTAAGAGAACGATACAAACCAAAATAAAAGTAGGAACCTAGAAAACAAGAAGGACAAAGAAATGATTATAGAATATTGGTGCGTCGAGAAAGAGTCCCTGTCTTAAGAACGTATTTTGGGTGTATCTCCAATTCACAAAATAACACACTACATTCCCAAAGGTTAACACACCATCCCTTCTTGTGCGTGCTTACTATGATACCCCGGATTGAGATTTGGCTAGGATTGATAGACTACTCATATTAATAAGGTGCATCTTCTTTTCATGGGAGCCCATTTGCTAAGAACTCCACAGTTAGCGTGCTTAATGGGGAGCAATCTTAAGATGAGTGACCTCTTGGGAAGTTTACCTAGGTGCGCACGAGTGAGGTCAAAGTGTGCTGAAAAGACTTGTAGGGCCTGTCTACAGTCTCCATGAGTAGTCACTAGTGGTCTGAGGGGCCGGGGTGTTACACTTACTCAAGAAGGATTGGAGCAATCAACACAATAACCAAGTCGAATATAAAAAAATGTTCTAGAAATAATAAGAGAAAGAGTATAGATGAGTATATAGAATGTGTAGTAGGAAAAAGATATATGAGAATTGCCAATCTTGTAAACTTGAAAACTCTTTATATAGAGTATTCCCAACAACTATAAAACATCAATATAAATGTGTAATTAAAATGAAATCAAGGCTAATTACTCAAAGAAATAAAGGGGAAGTTTATAAAAGGATGAAAGAACAATTAAGAGAGATAAATAGCCATTGAATGCTCCTCCAACCCTTAAACTATCTTTATAATATAACAGGTATTTCAACTGTGACTGTCTCCTATTGGTTTGCTTTCTGTAGCTGCGGTCTAAAGCATAATGCAAAGCATCAGTCGCATTGTAAAGGTGACTGTTGTTTTCTTTTTGTTTTCTAATGTTTTGAATTAACTTCATTTGCAAAGTGCATGTTGTTCACTACAACTTGATTTTTACTTTCTGTGGGAATGATTAAATATTTTATTGTTCTTAGAAATGTAGTTCAACTTTTTTACCCGAAATTTGCTTTGTGCTGTCATCTTACAGTAGTGTGAATGTGTGATGAAAGACTCAGGTATAATCATGGAGATGGAACTAAAACTACCCTGTGATGCACATGATAATGATTGGAAATATCTAGCTGTTACTGCTTTTCGGTTAATGTTCTATGTCAAGGTGAGTTAATTTGATGGCTGCTACATTCGTACTTAAATAATACCCAATTGATGAATCTGTGACATTGTTTTATCTGCTTTCAGGTTTTCTGTCTGTTTTGTGTAGTGGCTTGCTCTGATGCTACCCTCACACTGCGTGCCCTTTTGATCTTCCTTTTCGTTATTGATCATAAACCTTATGCCAACCAGTTGAATTAACTCTTTAGATCTGTAGGTTTGTTTTATTCAATGTAGATTTAGCTGAAACCTTTGAAATTCTTTAGTGAAACCTGTGAGGTTGTGATTATAGCTTTGAAGAATTCAGCAAGATGAAACCTCTTTCCAATAATTTTCATGTAACACAACTTAGTGAAGCATAACAATTGGGATTCTTTTTATACACATAATGTAAGTTAAATATAGGAAACTTAAGATCATTACAAATATCTTCATGTGGCTTATCATGATTGCTATGGAAAATACTAAGGTGGAGAAAGACATATCTTTAGCCCATGGTCCATTGGCAAAATACTTCAAACTTGGACTTCTACTGTAGAGCTAGTCAGTGGGACATCAACAATCTGGAAATGAGGTTCAAAGAAACATAAAAATCCGTCAGAATTTGTTTACACGTGACTTCTGGTTTCATCCCAACATTGAGACGTCGCTTCCTGTTTCTCGTCTTATATTTCTTACGTTTTATACAGAACCATTATCAGATTGTTGTGACTGGTGGAGGAATGCAAATGCTTAAGATCCCCTTTTCTGACAAGTACAAGCAATGATTGAACTGTCGATATTTGATTTACTTATAAATTGGTAAGCAGAATTGAACTATCGATATTTGCTTTGCTTGTAAATCAGTAAGCAGAAGTTTATACCTGTTTTACATTCATCTTGAGTCTATATATGTGCATTGCTGCAGTGTGCCTTTGCTAAAACACCAAGCAATTGCATATATGATGAATGATTGAGTTCTGGTTTTTTGGTTGCCCAAATGATCTCACTAATTTTGACTTGATGGGTGATTTTTAGGATCATTGTCTTTGTATGTAGTGAAAGACTTAAACTTACCATCGTTGTTCTACTTTATACTTGATGATCTGACCTGAACTTACTTTGTCCGTTGGAATTTTTTAAAACTCCTAATGAGAATCATGATATCCTGTTAATAATAATTGAATCTCTCCTTGTATAGTATGATTAATTTTGGTTAATTTTAAGGAATAATTACGATATTTCTTTAATTGCAGATCAAAGTAGAAATTTCGACTATATAATTTACAAGGAAACAAATTCCATTTTTAAAATATGGAGTATTCCCCAGTGTTACATAATTCACTAGTTAATTCGCTTTTTGAATTCGTGATTCGCTCAAAATGACCCAAAAAATAGCCCAAAATCGACCATAATTCGCTTTTTGCGATTCAGGATTCTCGTGAAGATTAGCGAATCATGTGATACTGGTATTCCCTTTCTTACTCTTGGATTAATCTTATTTTCCGGGGACAAAGTTTGTGGCATAAGCCCATGCATTGTTGTTCACGGGGTCTGCAAGATGGTCAGCAAGGTTCTCCAAAGGACCCTTTCCAGTTACAATTGCTTGAACAAAGAAACCAAACATGGAGAACATAGCGAGGCGACCATTCTTGATTTCTTTCACCTTCAACTCAGCAAATGCATCTGGATCATCGGCTAGGCCAAGTGGGTCGAAACTGCCTCCTGGGTACAAAGGATCAACAACCTCACCCAGGGGCCCACCTGCAACCCTGTAACCCTCAACAGCACCCATGAGGATAACCTGGCAAGCCCAGATGGCCAAGATGCTTTGTGCATGGATCAAGCTTGGGTTGCCCAGATAATCAAGACCACCCTCACTGAAGATTTGGGAACCGGCCTTAAACCAAACTGCCTCTCCGAACTTGACTCCGTTCCTAGCGAGAAGCTCTGGGAAGACACATCCCAAAGCTCCGAGCATAGCCCATCTGCAGTGAATAACCTCAAGTTCCCTGTTTTTCGCAAAGGTTTCAGGGTCAGCTGACAATCCTGCTGTGTCCCATCCATAGTCACCAGGGAACTCGCCGGTCAGGTACGATGGGGCCTCACCAGAGAATGGACCAAGGTACTTGACACGGTCTGGGCCATACCATGGGCTTCCAGAGGTAACTTTGGGCTTTGCAGCTGTTTTCCTCATTGTGATTTTGCCATTGCTTCGGACAACGGCTGATTGCTCTACTTGTGAGTTCAAGGGGACAGCCTGCCCTGTAAATGGGGATGATAAAGCCATAGTTGCCATTATTTTGGATTGTTGAAGGATATTTAGGGTTACTTGGATGGTATTTTGGTTTGACGATGAATTTGTTACTCTTCTGAAGCCTTTTTATATAATCCAAAGCCGGTCCACCATTCTATCTTATGTGGATATGTTGAATGTAAAGCTTCTCTTTGATTGGTTATTGGATATGATGACTAGATTTTGGCTCTAATTTGCATTTTTTTGGCCATTCAATGCATTTTATGTTGATTATGTTCGATGCAATTATTTTGTCTCTATCTAGTTCTATAACAATTTATGAATTTTTTATTACTTCAAATTTGTTTTTATTTTATTATTTTGCCTAAATAGCTATCAAGATAGCTCAAATGGATAGGTGCAATTGAAATACTACGCTATCGAGCTATACTATAAGGGTTTGTTTGGTAATTGATACTAAATGGTGGGAATAGTAATAGAAAATTAGTATAATTTTGATAGAAATATTTCTTGACTAGTTTATTGGTCATGTTTATTCTTCTTCAACAATCTCATATTCTTTACGAAATTCATTCCAATGAATTACCATTTGAAAATATGGTATTAGGTGCTAATGAAAAATTGTAAACAAAAAAGTATTTTTATTATCAAACTTCATTACCATGGAATAAATGATATATATCATAAAAATTTACATTTTAAATAATTCTTATTACCACCAATTAGTATCGATAACCAAAGGGGCTGTCAAGATTAAAGGAAACATTTTATTGAACTTCACAAGATCAATAACACGAGTTAGAATGATTTGGATAAATTGAACGAAGAATGACATAAAAAAAAATAGAAATGAATAGAGCAGAAGAATATAGGTTGATGATTCTTGGAATTGATTGTTTTGGTTTATGTAACTTATTTTGTTTGAAATAAAATTATGACATATATTGTTGTAGAATACTTGTATGAGAGTAAATAGATTGCATTTTTAAGTTCATGATTGTTTGTTGGTCTTTTTAACATTTAACTGATTTAAGGCTAAGGCTGATTTTGAACCACTAAAACCCTTGTATTAGTCTTTCATTCACTTTCATCTCCATGAGACCTTGACAGTTTAAGATTCCCATCCTTGTCTTCTTGGATATGTGGAGAGAAATAAAAGATGGAGGGATAAAAAAAAGGCATGTATAATGAGAAGATAGGTTGAAAGAAACAAATAAAAAAATGTTCTTAAATGTGACGGACAAGTACACCTATTAAAATGTGATCCGACTAGAATTCACTCAAAACCCAATCGGAAATTTTGATTTGTAATTCGAAAATGACCAGATCCAAAATTGCCTAGAAAAACTATGTCAAACTTGACCTTTTGATCATTTTTAGTTTTATGTCATCATTTTCAATTCCACATCATCATTTTTAGTCAGATTATTTCTAGTCAATTTTTTTTATTTGCATCAATATTTTTTTTTATTGTAGCCTTACAATAGTTATATTGGTCCTTGTATGTAAGAAAATATTTTTATTTTTGGTCATGACACATAATACTCTTTTTTTGATTTTCATCCAAACATTTAACTTATAATTTCAAGTCAAAAAAAATTATTTTTTGGTCTGAAACAAATTTAATGGGAAAATTATTTTCTTAGAAAAACGATCAAGGTTGAATTTAACAAGACTAATTTTAAAGAAAAAACTATCTGAAATAATCCAATCTTTTCATGATTTTCTCACAATAATCTCACCTATCAATTAACCATAAATAATCTGAACTTTAAAATGTATTTTCCTAGAGTAAACTCGGTAACTTGATGCAAGTTTTTTTTAAAAAAATAAATTCAAATACAATGTTATATATATATATATATATATATATATATATATATATATATATATATATATATATATATATATATATATATATATATATATATATATATATATATATACATATATATATATATATATATATATATATATATATATATATATATATACATATATATATATATATATATATATATATATATATATATATACATATATATATATATACATATATATATATATATATATATACATATATATATATATACATATATATATATATATATACATATATATATACATACATATATATATATATATATATATATATATATATATATATATATATATATATATATATATATATACATACATATATATATATATATATATATATATATATATATATATATATATATATATATATATATATATATATATATAATGTTGGAGAAAAAATTCTGTTTTGTTTTTATCATTTCAAAATTTTTTATGTAAATTTTCAAAAGTTTTCTCTCATTTTATATTAATTTTCAGTTTACGTTTTTGGTGAATTACTTACTATAGCAGGTCATCGGGTTACCCAAGTTTATTCTAGGCAAATACCCCTTATAGTTGAGATTATTTATGGTTAATCAATAGTTGGGATTATTCATGATTAATCAATATTTGGGATTATTGTAGGAAAATCATGAAAAGATTGGATTATTCTAGGTAAGTTTTCCATAAAATAATATATATCCATCATCTAAAAATTTTAATTTTCTTAATATCCGTGAACATTCATTGTAGAACAACGTTAAGGAATGGAAGGAGTATTTGAGTATGTGACATTTCTTGTTCACGAATTCGAATCTTAATCACCCCTTCTTTAAAGAAAAATATTTTGCGTCAGGTTTAAAGAGAATTTGTGTTTATCTACTTTTCTAGCCTAACAACTCTCGTGTGATAAATCGTGTTAAAGTATATGAAATATCATACAATACCAACTAAAATATTAAAATTTTTGCTGAGTTGATTCCTTAGTTTATTGTTTTACCGAGTTAGCTCCTCGAGAGATGTCCAAAAATGATTTGAATAAGTTTTTTCTGGGTCAAATTTTAATTATTTCTTCTTGGTAATGATTCAACTATTTATATCACTAGACTCGGTACTCCCTCAATTATTTAATTAATTAATTGAAAAAAAATCTTTTTCTTCCCACTTTCATGAATTTGCTAGGTGGCCAACATGTTACATGTTAAAGTTTGCTCCATTAATTTGCTGATCCACACTAAATTTAATTAATTATTCAATATAATCTTTGTTCTATTTATTTATTGAATAATTTGCAAACTACGACTTTAATCTTTAGTAGTTTTACGAATTATAGTTTTAAAATTTAGTTTTTGCGAATTACAACCATCAAAGTATTTAAGTTTACATGTTCAAGCCAAAAATATAGAATTTCAACTACTTAATCTAAAATTCCAACCAGTGTTTTAGTATAAACTTTAATACTTTAATGGTTGCAAGTTATAAAAAATAAACATTAAATCTGTAATTCACAAAAATGCTAAATTTTAAGACAATAATTCACAAATTATTTCTTTTTATATTTTAAATATATAAACTTCATGGGTTATAATAGTTGTAACTTGTAATATCTATTTATCATGATTAAAAACTGATATATTTTCATTTATTTAATTATAGGGGGCCATTCGGTAAGCTTGTAAGGTTTGTGAAAGCCATTTGGGGGCCTATATATGATGGGAAGCACCTCCAAGAAATACTAAAAAATGATTTGAAAGAGAGAAGGTTGCATCACACACTAACTAATGTTGTCATTCCAACTTTCGCCATTAAGACGCTTCAACCCGTTATTTTTTCTTCCTATAAGGTTAACACTTTTATCAACTAGACAACATCAAAATATTTATTATTGGATATAAATTATATATAAATAAATGAATAAATTTTAAATAGAGCATCGTTCACATAAAATTAAATTAAAATAAATATCTTATGATTATGAATTGTCAATTTTTAAATGGGTGAATAGTGCTCAATATTAATATTACTATTTATTCATTTTAAATAAGAAAATAAATATTAAATGGTTTAGAATGAAACAAGATAAGGAGAAAGTGCTAATTTTTCAATACTCTGAACTATATGCAGATTTCAAGCTACCCTAATATGTATGCAAAATTATTGGAATATGTCTAGTCACATCAGCAACTCCTACATTTTTTTTCCTATCAATTCGAAAATGTATATGATGACGGAAAGACACGAAAATTCAACCTCATTGATGGTGGAATTGTCACCACCAATCCGGTACAGTCAACCATAAATACTTTCTATCATTTTTTGCGCTTCCAATCATACATACTAATAAAAATATTGGGAATTTGATCAATGACATCCTTAGGAAGTCTTGACAAATGAAATTATTTTAGTGGTGAATAGTTGTTTTCATAATAATATTTACCTAATTTAGAATTTGATTTTTTAGTCGATGATAGTTTATTACATGATAATATTTATCTAATTTAGAATTTGATTTTTTATTTAAATTGAAGGTAAACTGAGTAAAGTTTTTATATACATTATTAGAGCAAATTTATAAACCCGACCTATAATTTGATATGTTTAATTGAATAAAAAAGTAATATCATACATATTAATAAAAATGTTGAAAAATGACAAATAACATCCTTATGGAGTGTTGACAAATGGAATTATTTTAGTGGATAATAGTTGTTTACATGATAATATTTACCTAATTTAAATTTGATTGGAGCTAAATTAAAAAAGTATTCATATAATTCAGGGAAAATTACCTAGAATAATTCAACCTTTTCATGATTTTCCTACAATAATTCCACCTATTAATTAACCATGAATAATCTCAACTTTATAGGGTATTTTTCTAAAGTAAACCCGATAAATTGTTATAGCAAGTTTTATTTATTTTAAAAAAAGATAAATTAAAATAAAATGTCAACAAAAAATGTGAAAAAAACAAAAAAATTATGATTTTTTTAAGAGTAAATTATAATAAACTACCTATTCTATACCTCTGTTTGCAAAAAACTACTTTATTTAAATTGTTTTGTAAAAAATTACCTTATATAATACATTTCTTTGCAAAACACTACCTTATAACGGTTTTTACCGTTTGACCGTTTAACTTAACCGTTGACGTGACAGTCACGTGACCTTATAAACATTTGCTTCTTCTTCATTTCAGCCTGTTTTGAATCTGTTGTTGCTCCTTCAATCGAAGAATTGCATGGCCATTCCGGAATTGGCCGACTTCTGTTATTCTACACCCGTGCATTGTGCGGTCTGGTAGACCAAAATAATGGAATTGGAGTAGCAAATGCTGGAGTTGTCTATTTTAACAACAGACTTTTAGCAATGTCCGAAGATGATTTACCATATCAAATTAGGGTTACTCCTTCTGGGGATTTGCAAACTGTAGAGAGATATTCCTTTAATGGAGAATTGAATTCTACAATGATAGCTCATCCCAAAGTTGATCCAGTTTCCGGTCAAATGTTTGCTTTGAGTTATGATGTAGTTAAGAAACCTTATTTAAAATACTTTTATTTTAACCCAGATGGGCCTAAATCCCGAGACGTTGAAATTGATTTTGAAGCACCAACAATGATGCATGATTTCGCAATCACTAAGAATTTTGTCATAATTCCTGATTCTCAAGTTGTGTTTAAGCTTCAAGAAATGATTCGAGGTGGTTCCCCTGTTTGCTTACCTCGCCATTGCTGAACCATGGCCGAAGGTTTCGGGTTTTGCCAAGGTTGATTTCATCAATGGAGAAGCTAAGAAATTCTGTTATGGGGATTTTCGATTGAAGAAGGAGCAACAACACATTCAAAACAGGCTGAAATGAAGAAGAAGCAAATGTTTATGTGATAGTCAACGGTTAAGTTAAACGATCAAACGGTAAAAATCGTTATAAGGTAATGTTTTGCAAAGAAATATATTATATAAGGTAGTTTTTTGTAAAAAAGTTTAGATAAGGTAGTTTTTGCAAATAGGGGTATAGAATAGGTAGTTTATTATAATTTTCTCTTTTTTTAATTATTCAGAATTTTTATGTGAATTTTTAAATTTTTTCTCCAATTTTACTTTAATTTTCAATTTATTTTTTGGTGAATTACCTATTGTCATCGAGTTACCCAGGCTTACCTAGGACGATACTCCTAAAGTTGAAATTATTCATGATTAATCAATTAGTGAGATTATTGTAGGAAAATCAAAAAAAATTATTCACTTAATTTTTAAATTACCATGAGGATTCATTGAAGTACAAATACAAAGCAAATCCTGATTCCAACCTTAGTCGGTTACTCGGTCATCTGTCGACTCTAAGCTAAAAATATCTTAGTACAACCAAAATTGACTTAAAATCAGTTAGGCTAGTAAATAAAGAGTAATATCTATCTATAATTATTATTAAAACAAAACACTGTTGACATTATTATTATTTAAAATTGCTTACGTATTACAATTTCAATAAAAATTTTCCCTCTAATACTCAATGATGATGTCATTGCTATTATGACTACTATTTATATCTCTTATTTTATTAATTTTCTAACTATGACTATATGTAATGCTCCAGATTTAGCTTGAAAAATAATTGATAAACTATTCATATCAACAAGGAGCATCTTCTTTTCTAGGGAGCCCATTTGCTAAGAACAGGTGCGCACGAGTGAGGTCAAAATGCGCTGGAAAGACTTGTGTTGGTTTTTGGGGCTAGTCTACAGTCTCCAAGAGTAGTCACCAGCGGTCCGAGGGGCCGAGGTGTCACACTATAATACTGTTCATATTGGTAAATTTTGCTTTTTATGTCATATCCGAATTAACTAATCATATATATTATTTTCTTTTTCATTTATTTATAAATTTTTTTTAATTTTATTTATTAAATGTGTATTATTTAGTGTATTGGATATTTAGAGATGATTGAAAACATAATATACTTTTATTAAGATTTTTTTTTATTTATACCATTAGTTACTTAAATGCAATGCTTAATGCTTATGTGATTTAAGTTGTGATTATTTTTATGTAAGTCTTATTCAAAGAAAATTTTTATGTACGTCACTTAAATTTTTAATAACAAAAATTATTTTTTCGTTTAAATCTTTATAAAATAATTTTACATATTTTTATGTTAAATTTGGTATGTTATTTTTTATTAGAAAAACTCGTACTTTTTTATCGTATAACCCAGGTATACAAAATTATATCAAATCTATAGTCAATTTTTGTTTTCTTTTATTGTGATTAATTTTTCATAAACTAAATTTTCACACTTATTTGCTCGCGCAATGAAAAATATGATATAAATCATATAATATTACAATTTATGTAATGTATAACTACTTAGAGTGAAATAAAATATAATTATAATGCAAAATTAATTTCTTAAAATTTAATTTCTTAATTTATACAAATATATCAAAAAATTTAATTAAGCCATGCATCGCATATCTAATAATAAAACAATACAATACGGACCATAGTCAATTTAATTGTCAAACTTTTCAAGGATAATTGAGTAAAGCTTTAATGGGAAATAAGTTGAATTTTATGCAATTTTTCAACAAGTATTTTGAGTTTAATGGAACTTATACCTAGTCACCAAAGGGGACCCGCCTGGAGTTATTTAAATCTAATCTGATTGATTGACAGTAGAGGTGTTCGACGGGTCATACGGATCAAAATTTAAATGGGTTGGATCGGGACGAGTCATGTTAAATGTTAAACGGGTAGGGGTGGGTCAAAGATCGTTTAGATCTTACCCACTTTGACCCAGTTTTTAAAAGTTCATAAAAAACTTTTATTCTACTTTATGGCTCGTTGAGTTGGCCCACCTATATATATAATAATATTATACAAAGATATAAAAAAAGTGGTAAAATATTTTTTGCAACCAATTCCTATAACTATCCAACCTGGCCCGATCCTTTACACCAAAGGCCCGTTAATGACCCGGTCCGCCCATTAAACATCTCTAATTAAGAATGAGTAAGATCAAATCCGTATACAAAAATCAAAATAGAAATAAGTAAAAATAATTACGAATTTATCAGAACATCCCAATGTACATCTCTATCGAGTCTAGTAGCACTTAATTAGCTTCAGCTTAAGCTCAAGCCAGCTTAATCCCCTCCTTTTTCTTTGGTTTCAGGTTCAGCCATGCATGATTAAGAACATATAATCAAATTAATTAGCACATGAAATTTAATGGTTGGTGAGTAGTAGGTACAATATTGTCCTTATCTCAATTTTTGGTAGCATGACGCACCGACCTACTTGGGTACTCCTCCTTTGTTGGAATATTAGTCATAATTTGCCTTAATTATATTTATAGATATGACCCACAAATTTTATTTAAATTCTATTAAAATGTAAGCATAATAACTACAATAAATTACATATGCTATTAAAATAAAATAACCACCATGTAATTTACATAATAACATTGAATAAAGCAATATAAACAAAGAAAAAATGTTAATTAGGATGGATGAATTTTGATTAATGAAAATGAAATAGGATGGAGTAAAATTCGTTGATTTAGTAGGTAAAATATCCATGAGTAATACACAATTAAAATATACTTCATCTGTTTCAAAATACTTGTAATGTTTGACTTTTTTACACAATTAAATGCACTAAATCTATATTTTTAATATTGTATAATAAAAAATAACAAAAATTTAATATTAATTATCTTTGTATTGAGACGAATTAAAGAAGATCCCGCTTAAATATGAATTAACTTATAAATTAATGAGTTTTATTAATGTCTAATAGTAATAGTCTAATAAATTTTTTTATTAAGTAGGTAGATTAAGCAATGTACAATTAAAATTGGTGACAATGTAATGAAATTTGACAAAGGAAGGTCTCTCACTCTCGCTCACCAAACAAAGAAAGATAAGACGCACTTTCAACAACCCACCATTAAAAAGTAAAATAAAAGATGCAGCAAACCATAAACCTATTCATCAAGTAGCCGGTCACATTACCAAACAAATAACTTCTCTCTCCTCCTATAAATATGGAAATCACTTGGTGTAGTTTGTCCTAGTTAAAGTTTTATAGTGCCGCAATCCCATTTCTTCTTTAGATCTCCTTTTCCTCTTAAGGACTATTCCTACATCTTCCTTCTATCCCAATTTCCAAGGTACCCTTTTTTACTCTTCTTTTGTTTCTTTTCATTTTTGATTCATTTTTTGTTTTATTGTTTTGATTTGTTTGTTGAAATTCATGTTTTGTTATAGCTTCTAGATCTGATTATATACCCTATAAAGTAATGATCTTTATAGAAGTATTTATTCATTTTTTAATTTGGAAAACATAGATCTTTTAATCCCCTAGTGAATGTATATTCATTGTTGAAAGATCTGATTTTTTTGACCATTTTTATGATGGAAATGAAAAAAGATTGTGTCTTTTTGTTGGGCTTTTTTAGATCTCATTATTGAAGTTATTGTCATATTTCATCGTCACATCTCACATCTAATATAATATTAGTAGATCTGAAGATTTGGCATTATTGAATGCGTTTAAAGTTCAATGATATACTTTTTAAGGTTGTTCCTGCAATAATATTCAATTACTCCGATATCATTAAATATTGAGATTGTTACTGATAGAACCATGGTAACCAGGAGCGGAGCAATAAATGATAAATGATAAATTCTAAAAATTATGATGTTTTTCTTACTAACTTTATATCTTTAAAGTTTATACACTTAAGGTATACTACATAAATAATTAAAATTCATTCTCATTTTTCGGGATTTTGTATGGTCAAATATGTTGAACATGCTCGTACATGTTGAACATGCTATCAGTTTAGAAGGTAACTTAGCGTATGGTATCTCTGTGTTTAGAAGTTGTAGATTCCCTAAAAAGTTGCAAATTTGAAAATCTCATATACTATAATAATGATCTAACTGTATTTTGGCTCAGTTTAGGCCTCTAAAGTACAAATAGTAGGGCTGTTGGGAATCTTATTCCTCCGGATTTTGTTACCTGTATAGGAATTTTAATCATATTATATGAAATATTGATGAACAAACACTGGGTATTGGAATCTAGAGGAGGTGTTTCATTAATAAGGTCATGGGTTTTCTTTCTTACACTACATTTGTGGATATGAGTGGAGATAATTTCATTACTTGTATAGTTTTGACTCATGAGTGAACTTTGCTGAACTTGCTTGCTTGGATTTGTGCAAATGTAGGAAATGGAGACCTTCCTATTCACCTCTGAATCTGTGAATGAGGGACACCCCGACAAGTTGTGTGATCAGGTTTCTGATGCAGTGCTCGACGCTTGCCTTGCTCAGGACCCCGAAAGCAAGGTTGCTTGTGAAACTTGCACCAAGACCAACATGGTTATGGTTTTTGGTGAAATTACTACCAAGGCCAATGTAGACTATGAAAAGATTGTTCGTGACACATGCCGTGCCATTGGCTTCACATCCGACGATGTGGGTCTTGATGCTGACAAGTGCAAGGTCTTGGTTAACATTGAGCAGCAGAGTCCTGATATTGCCCAGGGTGTACATGGTCACCTTACTAAGCGTCCTGAGGAGATCGGTGCTGGTGATCAGGGTCACATGTTTGGATATGCCACCGATGAGACTCCTGAGCTTATGCCCCTCAGCCATGTTTTGGCCACCAAGCTTGGTGCTCGCCTCACTGAGGTGCGTAAGAATGGGACCTGCGCTTGGTTGAGGCCTGATGGTAAGACTCAAGTCACTGTTGAGTACTACAATGAGAACGGTGCTATGATTCCTGTCCGTGTTCACACCGTCCTCATTTCCACCCAACATGATGAGACTGTTACCAATGATGAAATTGCTGCTGACCTTAAGGAGCATGTCATCAAGCCCGTTATCCCCGAGAAGTACCTCGACGAGAAGACCATCTTCCACCTCAACCCTTCTGGCCGATTTGTGATTGGTGGACCACATGGAGATGCTGGACTTACTGGCCGTAAGATCATCATCGACACATACGGTGGATGGGGAGCTCACGGTGGTGGTGCCTTCTCTGGAAAAGACCCAACCAAGGTGGACAGAAGTGGTGCCTATATTGTGAGGCAAGCTGCTAAGAGCATTGTTGCCAACGGGCTTGCTCGAAGGGCCATCGTGCAGGTGTCATATGCCATTGGTGTCCCAGAACCCTTGTCTGTGTTCGTGGACACCTATGGAACAGGAAAGATCCCCGACAAGGAGATCCTAAAGATTGTGAAGGAAAACTTTGACTTCAGGCCGGGAATGATCTCTATCAACCTCGACCTCAAGAGAGGAGGCAACGGACGATTCCAAAAGACAGCTGCCTACGGGCACTTTGGACGAGATGACCCCGACTTCACCTGGGAGGTTGTGAAGCCCCTCAAGTGCGAGAAGGCATAATGTGGGAGGTTGCCACAGCCCACAGGTTACTGTTTTTAGGTCCTTAATGTTGCTTAAATATGGGAATTATGTATGCCTATATACTGTTTTTCTTGTCTGATTTTTTCCATTGAAATTGGTTCTGATTTCAATTTGATTCTTGTACTCATCCAAAACAAATGGAATATTAATTTGCATTTTTGGCATAAGGAGTAGATTCTAAGTTTCTAGCAAATACAATGCTATTTCTTACCTTTGACAATAATATTCTTTTTGATCTTTTGGCATGATGAACCCTCTCCCTATATATTATTATTTGCAGTTACTGCCAAAGTGTTGTCTGAATCTCACTTGGTACCAACTATTCTCTGTCCCATGAAAATTGCAACAAGTATAAGAAATTTGCAATAAGTGTAATTTTTCACTTTATTAGAGTGGGGAAAAAGTTGCTTCCTTATTAGGAGTAGGCAGTATTGTGTAGATTCGATGAAAAACAAGTCGACTGTGTAGATAGAATTAAAGAAAGTATAAAATTCTAATAAAACAAAATTATAGCAAATTCCGATTCCTAGACGGACAAAGTAGAAGCTAATTTGATGAAAGTTGTCTTCTTTACCGGATAGTTTTTGGCCAATGTGTACACAATGCATTGTGTCGACTCCTATCTAAGCTCCGGTTTGATATTTTTGTTGTGGATAGGAATAATGGCTATGTGGTTGTCTTGACTTATATTCTAATTGAGTTGATGGTTAATAACTTTTATTACAAATTAATGTAAAAATTTGTACAATGCATCGATGATGATTTATGTAACTCGTTCCTTTCTGTCCTAAATGTTAAGACTTCATAAATAAAGTAGCATTTAGCTTTCAACTGAACAACCCCCAAGCAAAACGGGTTCAATTACGACAAAATTTTAAGACGACATTTATGATCTTGACTTTGGGAGCTCTATATTTCTTTTATGCAGCTCATGTGGAGTCTACACCAGGATTTATCTAATATATCCTTGAAATAAAGCAGACTTAAGTAAAATAAAAATTAGAAGAGCCACACTATTTTTTTACCTAATATATAGGTGAGGGATCCATTGAGAAGGATAAAAAGGACTCTACACTCTTGATATCACTAAAATAAAAAAAAATTTTAGTCACGATTGAGCCAAAAACTCATAATTGTAAAAGTAAATATGTTACACAGAAAGATAACTATGAAATAATTTTTAAAATGTTCTTAATTTATAACATAGTATCTTTTTTGTATATATAATAACCAAACAAAATTAAACAAAATTTCTTCTCACCCTTCTCATTTTAAAATTCTTTTTATTTGATCATATATATATATATATATATATATATATATATATATATATATATATATATATATATATATATATATATATATATATAACGCTTTTTATGATTTTTTAAGAAATTAATTACAAATCATAATTTATGGTGGATCTTAGACAGTTTTAAGCCCCAATGTCGTTCCGCCACTACATGGGGCAGTTTGCTCTGATCTCCTTAATTGAGAATGATGATATGTCGCGTAAAGGCGTGCAATAAGAATACTTCTATATAAGCTGCAGTAAGCTATGGGTGAACCATCCCTCATTCGGTGAGATGACAATGTTGGCATGTTGCACCAATTAAAGAAAGGGCAACAAACAAGCTCTAATTTTGTGCTTGTGCCTTGTAAAAACCTTAGGTTAGGCGGAAAAGGCAACTACAATATTAGGAGTAGATTGTAGAACGGGAGAACTACTGCTAGTATACGCTACGATATTCAACAAAGTGATACACAGAACTTGTCAAGCTGAAAACGAGAAATAAGATTACGAACACAAAAATGATCTAGAGACAAAGATTCATACATTACCGGAACATAGTTTTTTTTGCATCATGGTAAGTTTAAATTAGTCCTTGGCTTACAAGAAAAAATCAAGGAGATGGAATCATTATTTAAAACTTAGAGAAGACGCGATAGCTAAGAGTGTTGATGTCCAAAGCCCCAAGGATTCTTTGTTCGAATCACTTGTATAACTGCTTGAATCTTCTGCAGGCTTCCAGAATATTTTCCCTGTGACCGAAAGCACTAACCCGAACGAAACCTTCGCCACCAGGCCCAAACCCACTACCTGGTGTGGTCACCACATGAGTCTTTTCAAGAATCTCACCGAAAACATCCCAAGAGCTTCGGCCAGGAAAGTGCACCCATACATATGGTGCATTTGTGCCTCCGTACACATTGAAACCAAGGGACTTGAATGTATCCACTATTATGTTGGTATTTTCCTTGTAAAAACCAATTACTTGCTTCATCGCCTGCAAAATTTCCGAGCACAAATAATTTGGTTTTTGCAGCAAAGAAAGAGGATAGAGATGTGAATCATGTAGCTAAGTGATGAAAACAATTCATCCATAAGCCTTGTAAACGTGCATATAAATAATAGTCCGTGTGGAGAAATAAACCGGCTTCTCTGTAGCGATAGCAAAGTATGCAGGTGGATGCAGTATGCCCCTCATACACATAACCACCTAAAATTTTGATAACCATCATCCATGGCGGGTAAAATTTTCACTCACGCATGCCCCACATGGGTATGCATTTAAACAGCCCCACCACCCACTATGGCCAACAGGATATACCGATCATGGGTATACGCACCTTAATTATACACGCTTCACATTCACTCCACGTCGCGTTATATACTTCATAAATCTTTATAAATTTAATTATACATCTAATTTTGTTTAAACCATTCAATGTAATAAAATAAAATTAATATCCTTAATTTTTTGAAAACAATTTTTAATAAAAAATATACAAAATTGATATAAAGTAGTACATTGTAGATATAGGGCAAACGGATGGGTGGCTGGGATGGTTGGGTATAGGACGGATAAGACCTCATACCCACCACCTACCCACTACCCATGGCGAGTAGGACTTTTCATACTCATATCCACCAACTACTCACCAAAGTTATGCTCATACCCGCCCTAATTGGGGCGGATGTGATGCGAAACCCATATAATTTTACCCGTCTGCCATCCCTACTTCTCAGTTTTCAACTTATTGAAAGAGCAATATTCCGTGAGTTAACCCTTTCTCCATAATTCTTTTACCGACAAGTTATTTTCATCACTTTTGTATTTCAATTCGTTGATGCAGACCATTAAGAAAACAAAGGGTAGATACTAGAGGGTGGAAAAGATTCAAGAACAAAGAATTCCCAACACCTTAAAATTACACTAGATATTTAGAAAACCAAGTCGTATCAACTTGTGGACTAAAGAAAAAAACTGACCTCAAGGCCTTCAGTAGATAGGCAAGCTAAACCACCTGCTTGGGATATGTTGGAAGCCCCATTGAAGCAAGTACACACAATCCTATTGAAGTCCTTTGCAACAGGAAATCCATCAGAAAATAAAAGCTCTTTGGGCACAACAGTCCAGCCAAGACGAACACCAGTGAATCCAGCATACTTGGAGAATGATGCTGTCTCAATAGCAACCTACACAGATCATGAGCACATGTTAAATTTCATATAAGACAACAGCAACCCCAATTATAGAAAGTACTAACTGAAACACCAAAGAGGCAAGATCCATAAAGACTTAAGATTAGTCCAGAGGACCAGAATAAAAAGTTTTAGCTTATATTGGATAATATTTTCCAAACACCAAATTTTATATGCCATCGAGTATTTATGGAATGTTAATCTTCCATGTTTCCCCTATATAAGGTTACAACTAGGAATGTAATGATGGACTTGTAGAAAAGCAGGGACCACAAAAAATAGAAAATACTATGAAAATTCACATTGCACTAATTATGGAATATATAAAAAAGGTGTTGGTCTGGGAAGAAATTGAGACTCAGGGTGGCTTTATGTTAACCTATTGCACTTGGAGTTAATTCCAAGCTAATAAGCACAATCAAATCACAACTTCATGATTTTCTGGAGACATCAGATTACTCGTAATTAAAATTGTGTACATACATATTTCCTTCCCTCTACCTCAAAGAGTGAACACAAGCATAAAATAGAGCAAGTCATAAACATATCAAATTGAAAACAAATAAACCATGCCCCAAATGAAGCATTTGGTAGCAAAAATGTAAGACCATGAACGTCAGCCACCAGTTCTATTAATTTATAAGAAGCAGCATTTATGTTTCAATATTTCACTTATTCTTTAAACTTCATTACCAAGCTACTAGAGATGTTTCACAAGTATAGGTTGAACCAGAAAACCAATGAACCTTAAAAAGGATAACCTAAGATCCCTCGAAACAGCTCCCAAAACTAGTAGCAAAAAAAACATCGTATAAATATTTCTTCCTCCAGACCTAGTCACCTAGATGATGTTCCTATTTGCTACAGCATCATCAACCAAAAGATATGGATCAACAGTCAACACAAAAAGATAGTTTGCTTTCACTAAAACCTTTACAGAAATGCTATCAGCACAGAAACTTGAAAACCTCCAGAGGACCCAAGATTTCCAAATAAAGCTAGGTAACAAAAAGGATCACAAGGAGTATGATGCCTACTACCTGACATACTTGTGGAAAGACAAGAACATCCCCAGAACCAGTGATTAATTTAGGATATTTCATAAAAAGAATATGGGAGTTAGCAAAACTCGAGCAAATTTAAATAAACTCCAATCTTAGGATACTGTCTTGAGTTAGAGATTTTATTAAAAAATCACTTTCTTGACCGTGAATTTTGACAATAAAGATTGATTACATAGATGGGGAAAAATTAAAAATTAAAAAAGGCTTCCTAGCCAAGATTCTTTCCACATCCCAATTTTAATTTAGCAGAAAAGATTTAGAATCGTTGTACAGTTGTACTTGATGAACTGAAGGTTTGGACTTCGCAACCAATATAAGCTTCAAGGTATGGTCAATAAAGTTGTGCATTTGCAAGCTCATCTGCATATTATTAAAGTTATTCTACATATTCTTGAAGTTATTCTTAGTAAGTTCTTGATAGCCAAGTAACTCACCCTCATTTATCAAAGTCCATCTCAATCCTTCATCAACTTTATCCAAGAGCTAGCTGTGTCTAAGCTTCTATCTATCTTTTATTTATCTTTTTATGCTTTTAAATCTACATTTAAAAATATTTAGTATTGTAGTTTGGTTAACCTTTAGTTATTAGGGGATTTTCATTAATTAACAAAATAATGTAATTAGGAGTTTAGACAGCATTTTTATTAGGTTGCAAAATAATCTTCATACATGGAAACTAAAAGGGACACATCGAAAACAACAGCTACAAAGCTACTGTTGACGATAAGATCATGCAAGAACATGAGAAGTTTTCAAGTACATCGGTGTTTACACTAGAGAAGTTGCTTAACTTCCCTTTGTAATTTTTCAGTCAAATTGTACAACCACCAGAATAAATTCAAGATAAACAGAGGCACACAATAAGGAGGTTACTCAAACTAAACTAAGTGGGAGGTTAACTAAGTGGGAGGTTACACATGAGCATGGGAAGTTATGTAACTTCCTGAATCATACGTGTGGAGTGAAGTTTTATTGGCTACTCCTTTTTATTTTCCCCCCTTAAGTTAGATACAATTTCAGAATTCAATTTTTCCTCTTTAAATTAGTTAACTTGGGAAGTTATGTAACTTCTCTAAGTAGTGGATCAAGGGAGCTAATTCTATTTAGAAGGTAAAGGGATTGTTTGGACGACTAAAATGTTGTGCAGACAACGGAAGCAATAACACAAAACAATAAAGATTTAATGCAAACAATAAGAAAAAACACACCAAGAATTTACGTGGTTCACTATCAATATGATAGCTACGTCCAAGGGCACCGAGATCAAAAGTTATACTATTAAGATCATAAATTACAAAGATGAATCAAGAAAATCTCCTTCAAATGCCTCACTTTTTTGTCTTGTGTTTCTATAAAACCCTAACTCTAATTAGAGGGTTGTTCATATAGTAAACCTCTCTTGAAGAGATATTAGGGTTTTCAATTCAAGAAAACCGGCCCAGAAAGAGAAAAATAGTCATCTACATGACATGCAAACTAAGTCGAGTCGGCTTTCTCCTGGGGCCAAGAAACGCCGACTCGGCATTTTCTTCTGGAACTTTGACGTTATGAATAGTACACAAAGTCGACTCGGCTTTTTCCCAAGGCCAGGAAAAGCCGACTCGGCTTTGGCTTTTGGAAACTCATCTTCAATCCAAAAACTTACGCCGACTCGTCTCCTATTCCAATCCACCAAACGCCGACTCGACGTTGGACACTGGAAACATGCCCCCTTTGATTCATCTTCCCATATTTAAGACTCTAGTTTGAGCACCAAAATACCAACATAATACACCAAGGATCAGAGTATTACTCGCTTTATTTTATTTCCTATAAATAGCTTAGGTTCTAATACATAAAAAAAGATTATGAAGTACTTTCAAAAATGGAACTTTGTTTTACCTGTCTTTTCTTTTTTGCAATTTACCTGTCTTTTCCATTTGTCCTTGGATTGAGAATTAAGAGAAAGTGTGTTAATGTTTGGTGACTTGAACTAGTCTAGAAAATTAGAAGAACAAGATGAATAGGCATTTCCAGAGACTTGCGACGAGTCGTCGCTTCTGGGAAGGGAGCAGACGACAAATCGTCGCTCACTTTTGTAGCTTTGGTGGTTTCCAGAAACTAGTGACGAGTCGTCGCGTGTGGCATTAGTGAAAGCGATAGTCGTCGCTTCCTGTTCGATGTTCAATTGACGTTCCAGTAACTAATGACAAGTCACTTAATTTTAACTCCTTTTGTACGTGGATGACGCCAAGTTGGTGTCTTTCTAACACAAATCTTCATTACTTGCCAAAAAAAAATAAATTCCTAGAGCAATTTAAGAGCCACAATCAAGTATTCACTCGCCATCATGACCAATTTACACCGACCTATTTACCAATAAAGTAAATCACCCTAATACTGCATTAAGGACAAAATTCCAAAAGATGGAGTGCAATCAAAACACTTAATTTTACCTCCTTGGCTCCAGGAATTTCAAAGATTGAGCGTGGACTGTCATCCGAAATATACATTGCATATGCAGAATCATAGACAATGATTGACCCATTGTCCTTAGCAAATTGTACTAATTTGGTTAGTTGCTCTCTAGTTGCAGCAGCACCAGTAGGATTGTTAGGTGAACAGAAGAAAATAATGTTCGTCTTGCCAACGGTAGACAAATCTGGAAAGAAATCATTCTCAGGAATACACCTCATGTACTCAATTTTACCATACTTCTCCAAATCCTTCTGGTACTGTCCAGTTTGGCCCATTATAACACTTGAATCTACATATGCCTGCAAATTTTTTAATAAAGTTTTTGAAGATTGATAGAAGTTACACTAGAGCTACAAACTAAGGAAAACACTCCCTGTTCTCATCAACTGCACAAATAGGGAGATAGGTCCAAATAGGAAACATAAGAAAGTAATGTAACAAACTAACAATGTTGCACCAAAACATAACATACCGGATAGGACGGGTCTTGCACAGCCATTGTGACATCTGATCCAAAAAGCATCTATCATAAAAGAATAAATCAGGAATCATCAATCTTGATAACAAATAGGAAAGAACATGAACTACTCAGACAACTCAACCCATGCGCTAAAACACTGCAGTAAGCAATGCAAACAGACAATAGACTTGCAAAATAAATGGGAACAACCAAACAAGAGGCACATGCACAAATCTCCAAAATTGTCAAAATTCAATTTCAAGTCCAAAGTACAAAATCCAACCTGAAGTCGAGCTATGTCACACTTGGCTCCATCTGAGACAAATATATCACCTTCTTCAATGCCGAGGTTCCCATAAAATGTTGAAGCAATTGCAGCTCTTACTTTCTACAACCATAATCATCAATGGTCAGATAACACATGGGCAATACATATATAAAAAGGTAAGAAGCATTCTATGCAACATTGGGATATTTCTATATGATTTAATTTCTAAAAAATGATGCACAATTACAGTATTGTTACACCAGAGCAATGGTGCCTAGTGCTCAAAGAGTGAAGATGGTAAATATTAGCTCAAACCCAAAAAAAGAGATGACCTACGCAATAGCAGCATGGGAACAATCACCATTCATCAAAATCTTTGAATTAAGAATACACATACTTATCACTTGAGCTCTCTTCCACTCTCAACCCTCCAAAAAGGAATACTTGGTATGAATGCATGATTATCTGAGTACGTGTTTGTTTAGTATGTTTCCTCTCAGTCCTGATGCGTGATGGAAAGGGTCATTCTTAGAGAGTTCAATTAATAATGACCAAATAATCAACTAATGGACAAACCCCAATCTTCTTTGAGTTTATCTAAGACGTGTGTGGACTATCCCTTAAATGTTCACTTGACATTGATAATTGTCACCACTTCCCTGACACTCAGAATATTACTTTGTAATTAAACAAGTAGATCCATAGTTTATTCTTTAATTTGAGCCCAACAATGATTTTTCATAAACATCAGAGATTCTAACCAGGACAAACACCGCATTTACTTTCTTTTTAGGATGCATATATACACAAATACACATACAAATTCTCAAGTTTCTTCTGATCTCCCACATTGACTAGCTTCAAAAAAACCCAACTTCTACCAAATAAGTAATCCTATCAATGAACAATCAGAAAATATGATAGCTTCGGTAAAAAGGCATGCATTTTATTCTAACCATAAATAGCCATAAGAATCAAGAGCATTAAACACGAAAGTTTCTTTTCCTTGACCCATCAAACTCCATAATAATATTTGCAACAAATTTCACATAGCATAGTCAAGGTAGTTGGTACATCTTTTGAATCTTCAGAATTCATCTAAGAACCATTCAAATAGGTATGCTTAATTCGTCGTAAATGTTGGTACATTTTGCCAAAAGCCATCTTCTTGCTAAGGCCAACTTCAACCAAAGCTCGTTTGGTAAAGGCTGTTATGACTTACGATAAAATATTATGTATCAAACATATATGTGAATTAAAAATAATGTAAATACATTAAGAAAAAGCTTTTAAGGGGCAAAAAAAAAAAACAAAGCAAAGCAGGGAACATAGAATGTTGGACACTGCATACCTTTTCTCCTTGTTCAGCTCCATAACCACTATAACCTTCTAGTGTGGACAAATCATGTGCTCTCTATAAGTTTCATGCAAACAACATCAGGATAAAAAGAGAAATGTCAAAAAATATATTTATGTATGATAGACACACGTTCCCTCATTTATTACGAGGACTGAGGGAATTGGGACTCTATGAAAGCTTTTAAATCATAGCCTAAGGCATGTCTAAGATTAGTAAATATGAGACACATGTAGGACAACATTAGCTAAAAGAGGATAGGACAACAACCAACTAGAAAAGTGTACCAGGCTAACTACTTTGTTCAGAACAATAACAAAGAAGAAAACAATACTTAAGGAGCTAAATATTGATGGTGAATATCCTCATGAACAAGAAACTTAGCATAAGTAAGAGACAAACCAAATAGGCGTCGATACAAATTTCCAAACATATACCATAGGATTCTAAATTTACAATTTTGAAACATAGAAATCGCTTGAGATTTGACGTACTCAATAGAGAAAGCACACCTTAGCCATCGCAGATGTTATGACGTCAGGAATGGGCTCAGTAGTGTCACCAATTCCAAGGCTTATCACTTGAGCATCTGGATATTTTTCCATGTGAGCTCCTCTTCTTTTAGCAATCTGACTTCCAAATAAGTAATTTACATGGTTTGAAAAAGAATAATAAAAGAAACAACACATAAATAACATACCAGGTAATAGTTTCACTTTAAATATGAAAAAATTATATAAGCATAGATGCAGAGAAAAAAGAAACTAAACAATGCCTTAATAAATTACACAACACAAAAATACGACAACACAGAGCACATAACTTTAATACAGAGAAAAAATATTGTAGATCAGCACATTGGTGAACCTTGACCTTGCACAACTAATATATAGCCAATCAATAAAACCGAAAATTATTACGTAAATTTTGAATCAAAAGTAAAGCTTGACGCTCTTTTAGCACTTTAAAATTGTCTATAATCTCATTGACACTGTATTTGCTATTTGTCTCTAAAAGTATATTACAAAACTATTAGCATGAAAATCGTCGCCCATTTTATTACGAAGTCTTGTCTTCACTATCTTCATAATTGATTGTTTTATTGTATAGGATTTCAGTAATTCAAGTATTCACTTATTCAAACTAATTATTAAATAAAGATAAGAAAATTCAATTAAAAATATAAAACAAACCTTTATCCTTCAATTGTGGATGATAAGCTTAATTTTTTATTTTGTCGATTTCTCTTAATCGCTTTCTTCTTTTTTTGTTTTTTCGGTTGTTAAATGATAGTTTCATTCCTAATTTGATACTCCATTATTACTTCTAAAATTCTTTTTTTATTTTATTTCAACTATTCATCCTCTTCCTTTAATTGTGTTGCTTTTATTTGTTCCCCAGAAATTTTTGAAAATATAAAATGACAATTGTATATCAAAAAAAATTGCCAAAAATCTTGGGGAGGCGAAGCCCCTACCCGCCCCAACTAAGTTCCGCCAATGCTGCCATATTATATGCCCTAGTCAACATGACACTCTTCTTTTGAGATATAGAGGGAAGCAACCTAAAATTACTGACTTTAACAAAGCAATGGCATACAAGAATTCTTGAGGTTTTTATATCATTCACAAAACCTTTCCCAAGGAAATAAATTTATTAGTTTATAAATCTAATTTTGTTAATGACTTTGAAAAAAAATACTGACATTTTAAAAAGTTGTCTTATATGGACTATAATAAAATGGTTCGTAAAAATATGTGTGCTATGTGAAGTTGCTAATGATACAAATGAGGTTTGTAATCAAAGGTCAATCCAAAATGCCAACTTTGTTAGCACATAAGTAAGGATTGAAGGTTGATAAATCAAAATCTCTAATAACTCGCCTAGGCAGAATAGGGCAATGTATAAGAGGGATTCAGTCATCAAGCTCTTGTTGTGTGTTTTTTAAAACCATAGAATGGAAATAGGAACTTGTACCTCGTAGGTGCACAAGAATTTTAAAAAAGACATTCCAAAATATTACTAGATAAATTACCTCCCAATTCTAGCTATTCTCTAATAATAAATAAACTTTAAAGTATTCACATCTATGTTTTTTGTTTTAATTTTAATGGACTATAAAATTGAACATTAAATCATATGCACTTTTCTTAATTCTTCTTTATGTGAAGTTGTTTATAGTATTTGCTTACAAGGGTCAATCAACTTTTTCATGCACTATTCTTATTTTTACGTGAAGTTGTTTATAGTATTTGCTCCAATCCAAGGATCAATCAGTTTCGTTATCACTGACACCTTAAAGTTGCCTAGGTGAGAGGCACCTGACTCCTGAGGGTAATAAAATGTTGTAACCAAGCCATTCTTAACAAAAAAGCAGAAGGAATAAACAAAGAGAGAAGTAAAAGCAGACCTCGGGGAAGAGATAACCAGCTTGAAGCTTCGCCATATTCAAATTTCGCGAAACCTTAGTCGTGTAAGCTTCAACAAATTACATACCAGCATTTCATTAAAGTATTCCAATAATGCACAATCCAATCACATTTCATTAATTTGAACCCCAATTATAAAACATTTTCAATCAAATTCAAATTAGAAGACGAGGAAAATATGATTAATACCAGTCTTTTCAGTAGGCGGAGTTGCAACACATTTACAAACTCCGACATTCTTAACCTTAACAGCAACTATCTGAGCTCTGCAATCAATTTACAATGTTATTACTTTAACACCACAAATTTTGTAACAATTGAGAGTTTAATCAAAGAAATGAAATGATGATTGCGAAAACAAACCTTGAGGAAACGAAATTAGAGCGAACAAAGAGAGAAGACGAGGAAGAAGAAAGAGGAGAAGTTGCCGTTAAGTGATGATTAGCGACTGCCATTTTCGATTGAGAAATGAAGAGAGAAGAAAAATGAAGGTTTCTGATCCTATCAGTGAGATAAGCTGTTGGACAATACTACACGACTTGAGTTTCGTAATCGTAATATTTTTGCTCCCAACTAAAACCCTAACTAACAAATTCAACAATTGACGATTGATCGAGTTGTGTTGGCTTTGCTGTATTTTGATATAATCCGACTCCAATGATACTTGACCCGATAATCTTGGTTACACGTGAGAATTACTCCCTTCCTCCGTTTGGTTGATCTTGTTAGAAATGTTTACAAAAATAAAAAAAAAAATCTGTAAACATATTATTTTATTGAATGATAAATTTAATGGAAAAAAATAAGAACTATACACATTAAAAAATATTAAAAGGAAATTAGTGGAAAAAATATAAGAACCAGACTATTAATATACACAACTAATATAAAAAATATTTTTGTAAAGTTAGTAAAAAATATATGCGGACCATAAGAAATATAGAAATGTTAAAAATGAAACTAGTGGAAGATATCTGGGACCTTAAGCATTATAAAAATATTCAAATGAGGATAAATAAGATTATTGTTTGTCTAAATTTTGTGATATAAATAGAAAGATTCTCTATGGAAACGATTATTGAAACACTCCAAAATAGCAAATTAGAATTTTTTTAAGGAATGGAGGGAGTACTTTTTTAGGGTATTTTTGTTAGAAAATGTTTTACGAAACACGGTGACATATATTTATAAGGACCCTAATTTATGGAGTATTTAAAGTGATTCTTTTAAACAATTACATATGTGTTTTAATATCTAAAACGTTAATTTATATAAGGAGCATCCAAAATAAAGTGATAAACATTGAATAACTAAACGGGATATTTTAGATATGAAAGTGGATGTTTTGACTAATTTAATTGGACTATTTAATCTAATATTTCTCATGGTGAGACCGCTTTAAATGAGAATTTATGTTATTCCCTGTGTTATGTTCGTTTGTTTACTATTGACTTTTGGATAAAAATTTAGAGGGGAAATATTTACTTAATATAGATATAGAATATTATTTTAAAAGAAAAAATAAAATATTTATTCATGTTTTGAAAAAATAAATCAAAAAAATAAATAAGACATGCTAATCATTACTCATTATTAATATGGTAATTCATGTATTACAATAATTTCACTTCTTATTGATTAGTGGTATATAAACATAGATTACTTAAGCATTGTGAGTGTAAAAGATTAAGCATGAGTAATGATGATAAAAGATTATCCAGAGAGGCTAAATTAATACCAATCTAGGAAGAATTGTTTAGGCCAGATAGTTATCTGGCAACATTCATCTGGGAAGGGAAAAAAAGGACATTGTACGAGTGAAATAATATTAATGCATGAGAAATTCACGAGTGGTTGGGAGACACCTGTCAGCTATAGAGAGGCATTATAAAGTAGCAGGACACATGTCCAAAGGAGAAGCAAAGAATGAAATATAATAGAATAAATGAGGGATTGACACGTCGAAAGCAAGTACAGTGGCATGCAAAAAGTTATGGGGATTAGAAAAATTCAGAAGAATATTTTGCAAGCACAATCATGAGCTATAAATACGGAAGAGAAGATATAAATGAGGTAACTTGAATTCTCCATAATCAACAGAAAAACCCCAAAAAGAACCCAAAATAATTTATTGTTAAAGGAATTATTGCAACTGAATTTCAAGAACCTACTTTGATTTTCAGAAAGACATTAATAACATAAATACAAAATCTAAGAGTAATTATAATTATTCTGATCAATCCTCAAAAGAACTTTAGCCAGAGTAGACCTCACGTCCAAATAAGTCCTAAGTAGTAATCCACCTGGCAGCCACAATGCTCCTGAAAGGACCTATTAAGCAAACTTTTCTTACACAGTTATTGACTTGAGCGTCGGAGTGGGTCCCCGAAAAAACATTCGGGGTCCTGCTAACCCCTTGTTGCTTTTTGTAGGAACAATCAACTTCTCAGACAGTCTTATTGTATAACTTAGCAAGATAGCAAAGACCAGCACTTAAGCTTTTAACTAATCACTAATCAAGAGCTTAAATCCTTTTGATTAATTGTTCTGCAAAACCAATATAGGAACACATGGATCGGAGTATCTCTTGTCTTTTATCAATGGCTGATGATGATCAACCACTTAGATTGATGGGTTTTCAATATGTTACTCACGAGTCCCGTCTTTCATTATCCATTCATCATCAAAATGTATGTTCTTGTGGTCTGAAGCCATTATGTGCTACGAAGCAAAAAAGGGGAAACATATATATCTATTGAGTCAAGCCTCAAATCTCAATATGATGGAGGTGAGTTCGATTACCTCGTAACGTACTCTTTGGCTTGCATGTTTGAGAACGAGGTTGTGAGTACAAGGAAGTATGAGAGCATATGTTTTGGGTCAATCAATGAAGTGATTGATGAGGATGATCTAGAATGTCTTAATGTTGAGAAGACACGAAGAATGGGAGGCATTGAAGAGGGCTCGACAAGTCGAGCACGTATGGCTCGGTCGAGCCTTAATGCAGCAGGTAGGCAATGAGTGCTAGACCTCTGCTCGACCCGAGCGGGCTTCAACACACGTGAAGTAGCGTTTCTGTTTTATGTTCGATTTTGTTTGGGCTTTTAAGCCTTTTGTCCTAGGTTTGTCTAATGTATTCTATGACTATATAAGGAGTCATAGAACCTCATTAGGTGTGCGTAAGAGTTTAATACTAAGAGATTACTAGGGTTTAGCCAAGAGATTTTTCTCCACTTTGTATTAGGGCATTTGAGGGAGATTGACATCAAAGTTCAATCTTTTGCTTTGAGAGTGTGTTCTTAAAACTTGTAAGGTGAGTCATTAATGTATATATTAATGATAAGATACTTTGATTGAGGGGGAGGTATCATTAGATACCTCATATACTGTGTGTTTTGCTTCTTCCATTGTTGTGCTATGTTTTTGTGGTTTACTTTCCATTAGTTTGTTTCTTGTTTCTTCGCCAAAGTAATAGCCCATTGCCTTCAATATCTTCAAGAATTTCGGATTCCTTTAAGGATGATTTTTGAATTGCTGGTTAATCTTGTGGGCTTCTTTAAAGCTATTGGTTCATGAAATTGTCTTAAGGTTTTGGATTACTAGTTAAAAGAAAAGCTTGAAGACAGGGATGCGAACATTTTCATTTTATAATTGAAGAATATGTAAAGAGATCAGATTATTATTGATTCGTGGAACAACTAATGATTAATGTTTGATCAATGAACCCAAGTGCAGGTAGAGGTCTTGTTCTTAATGCTTTGTCAAGTTATGTTGAATGATCTCTCTAGAAGATGATGATTCCTACAAAAAGTAATAAGGGGTTAGCAGGGCCCGGAATGTTTTTTCGGGGACCTACTCCGACACTCAAGTCAATAACTGTGTAAGAAAAGTTTGCATAATAGGTCCTTTTAGGAGCATTGTGGCTACAGGGTGGATTACTACTTAGGACTTATTTAGACGTGAGATTTTTTTGTATTTGATTCTGAATGGTTGATGTACTAAGTATCAATCAAGACAATTATTCTCGCTTTAGATTTAGCACAATAGTATTAATATCTTTTTAAAAATCAGTGTGGGTCCTTGAGATTTAGTTGTAAAAACTCCTTAGCAATAAATTACTTTGAGTTCTTTATGTTTCTCCCTTAATAGTAGAAATCGGTTACCTCCTTCTGTGCTCCTTGATCTGTATTTATAGCTCATGATTGTGCCCGTAAAACATTCCTTAGATACTTTACTAATCCCCAAAATTCTCTGCATGTCACTGTGCTTATCTTGGACGTGTCAATCCTCCTATTATTCTATTGAATTTTCCCATATTTTCTATTACATTCTTTGCTTCTCCTTTGAACATGTGTCCCACTATCTCATAATGCCCCTTTATAATGGACAAGTGTCCTCTAGCTGCACATGAGCTTTCCATGCACTCATATTATTATATATGTATAATGTCATCTTGACCCTCCCAGATGGATGTTGCCAGATGACTATTTAACCCTAGCAATTCTTCCCAGATTAGTAATGATCTAAGCTTCTCAGACGATCTTCTATCGTAAGTACTTATGGTTAATCTTTTACACACACAATTTGCCCCCCAGACCTATAAATTCTATTGCAAGAATTTGTGGGTCTGTCTTTTAAGTTGAACTCGGACTCAGAAGCTTTCACCTTCCAGAATTTATGTAAAAATCAATCAAACTTTCCTTCATTGTTCTTTCATCTTTAGTATCTGGCACAAGTTTTGAATTGACTATCTCTTCTCTCGAGCATTTTTGTTGTATCCACTTTTCTGGAATGTTTGAAAATAAATCTTTATTTTCTAAATTTCTGACAATATGAAAAATCTGGATACTTTTGTTCCTTTCCTATTTCTGGGAAAGTTTAGAGACTCCTTTTATCAATTTTTCTGTCTGTTTCTTTTTTTAGTGTGATTTTGAAAAATTGTTGAAGACGCTTCGAATGTTGTAGTATTCCTTCATCATTATCCCTATTTGACTGTACTAACATTAAATGCACATCCAATCATTGTTCCCTACATCTAAGAATTTGATTTTTTAACGGTTTATCTTGACAGTTGATTTTCCCTCTTAACTTATTTCGTTTCTTGATGATTGATCTTCCTCTTTTAAATTTGATCAAAAGCTTAAATCCTTTTGATTAATTGTTCTGCAAAACCAATACAGGAACACCATGTTTTAGTTTCAGCATTGTGAATTATATTATTTTAAGTTTAAGTCTACTTTAAAATAGTTGAAAGTAAAACATGGAGTATCTCTTGTTTTTTATTAATGCTTAGCCTTGGTTGATGATCATCAATCACTTCAATTGATGGGTTTACAATATGTTGCTCCTGTGTTTCATCATCTGAATCTGATGGGTTTTCTAATAAAGTGTTGAAAAAAGAGGTGCAGATGTATTAATGCATAAATTCTTTAATTTTTAGGCAAAATGTCAAAAAACTACCTAACATAAACCCAACTTTGCAAATAACTACCTTACTTAAAAAATTTTGCAAAAAACTACCTTACATAATACATTATTTTGCAAAAGAGTACCTTGTAACGGAATTAGACCTTTGACCGCTAATTTTGACGTTGACCAGCACGTGCCAGTCACGTGTCACCTTCATTAACCTAAATCTCCTTCTTTTCACTTCCCAGCATTCAATCCTGCTTCATCTTCCTTTCATTCCTCTTTTCTCCCATTTGCGATAAACCCTAATTCTCTCAAACCCCTCTTTTTCTTCCAATTAATCAGTTATGTCTGCTTCTTCTTCAAGCGAAAACTCTTCCATTGAAAATTGTGGGTGTGGAGTTCCCTTTGCAAGATGGGTATCATGGACCAAGGAAAATCCTGGAAGAAGGTTTAATACTTGCATTTTTTTCAATCCTGATACAAAATCGAGGGGTTGTAAAAAGTTTAAATGGGTTGATGAACCTGAAATGGCTGTATGGCAAAGAAAACTCACTAACAAGCTTGTGGAGGAAAAGCGTCAATTGGCAACCGAAATCAAGATCTTGACATCAAGGATATGTTGCTTGGAACACGAAAATGAACAAGCTCTTTCAGAAATTAAAATGTTGAAGAAGAAATGGTTGAATCAGAGGGAGCTTCGAAATCATATAAAAAGCTTTTTTTTAGGGTTTTTTTTTTGTTTTGTGTTGGTATTTCTTGTATTAATCAAGGGTGCTAATTGAAGTTTAGCACCTAGTTAAGCATAATTGTAAGATTGATTTGGATATTGTAACATGATGATTATGAATGAATGAAAGAACTTTATATTTTTTCCATTTAATTTTCTTTGCAGGTATTGTTCTGTGCTTCCTTTGTTTGATGTGGTGCTGTGTATGTTTGTTGTGGTGCTATGGTGCTGTGTGTTTGGTGATGAATGAATAAATTGAAAATTTAGTATTTGCTGATGAACTGATGAACATTCAGTATTTGCTGATATTTGCTGTGTTTGCTTTGTTTCAATGAACTGATGAACTGATGAATGAATAAATTGAAAATTTCATTGATATTTGCTGAATGAATGAATGAGGGAGCATTCAGTATTTGTTGTGTTTGCTGAATGAATGAATGAATGATATTGCTGAACATTGAACATTGAACACATATTGCACATGTTGTACAACATTGGTGATGTCTTGCTGATAATGTACACATATTGAACATTGAACACATATTGAACATTCAATTTGCTGATAATGTACAACATTGAACATTGCTACAAAATATTGCACATATTGCTGACTTGCTGCATAATGATTCAAACACATATTGCACATACTGATTCAAGTTGCTATTCATTCAATAACTTACTTGCTGCATACTGAACTTCAATGGGAACACAATGCTCACTTGCACACAATGTTACTGATTTGCTACTGATTTGCACAACATTGCACATATTGATTTGCTGATTTGCACAACATTTGCACAAAGAAATTGTTGCACAACATTGTTACTGATTTGCTACTGATTTGCACAACATTGCACATATTGATTTGCTGATTTGCACAACATTTGCACAAAGAAATTGTTGCACAACAATTTGTAACTGATTTGCTACTGATTTGCACAACATTGCACATATTGATTTGCTGATTTGCACAACATTTGCACAAAGAAATTGTTGCACAACATTGTTATTGATTTAACATTGTTGAACATTGCTGTGGTGCTGTGTGTGAAATGATTTGCCAAAATTTGCTGGTAAACAAACATTGTTGATTGACAACAGCTGGTAAAATGAAGCAAACAATCAGTAATAAACAAACATTACTGATTCACACATATATGCCTACTGATTCAACATGCTGTTTTGTTGTGGGTACTGATTAGTACAGTAATGTTAGATCAATACATGTTATTCAATTATTCAATATATACTTCAATCAACTTAAATACACATGATCAGTACAGCAACATTACTGATACTCAGCTGGGTACAAATAATTCACTGATACTCACTTTGATACACACACATTACTGATTCATCATCATTCTGTGCCTACTGATTCAAGATAGTGCAAATAATTCAATTACTGAAATCAAGGAACGTTTTATTAAGTTCAACTGGGTACAGCAATGTTAGAGCAACAGTACATTAAGGAACCACAACTTCAATACAGTACATTACATTTAATAGCCTTAAAACATTACAGGGTACATCATACACATAATTGAACATAGTACAAGTCTATATTTGACTATTTTGATCCATTATACATGAAGTAGATGCAGCGTTTTGCGTTTGTTGTTGAGCACTGGAGCTGGGCACATCATTGGTTGTAGATTGTTGAGTAGAAGAAGATCCCATTTTAGGCCGTCCACCTTTTGACTTGGTCTTTGTTGGTGGTGGTGGTTTAGGTTGATTTTTGCATCCCTTTTTGTAGTGACCAAGTTCACCGCAATTACCACATCTCCTTTGCTTGAATTCTGTAATAGCCTTCTTTCCTCCTTTACCTTCACCAACTTCCTTCTTTCTTTTCCTCTTGTTAGGCCTTCCAGGCATCTTTCTATATGGTGGAGGAAGTGGTTTGGCTAAAGTGGTTGTTGGCCACATTTTGTGTCCTGGCATACCATAAAACTTTGGACTATACGTTTTTCGATACGTGTCTACGAGGTACGCGTCGTGGACAAAGTCTTTGGCATCTAATTTTCTAAGCACAATACAAGCACAGTTCTTCTCCTTCCCACAAACACAGTTCACTATTCTACCTTTCAATTTCATGCAATCACATCTGTTGTATGTAGGATAGCTGCATATACCTTCCTCATCATCATTCAAGGCACTCAAATCATAATCATCAGACTGCGGTTCATCATCATTAAAGTACATGTCTGTGTTGTTTTGCTCATCCACCTCCTTATCTAATATCAACCTAACTTCCTCATCGTCTATAAACACATCATCAAGACCATAAACTACATTTTCCGCAAACAAATCAGAATCATTCTCATATTCATCTTCATTAACACATGTATAATCATCATCACTACTACTATCCTCAACCTCATCAGCATTACCATCTACATTTGCTAAAAACAGCTCAGAACTTTCAATCAAGACATCATCTACCCTTACATTACCCACATCAGTTGACAACTCACACTGCTTGTTTTTCGAATCAATGGCTTTTTTACGGATTGTCAATTTCTTCATCTTAGCTAATTTTTACGGATTGATATAGCTAATTTTAAGAACCCTAATACAGTATTCAGATACAACAACAATCAAATTACAAATTAAAAGATATGAAAACGAAGTACAAAACGAAAGATGCAAATCTGAAAACGAAAAAATTTAAAATTATAACTAAAAAGCAACAAAGAGGTACAAAACCATAATTAATTAGTAGTACATACCGGATTTGCTTAGAAATTCCAATGAAGGTGAAAGCTGGAAGAATGGCTGCTGGATGGGAGCGAATTCAGAAGGATAAAGCTTCAGGAATTAAGAGCTGGAAGAATGGCTGCGAATTTGGGAGAAAGGAGATTTAGGTTAATGAAGGTGACACGTGACTGGCACGTGCTGGTCAACGTCAAAATTAGCGGTCAAAGGTCTAATTCCGTTACAAGGTACTCTTTTGCAAAATAATGTATTATGTAAGGTAGTTTTTTGCAAAATTTTTTAAGTAAGGTAGTTATTTGCAAAGTTGGGTTTATGTTAGGTAGTTTTTTGACATTTTGCCTAATTTTTATTCTTTTGTAACTATAAGAGAATATTAACTATCATCAGTACTTATATGTAACCTTGAGGGTTACATATATCATTTGCCTTAATAAAAAAGGAAAAAAATACAATAAATAAAACTTGATTGATATCATAAATTATTTGCAAATAATTTCTATAATTATTTTGTTTTACCATTATTATTTATCTGTATTATTTCTTAGTTGATCCATGAATTATTGACTCTTGTGATGGTTGGAAATTTGTAATGCTGTCTTAATTGAGTTCACATACCATTTTTATGGAGGATGAAAAAGGAAGAAGATGTTCCTAAATTCCTTAGAAATCTCTAAAAACTTTTGTCACAAATCCATTATCTCAATTTTTATTTTAAAACCCCATCTCAATTTTTTGGTTTTTCTTTCTTAGTTGATTTAACAAACTTTTTAATGGATAGAGAAAAGTTAAAAGGAAGAAGATTTTAAGTTCATCAACCTATTTCATGGTAGATCAAGAAAGATGAAAGTACCAAGGAAGAAAATGAATGAGAAAATAAGTTATTTTTAATGATATTTTAAATGTAAAATAAATGTAAATTAAAAAATTCAGAAAATGTGGAAGATGATCTGTTGACTAGATTACAGGTCAAAATGACTTTTAAAAGCAAATACAGTTTAAAGTTGGAACCTATAAAAAATAAATTAAAGTTAGAACCTTTAAAAGCGAATGAGATAAAATTCATATATTTAAAATCAAATTTTCCTTGATATTATTCTTAATACTCTTAAAATTTTGATACGTTTATTTTATCACACTGTTCAACACATCAATTCAATCGTTATCATCTTTAATTATACATAAATTATAGAAGTTGATAATAATAATTTTTGCATTGTGATGAATCAAACAAAATCTTACTTAACTATATTTTAACTTATAGATTAAAAATAAAACGCAAATTAAGACCAATTAATGGATGGTATCGAAAAACAATTATTATCATAGCCATCGATTAGCAAGGGCAAAGCGGGCTACTGCTCAGGGCCCCAAATGTTCTAAGGCCTAAAAATTTTATTTTCATATACAAGGTTAATATTAACTTGAATAAATTTAGATGTAAATATATAATTTACATTCTTTTCTAAGTATATGAGTTATTAATGCTTTTTTGATAGACTAATTTAAATATCAACATTAAAAACAATAGAGTATTATATTATTAATTACGCCTTAAATTTTTAAGGACTATTTTTATCTTTTGCCCCGAAGTCCAAAAATAAACGGAGTCATTTTTATCTTTTGCTCTAGGGCTAAAAATAAACAGTCCCCCTATTCGAATTCAATTAGATTTAGTTCAACTAAGCTCTATTAATTGGAAGAATGTAATCAATTGAGATGAGACTCTATTAAGTAAAGTTGAAAGTGGAATTGACAATGATGTTAATGATGTTACACATCCATGATCAAAACCAAAAAATTGGTGAAAGTAGAAATTCAATAATATTTGCACAATTTTCACTTGTAACACAAATATTAAGAAAATAATTAGTTGATAATAAATATGAAATATTATTATTATCCTTAAATAATAACAAAAATATAAGAATTAATTAGATGTGGACAGTAATAAAATAGAGTAAATAAAACAATTTATAAATTAATTTATAACATACATAGTAATATAAAAATATTGTGAAACAATTATGGCAAATGTTATAGAAGTAAAATAGAGGAAGGAGGAAGGAATGAAAGGCAAATACTACTGACTACTTACTACTAAAAATGAGAGCACATCCACACTGCCCACACGGAAATGAAGAGATTAGACTACGCAATGAAAGAGGAGAGGAGACAACCAAGGAGGTTCGAGAGACACGTTCTGTGGATGCGGAATTGCGACCCATCAACCAACCCCACACCAATTCCTTTTATATTAGTGGGTGCATTTTTTCATTTTGTATTATTTTTTATTTTTAGATAATAATAATTATTTTTTTATCTTATTTATATATTTTATCTATTTTTTAATTTTACCTACACATATTCATTTTCTCTTTTTATTTATTTTTAATGTCCTACTTTATTTTAATTATTTTTCATTATTTTTTATTTTTATTTTTTATATTGCTCAGTCTCTTACTCTCATTCCATCGGTACATTTTACTACTACTACCATTACTTTGGATGGTGTAAAGTAGGATTTGAGACCTAAAACAGTTGTGAAAGTGAAAGTATTGTGCTAAATCAAATTAATCAAACTTTCGTTCATTGAATTTGATATTTTTTTGATTAAAATAAAGTTAAAAAATTCCTATTGTACGCAAGGAAGAGAGAAATTAATCTTTTCTAAAATTAGTAAATATGGACCAGTTAGAATCAAATCTATATTGTATTGGTGAAAAAGCTCTTAAGCTTAACCATTAAATTGAACCATTGAATAAATTAAATAAAGATATGTTTTAGTTTTATCTCTTATTTGTAAAAAAATTATGTTTAGAAAATTATAAATAATCTTACTCAAAATGAAAAATTACCTAGATTAGCTTTCATCCATAAACAGTTAGGAAAAATATAAAATACAATTAACCATTCAAACAAACTAACTAGAGTTGTTTATTAGGGTTATCGAGTCAATTTCAGGTTAGGTGTTTCAAAATCGAATCTTAAATTCATATTGATTTTTACATAATTGTAAATTTATTTTAAATCATATAAAATTAATTCAATTATAAAGTCGGATAATATCAAATCATTGAGTCCATTTTAAGCATATCTAAAACCATCCAATTACAAACAACAAATCATCAAATAATCATAATGTTTTTTTCGCGTTCACGAACTCGTGAAGTCGCAGTCGCACGAGTATTCTTCAATAATCAACTCCCTTTCAGCATCAAAATTCATAGGAGTGCGTAATATAATTTAAAAAAAAATAATAAAAAAGAAAAACAGCATCACCTACCTTTCCTTCCCATCTCCAATATTTTCTCTCTCCTCCCACTTAATTACAGTATGAGTCTACAGAGTACATTCATTTACATTATTACATAACATACCCAACTTCTATTCTTTACTTTATGCCATCTGCCGACTTCTTTCTTCTTCATTTTTCCCTTTTCAATTCCATAATTAAACTGCCCTTATTCTCAGGTATGGCTGCTTTCTACTTAATTTTGTTCTAAGATTACTTCAAGTTTTTGTTTTGATTTCTTGATTCCGGTAAGAACATTATATTTTGGGCTTTTTTTGTTTTTCTTGAATATGAAGGTGCTGATGTTCTTATTCCAAAATTGGTGCTGATTTGGCATGTGGGCAGCTACTAATTATTGCTATGGTGCTTTTTCTGTACTGTTTCTGGAGTTTTGGGGAAGAATTGAGAATGATTACTGAACCCTTTTTACTCCTTTATTGATTTTGTACATTTTTGTACTTATTTTATCTCAAGATTTGAACTTTGATCTGTTTTGGGGCTTGGTTTCTCATTTTTTGTTGAAATTGAAGTTTGGTAATTGTATGATTGTTTTCGGCAATTATTGATAGAGAGGTAAAAAAGATTCTAATTTGGTAAATAGAAGTATGTGACAGTGTTTTTTGGTTGAATTTAGACTGTGAGTTAATGGAACAAGCTCACCGTTTTCATGCTTTAGGCCACAATGAAATGAGGGTTATGGGAAAGAGGGGTTTAGAATGGGATTTGAATGATTGGAAATGGGATGGTGATCTTTTTATTGCTACCCCTTCCAATACCCTATCTTCTGATTTTCAAGATCAGCAATTTATCCCAGTTGTTCAGGTTCAAGGGAATTCGTCAAACAGCTCATCTTTGTGTTCTGATGATGTTCAGTATGGTGTTGATGATGGAAGGAGAGAATTGGGGAACAAAAGGAGGGTTATTGTTATTGAAGAGGATAGTTTGGAAGAAGTTGGTCCTTTGACCTTAAAGATTGGGGCAAACTCTTATGCTGCCTCGGATAGAGAAAGGGATTTGAGTAATTGGGAGAGTACGAGTGGGAAAAAGACTAAGTTAGCCGGGGGCTCTTCAAATCGAGCTATTTGCCAGGTTGAGGATTGTGGGGCTGTTCTTAGTAAGGCTAAAGACTATCACAGGCGTCACAAGGTCTGCGAGGTCCATGCTAAAGCCAGTAAAGCCCTTGTGGCAAATGTCATGCAACGATTTTGTCAACAATGCAGTAGGTCCGTTTTTTGTTTCATTGCAATCATGAAAGGCTTATTTGCTAGGAACTGTCATTCTATCATTTTTCTATAGATGACATGTTGTGGTGATGTTAGTGGTTTGGATGTTTTTTTCGCAGGTTTCATGTTCTTCAGGAATTTGATGAAGGTAAACGAAGCTGTAGACAGCGCTTGGCTGGCCATAATAAGCGACGGAGGAAAACACAAGCGGACACTGCTGTCCAGGGGAAGTCTATAAACGATGAGCAAACTAATAGTGTTCTCTTGATAAGCTTACTGAGGATACTCTCCAACATGCATGGTAAGTGATGCAGCTTATTACTGGCAAATGGTTGTTTAATGCTTGGATTAGTTTTTAGTTCAGTCCTATTGGCTTGTTTTATGGTATATTGTAGCACATTCTTGATTATATTTGCTGTTAAATCTACTATAAAATCTATTGATTAACCCTCCAAGTGATAAGTAACATTCACATATTTTAGATGTGCTTTAAATTCAGTTTCTTCTTTTTTGGTATAGTAAGAAAATCTATGAGATCTTTGTATTAATTGCTTGTCAGAAGTGCATCTCAATAATTATGTTCAATCATTGGGCTGGACCAATTTGAAGTACATCCTGTTATGTATTAGATTAGAAAGTTAGGTGTGAAGGTGTTTTTCATCTTTTTCTCACAGCACTTGCTAAAACAGCACTATATAGGTACTCGAATCACGTTCAAATGTCCAAGTCTTGTTCTGATTTTCCTTTCCTTCCTCCTTTTTTAACTTTTGCATGTTGTAGCTCTTTGTAGTTTGGACTAATTTTTTATGCCCGCGTACTCTATATCAACTATATTTTTGTTCGGTTGCATGGAAGATGCGTTTTGATGACAAGAAAATGCTTGTTGCAGCTAACAATGAATCGAACCAAGCAACAGATCAAGATCTCACTGCTCAGCTTTTGAGAAGTCTTGCCAACCCTTCCATGTTACACATGGGGAAGGACGTATCTGGGATCCTACATGAGTCACAGAAGCTGCTAAACGGTGGTGTATCCAATGATAATGTACATTCAGAAAAGATGTCAGCTTTTTTCTCAAATGATAATCGAAATCTTTCTAAAATCATTGATCAACATGCTCCATCGTCAAATTTAGAGATTCCAAGAAAGGAATTATATGCAGCTAATAGCAGGGTTGGAAAAATGCAGGCCGTGTCATTGCAAAAACCTGAAAGTTTGTTTCCAATAAAGAATAGCCCTCCAGGTTACTCTGAGAGCACAGCAGGGAGAATGAAGTTGAACAATTTTGACTTGAATGACGTATATATTGATTCAGATGATGGAGTTGAAGATTTGGAAAGGTCACCTGTTGATGGAAACTTTGTAACTAGTTCTGTAGATTTCCCTTTGTGGGTGAGGCAAGATTCACATCATTCAAGTCCACCACAGACTAGTGGAAACTCTGACTCAACATCAGCCCCGTCACCTTCTAGTTCGAGTGGAGAAGCTCAGGTACATAATCTTTCATTCCTTTAAACTATCCTTGCTCAAGTGCCTAGTATAATCTTGGCATTGCTAGGTTTTGTTTTGACCAACTACTTGTGAAATGAAGCATCTATGATCTTCTAATGATATAAGGAAAACTAATTTATTTATTCCATTTCCTTTATTAATGTTTTAGAGCCGTACTGATCGGATTGTTTTCAAGCTATTTGGTAAAGAACCAAGTGACTTCCCTATTGTGCTACGGGAGCAGGTAATATAAATTATGAAGTTTTGATATTCTGCCCTTAGTGGCTTTAGTTGGTTGTTGTGTTTAAAGATCATACTACTATATTGCGTCGAATTTTTGTAGATCCTTGACTGGCTTGCACATAGTCCAACTGATATCGAAAGCTACATCAGACCTGGCTGTATAATTCTAACAATTTACCTTCGCTTGGCTGAGTCCTTATGGGAGGAGGTAAGATCTCATTGTTGGACCGAAGTAGCTGTAATGGCTCTATCGACCGATGACATCAACTACTTTCATGTAACTGCTTTTTCAGCTCTGTTCCGATCTTTCATCCTGCTTAACTTGTCTCTTCAATGTAACTGATGACACATTTTGGAAGAGTGGATGGGTATATGTACGAGTACGGAATCAAATAGCTTTTGTTCACAATGGTTAGTTACAATCTGCCCGTAGGTCTTTAGTTTGGGATCTATTCTTCTATTATCCTAATTGGTTTATAAAATGGTATACACAATTATACATATAGCTGATTTTTTGGCCATGTGATGCAGGTCAGGTTGTTTTGGACACATCATTATCTCTCGAAAATAGTAAATGCAGCAGAATATTGAGTGTCATGCCTATAGCCGTGTCTATGGATGAAAAAGCACATTTCGTAGTTAGAGGTTTAAACCTCTCCCAGTCCTCAACAAGGTAATTTATACTGAGTTTTGCGGCTCGTATCTGTTCTTGCATTTGCTAGTTGCAACAATTATTTACAGCCGAAAAGAGATCTGCAAAAGTTTGCGTCAACCTAGTTTTCATTGCAGATTACTTTGCGCTATAGAAGGGAAATATCTTGATCAAGAAGTGTCTCAAGAATTAAGGGAGGATGATGATTTTGCTGAGGAGGATGAAACTGAGCATGCTAGTTTCTCCTGCTCTATTCCCAGTATAACTGGTAGAGGGTATATTGAGGTACTATCTGTGCTTGTTGCTGAATTTCAAGAATATGTTTTTGGCTTTTGCGCTTCTTTAATCTTTTATATTAGATTTTCTTATTCATCAGTTTGCTATATTATGAATTAGAGGTTATGTTAAAGCTTGTCTTCTAAAAAGATTTTGTTTCCATGAATTGTACTGTTGTAGTGCTTTAATTGATAGTTATGATTTTGTACTCGTTAGTTTTAGCAAAAGCTTCTGGGTTTAGATTGGCTTTTCCGTTCCAATTTTGAGACTTAGTATGGTTATTTATGTCCAAGCAAATTAATCTGAATGTCTAATGTTTCGGTGTTTTCAACTATTGTATTTGTTATTTTTCAACAATCCAGCGAAAATAATCAATTTGGTGCATTTCTGTTTTTTTTCAGTTTTGGATCGGGATTGATTTGTTTTAGTTTTGTTTCGGTTTAGGTCTAAGTTGGGTGAGCTAGCTATTTGAATTAATTGAATTATATAAATTTTTTAAATGTAATGTAATAAGTTTTAAGTCAGTAATTGTAGAAAATAAGGGTAAGAACAAGTAATAAATAAAAATATATCCTATTAGTGGACTTTTTTGATGGTATAGTTCACATAATTTCGGGAATGATTAGTTCGGTTGGGTCTGATTCAGGTTGGGTTTGAGTTGGGTCAATTGGGTCTTGGTTGGGTCTTTTTACTAAGTCTGCTTGGAGCTGTTATGTGTATGATCACTATGATGTTATGTGTATGATGGTTAGTATTAACATTGTGGCGCAATTTTTAATTTGTTTTTATTTATATCCCAAGAAAATCAGTTCATGTTTTAATATTAATGGCAACGTGGTAAACCTGAGATCAATCTCCTTTAGTGAACTTGATATTTACTTCATTTGTGAATTTTTGCTGTTTTTTGTTGTTGAATACTCATATGGAAACAGGACACACGAACTAACACTATTACTTTTGGATTTAGGTTGAAGATCTTGGTCTCAGCAGCAGTTTCTTCCCTTTTATAGTTGCGGAAAAGGATGTTTGCTCCGAGATTCGGACACTGGAGAGTATGCTCGAACCGAAGAAAGCTGATGAAAATGCACAAGAAGCAAATAAAAACATAGAATCCTGGCGGCAGGCCATGGATTTCATAAATGAAATGGGCTGGCTTCTCCATAGAAGCAACTTGAAATCTAGATTGGCGGACCTAGATCCTAGCACTGTCATATTTTCTTTTGGACGTTATAAATGGCTCATGGAATTCTCCATGGACCGTGATTGGTGTGCTGTTGTGAAGAAACTCTTGGACATCTTGATCGCTGGAACTGTGGGATCAGGGGAACACTCTTCGCTTAAGGTTGCGTTGTTAGAAATGGGACTCCTTCACAAAGCTGTTCGTAGAAATTCTAGGTCAATGGTGGAACAGCTTTTACGATATGTCCCTGTGCATTTATCAGAAGAATTCGCATCAGCTGTTGAAGGTAGCCAAGAGAAGTTTTTGTTTCGGCCAGATGCCAAGGGACCTGCTGGTTTGACCCCACTTCATATTGCAGCTGGCAGAGATGGCTCTGAAGATGTACTTGATGCTCTAATTGATGACCCTGGAAAGGTATGCACCCTGCACCATTCACGCTGTGCACCAGGGGTGTAGCAAAGATTTTGGAGGTCTAATTTATTTTTACGATGTCTTTTAAAATGGCCCCTTCGTTATATCAAAAGATAAAAAAATTTCTACTCCAAGAAAAATAATTCAAGACAAAATGTATTGTAACATGATATTCTAAAATCACTTTTAATATAAATAAAGTTTACAAACAAATCACTTAAAATTGTTGCTCAGAACCGGTCCTGCATAGCACCATTTAAAATTTGAGACCCTTTATTTTTGCGCCCCTAGGTGCGGCTACCCAGAATGGGCTAAGAACCGGCCTTGCTGTGTACTGTGCACCTTACACCTTACACCTTACACCTTGCACCTATAGTGTAAAGACAAGGTTGCGTCGCGTTGCTTCTGCCGTGTTGTAAATGTTTTCAAAACATACGAGCCGATATTTTCACACTATGCTTGCACCAAATTTGTGATGTGAAATTTGACATATTTAAGCGTTTCGATAACCGCATCTTTCCGTTACCGCATTAACGTTCCATTACCGCATTTTTACACAATGCTTGTAGCCTTGTACCATGTTTGTGATGTGAAATTCTCCTTCCCCCTGTTGAAGTATGCTGAATAATTATGTCGGCTTTTATTTACCATATTCTAATTCTTAATGTCCTTGCACTTGTTTAGATTGGAATAAATGTGTGGAAAAATGCTCGGGATAGCACAGGGGCTACACCTGAGGATTATGCTCGTCTGCGGGGCCACTATGCTTACATACATGCTGTCCAGAGGAAGATGCACCGGAGTTCAGCTTCAGGGCATGTAGTGCTCGACATCCCAGGAGAACCATCAATTCCCACAAAGCACGATGGGGCTGTGAGCTTCGAGGTTGCAAGAAGTGCATCATTTGCTTTGAATCAGGACTGCAAGCTATGTGATCAGAAGAAAATGTTCGCATATTACGTAAAAAGTGCAAGAACATCTCTAGTGTACAGGCCTGCAATGCTTTCAATGGTTGCTATCGCTGCAGTCTGCGTATGTGTGGCTCTTCTCTTCAAGAGCATGCCTAACGTGGTTTGTCTTTTCCAACCTTTCCGTTGGGAATTGCTTAATTATGGCTCCAGTTAATCTCCCATCCGTGTATGGTCGATAACTTATTCTAGTATAATCTCTAATTTGTATTTGGATTGCTATATATGTTGTATTCTGTAGTGATCTGTTCTAAGAAAGCAGTGAAAATCCTAAGGAGTACAGCAAGAACATAGAAGCATTATGGTTAGTCGATTAGTATCGACTGACTGTACGTAATAATCATGTAACTATTGTAACTTGAGGCATCTAAGTACTATTTCAGGTCGAGACTGCTTTTTGTGGCCTCCCAACTCTCAACTTCTATCTCGTCTTCGAATTTTCTGATAACTGTATGTTTTACGGTGGCACGAGGAAATGAAACTTGGGAAATGGGGGTGCGATGAATGGTTTACATCCCTTGAGACCCATGAATATTTCTCATTTCTATAGAGGATTCTGGCTATGTTTTGCAACTAACGGTTACTAACTTACTCCTACTTGTATTTCACAAATACATTTTGAAAATGGGAAGATTATCAACATAATCATCATATTTACCATATCCGCTCATATGCTCATAGAAGTTGTGATTAGAGTCTATGGAGGGTGATTTACCCGTATTCAAAGAGATAATGATTGCACCTACTTTTTTGAAGTTCAAATTTTTTTATTATGAAAGACTCATATGACTTGTTGACATCTACATGATCTGAAATATGAAGAAGCAAATAATAAAAATTGAGATCGTAACCTTTATGTTTTTAAGCGAACAATCTAACTTAATAAAAAGAATACAGCCCAAAATCTTGTATTTAATTCATGTAATTTAATATTATTTTTCTTTAGAAACATAAACATTTAATTATATTTAATTATTTTAACACTTATTTTTTCTTGGGAAGTTAAAGTCAATATATAAAATATTTATTGTTTTTTAATTTCTAGATTAGATTCTCTTGAAAATTTAAACTTATTAATAATAAAGATAATTTGATGATTTTTATTTACAACTCTAAGAGCTGTAAATATCATTACCCTTAATAAAATCATAATCTTGTAAATAATAGACACTTTTGCATACAGTTTTCGCATTGTTGTTTAATATAACTTTCAACGAGAATTCTTATGCTTTGATAATGTCGATTAGAATGAATCAAATACAATTTTTGGATGCGAGATTAATATCTTCATTAAGACTACAATGATCTTTATCAACTAATCAAAAATTAACAATTTTCAGTTGGTTTAATTACAATCATTTACTGTAGACGTCTTTGTGTGTAACAACGAAAAGACTTTCCTTCTTGGATAAAAACGTATTGGTGAACATCGTGAAGATTGGTCTGCAAAGCTTAAGTCACTTGGAAAACTTGATAACAGATTGAAGACAATAGCAAACTTTTCTTGTGTAATATTTTCCCTATAAAAGTACTTAAGTTCAAAAATAACAATTCACAACGAAATACTATCAATCATATAATAACTTTGTACAAACTTTTCTTGTGTAATATAGTTTAATTAAAGCTTAATTAGTAGTAGGTGAAGAAAATCATAATGCGAAAATAATACTGATTTTGGGTTTTAAATACTTAGTTTGTATTAATTACTAATGAGCATAATTACGTAGGAATTAACCAGCTAACTATGAAAACAAAATAAAAGAGAATAATTACCTTAATACTATAAACTAATTAAGGTAACTAAATATACTCTAAAATAAAACATACATACTTTTCAACAGTAAGACGGGGACTTAGTATAACTAGACCAAATTCAAACGTACTATTATTATACTTGTCCTTATTGACACTTACTTTTACATACATATATGACTACGTATAAAGGGACGAGAATGTTCATACTATATAAGTCCTTATTCACGTACACTTACTATTGCTCTATCCAAATGAAAATGTGAAACAAATAAGTAAAATTAACAAAAAAAAAAGTTTAAATGAGCTTCGGATAAGCTTAATTACAAAAATAAGCGTATTTATGTTTGAGCCTAAGGTTATGTTAGTTCGCGAACAAAAAAATTGGTCAAAATTAATAACTGCAAACAAAAGGGAGACAATGTCATAACATTAGAACGGACAAAAAAAACTAAAAAAATGTTTGTTCGCAGTTAGTGAACAAACATAATTTCAAATTTTTTGCCTCTTCTAACAGTATGACATTGTCTCCCTTTTATTTGCAGTTAATAAGTGTGAACAACAAATTTTGACCAATTTTTTTGTTCGCTATTAGTAATTGCGAACTAACTTGATGTTAGGCTTGGACATAAAGACACTTATTTTTGGAATTAAGTTTACCTAAAACTTATTTTTTTTTTATTTCTTTTGTTAAATTTGATTAATTTTTTCACATTTTCAATTTATAACAACATACATAAAAAAAACGGGCTGGTTCATATCTAAAAGTTGACGGACGATGTTGGTAGCCGGTAGCCGGTAGTTGTAGATGAGTACTACATAAAAACTAATTCATATCTAAAAATGGGGAGGAGAAGTTAATACTTTGAAAACCATGCGCTTATGTAAATAATATTTTAAAAAATTACAACCATGAGAGAATTGAAAAGGGACCATTTAGTGAGAACATTTACATAAACTATAACGAAAATAAAATAACAAGGACAAATACTTAAATAAAAACTGCTGCAGCCAGGATTCGAACCTGGAATCTTAATCTCAAGATTTAACCGGTGTGCTACTGCAGCTTCTTGTAATATAATTGTCAAATGATATATATTTATATTAGATATTATTCTCGTCTCCTGGTCTTATGTTTTTGATAACAAAAATGAGAGTTAGATAATTTTTCATAATTTGTTTTGGTAATAAAATAAACGAAAGACTACCTATAATATCAATTTTTGAATAAATTGTTATCATGAACTTTCCAATATCTCCATGTTTGAAAAAAAATTACTCCAGCTTTAAAATTTTTTCTTAACCATAAAAGGTAGTACTATTTTAATTATATATCTAAATATTTAGTTATAATTAATTTATACTCCTTTCTATCCTGCATATTAGTTCTATTTACTTTTTACATACTATTTACTTATCACTTTAATTTATATTTTATTGTTAATCTATAAGTTTAAAATAGTTATATGAGATTTTTTTTTATTTGTCTCAATGTAAGGATTATTAATATTAGAGCAAATTGCAAAGAAACACCTTATAAAACCAGTTTTTTTAAAAAAACACCTTTTAAAATTTATTTGTAAAAAAACACCTTTTAAAAGACTTTTTATTAAAAAGAACACCTTAAATTAGTTTCCGGTGACTTTTGTCAACTTTCAGGCGTTGACTATACCATTTGTCAACTTTCAGGTGTTGACTTTTGAGCTCAAATGGCATAGTAACGCCTGAAAGTTGACAAAAGTCACCGGAAACTGATTTTAGGTGTTTTTTTTAATAAAAAGTCTCTTAAAAGGTTTTTTTTTTACAAAAAACTGGTTTTATAAGGTGTTTCTTTGCAAATTTTCCTTAATATTAATTTTTCATAATTTGTAATTATAGACAATTAGTAATATTAAAAGTTAAAATGTTGTGAAAAAAGATAAATAAAGACTAATAGGTAAAGGTTGAATAGAAGAGAATATAATTATTTATACAACATGAAATCGTTATATTGGTATAATTATTCTATATCGATTATTACATTCAAAACTATTTACTTGAAATTGCATAAATTTCCATTAATAATGCCCAATAATATAATATATACAACTAACAAAATAGACCTAAATATATATAATATTACATTATATCCTAAATAAAATAACTTTCATATCCTACTCGGCTACTCATTTAACATCATTTTGAAGAAAAGTTCTTAAATCGTAATTCAAAATGATAAAATGATGTAAATAAAAATAAGTAAGATTATTTTACTTTTTCCGTTCCTTTTTGTTTGTCTATTTAAAATTTTTTCACTTTATGAGGGAAAAATATAAATTTGATTTTTAAAGTATATATTCAAGACAAAATATATTCATGTGGGATCTTGTTAAATTCGTCTTGAATTTTAATATATAGTATTTACAACTTATTATACATACTATATAATATTGAGGCTCAAAATTTGCATAAAAATACGTGAAAAAAAATAAAATGGACAAGCAAGAGACTATAAATTATAAATATCTATAAAATTTTCATTTTCATATTGTAAAAGATTTATTATTATGAAAATTGATATTGAAAATCATTTATTTATAGGATCTTACAATCCCACATTTCCCATTATCCCCATGATATGTACTAATATGTATATGATGGATGAGGTGGGATTAGAAAAAGTCTATATAAACCAAGTAGAAGAAGAGCAGTATTGCAACCCAAAGAGCACGTTAGGATGTCAATTTCTGAATAGACCTTAGTCTTCTTCCCTCTTTTCCAATTCTCATCGCATATATTGCAGGAAACGACCAGGAAGGTGAGAAAACATCAAGACCAAATCTTTCCATTATCATTGTTTAATATAATGATTCCAATTTCCTCCAAAAAGATAACTTCTACAGTTTACAGTAAATAAGGGAGTAAGTAGTAGAAGTTGATGTAGAAGAAGCAAAGGTGTACTACCCACCAACAAAATCATTCGTTTTTTTTTTTTAAATATAGTCTTGAATCTTTTCGTCTTATTTTGTTGGGTTTTGTAATTGAAGAAAATCGTAGAAAATTATTCGATGTTCATCATAATCTTAACCCTTTTCGTCTGAATTGTGTTGGGTTTTTGTAATTGAAGAAACCCTAGAAAAGTAATCGATTATCGTCAAATTTTAAACCCTTTTGGTGTTGATTTTGTTGGGTTTTTGGAATTGAAGATAAATCGAAGATGGGTGGTGAGGAGGGGGCAGATATGAATGGTCACATGGCGGATAATGATTACAGAAAAGCGAAGACATCGGTTTGGTGGGATATTGAGAATTGTCAAGTACCAAAAGGGTGTGATCCTCATTCAATTGCACAGAATATTACTTCAGCGCTTCTTAAACTTGATTATGGAGGTTCCGTTTCGATTTCTGCTTATGGAGATACTAATCGTATACCTTCTTCAGTTCAGCACGCCCTCTCCTCTACAGGCATCTCCCTCAATCATGTTCCTGCTGGTTTGTACTCTTTCTCTTTCAGATCTCGTTACTCTTATTTAATTTGTTTGCTACTATCCACTGGTTTTAGGGTTCTTTTTTGATGATTGTGTGCCCTTTTTATGAAACAGTTTTTGGGTTCTATAATTTTAGGTTTCAAATATATTATTGAGGAACTAATTTTCATGGGTTCATTGTTAATTTAAATTGCGCATTGTTAGCAGAATGAGCAAAAGGCATATTGCTATTTTTACATGATTCCTTGTAATTGGGAGGAAATCATGGGGTTTGTTTGATTAGTTTTTATTTTTATAGATTGGAAATTTGGTATAAGTAGGAAAATTATGTATTGAAAAGTTTTAAAGCAATAATCTTAACTAGGAGAATGTCTCTTAATAATTTGAAGTATGGAAATATAAGGATAATTCAACAAGTGACTACCTTCTTTAAACATGATGAGTTTTATAAGCTTTAATAAGTTGAGATGGTGATTTGATCTCATGATGGAAAAGACAGAAATTTGTTAAAAATATAGCAAAATCTAACTGTGTCTTGGCTACTTGCATCACTTTCGGAAGCTTAAAAACACCTCTAATTTGGAATGATCAGTAATCAGACTACCAATTAGTTGGGATTGTTCTTGCAAATAAGCGATCATACTTCTTTAGGGTGTTTTCTTCTCAATATGGTTCATTTCACAATAATGTACGATTTGAATCTCATTTCTTATACTATTATTGTTTGTTTTTTTATTATGTTTGTCACATGGTTTTGGATTCTTTATATGGGTATGATTCAGTGATGGATCTAAGATATGAGACATGGGATACACTCATGTAGGTGCAACCTCTTGGACACTTAGACTCAATTGATTTGTTGAATCTTTAGGAGTCCTTAAGTGTGCTTTAGTAATCATGGTCTTACTTAATTTACATCAATTTTTTATCTCGACTTTTATTAAAGATACATCTGATCGACAAAGATCATCAATAAAACTTACTCATACACAATAGTTCATCATATATAAACAATTTTAAAAAGTTAATCAAATATAAAGGTAAATAGTGGCAATTTATTCAATGCTCTTCCTTCAGATGTTGGTATACGACGGGTACTTATGCTCTCTGTATTGTACTATCATCATGATTTTCTTTTTAATTGTATTATGTTATATTGTCTTGTCTTGAGCACTCAATTTCTTCTTTGTGCAGCCTCTTAAATGCGTGTTTTGAATATTTGATTTCTCATGCTTTCATCAGGTGTTAAAGACGCGAGTGACAAGAAGATTTTGGTTGATATGCTGTTCTGGGCGGTGGACAATCCTGCTCCTGGCAATTACCTTTTAATATCGGGGGATCGTGATTTTGCAAATGCCCTTCATCAGTTGCGTATGAGAAGATACAATATCCTTCTCGCCCAACCCTCTAAAGCCTCTGCTGCCCTTGTTGCTGCAGCCAAAAGTGTGTGGTTGTGGACTAGTCTAGTTGATGGTGGCCCTCCTCGTACCGGAAATGATTCGCCCCCACCCAACAATGGTAATAATAATTCGAGCAATAATAACTTTAACTCTCGTATGCCGGAGAGCCACTCTGAACCTTCTCATTTGCATGCCAATCATCCCAACTCTCCTGCGAAATTTGACAACACTGGACGAACTGGGGCCGGGGATAACAAAAATAAAGGCTCTGTATATGTACGGAAGAATCAAAACCAGCCAAATCTGCAAAAGGCCCCTAGCATGCCGTTTGGGGTTCCAGAAAGTAAGAAAAATATCTGTTCTATTCAGTTAGAGCATGACGCGATAGCAGTTAGAAAAGCCCCCCATCATTTTTTTGATTCTAAAAATATATTTATCTCTGCAGGTTGGTCTGCCCCTGCCCCTGCCCCTGCCCCTGCCCCTCCCCCTGCCCCTGCCTCCAGTGGTTTCCCTGGCAACCTTGACCCTTCTAGTAGGAGCAGGTCGGATTTCGTTCCAAATCAACGTGCTCAATATCCCCATCCATCTAGGCCAGGCAGTGCTCCCATGCATCCTATTACAACTACTGGAAATCTGCCAGTTGCCGGTAACCATATCATCCATCATGTAGTATCCAGACCTGAAGGTCCTTTTTCATCAACTCCTTTTGCTAGTACCCCTGATTTTGCCAAACTAAGCATATCTGGACAACCAACTTATGTCCAAAATCCTTCTAGTTTTCCCCCACAAGTTAAGGGAGAGATTAAACACAATCTACACAAGCAGTCCAACTCTGGCAACCGAAATGCACAGAACAAACGCTCGAATATGCATACAAACCATTATTCTCACCGAAACGGACCTTCACCTTTGCCTGCATCCACATCGTCACCCTCAACTGCCAGTACTGGCACAACCTCAACTCCTGAATATGAGCTGGCTCTTGCCGGGCATATCTTACTTGCTATAGACAGCCTTAAAATGGAGAAGATGACGCCCACTGAGGCAAATATAACTGGTTGCATCCGTTTTGGAGAGCCAAACTCCCGTAATATTGACGTTAAGAAAGCCTTGGATTGTGCAATTAAACACAACAGGGTAGAGAAGCAGAAGATGGGTAAGTTACAGCTATATGTTATGAAGAATCAACGGTTATGGAATTGTGTGAATCCAATTGGGGCCAACCCTAATGAATACCCTAAAGAAACATGGGATAAAGTCTTGGAATTTCTTACTTCTGATGAACGATCAGCCATAATAGCTTCAAGATGCAGGTAAAAGTTACCTTCTATTCACAGTTAGGAAAAGCTTCTGAAGAGAAGTATAAACTTATTCTTGTCTTATGCAGGTACGAAGCTGCATTACTTTTGAGAGATTCATGCTTGAAGGATACTTCTTTGGGTAACGCAACTCAGATACTCAATATCTTAATTAATTCTAAACGTTGGATAAAACCCCATACATCAGGATGGCAGCCTGTTAAAGTTACACTAACTCAAAGTAATGGCACGACAAGTAATGAAACTGGTCCTTAATCGAGGATCTGCTAAAGAAAATGGTGGAAGGTAATGCAAATGTCTATATCTTGTCCATTGAATTTTCATTTTCTTCACTGGTGAACTAGGACAAAGTTTATTTTGAGGTGTTTTATGGATTTATCAGATTAGTTATCAAAGAATTAGGGGAAGTTGTGTATTGGGTTCAGGGTCGAAAAGGGTAGATGGATGGTATTGGTGTTTCGTTTTAGTTGGAGCATTTCTCAACACAGGGAGGGTACATCACTTGGCAATCTTGGAAAGTTAAAAATCAAAGGTCACAGAGTGTAACTCTGTTTTACCTTAAAAAGTATATCTTACGACAAAAATTACATTCACATATCGGTAACTCCGGGGCTTCAATATGGATTATTGTGGCATTTTTTACATTGCTTTCATCTTGATATCTTGGATATGTGATCGAGCACTAAAGATAGGTGAATCAAAACATATCGGAGACTATAAGAACATAAGGTTCTACTTATTGCGCCTGTTTTGGAAGTGCTTTTAGATTTTTACATATCAAAGGGTTTGATATTTTGGTCGACGGTAGCAATATCCTTACTATGGTCTAGTTTTTCGTGGGAATTATAAAATCTGAGATAATTCTTTCACGAAGCATTGGGGAGAAATTTAGAAGTAAAACCTAATGAAGATGAAGGAACGAGACTAAACTTCTTTGATAACTCAAAGATGATAAGCAGGACGATGTGTGGTAGCGGGGAACACATTAGGCATGAACATGATATTGGTTATGTGAGTTCATGTTGCAGATGGTGTTTGACATTATGGGAGTATGACTGTTTTTGGCTTATAAGTTGAATGCCTATTCTCTGAGGCATTGAGATTCAATGAATGGAAGTTTACGAGACCTGACTTTTTGGTTTCATGTTTGTATTTCATGTCTGTATAAGCATATACATGGTTGTCTGTTTTTCTTGGGTCCAGGGCAGGATAAGTTTCTTAAGGTTTGTTGAAGGTTTCTGAGATTTCTTGTCCTAGAGTAATTACTAATTACTGTCCTTTTGTGTTGGGCTGTTGTTCCTGTGTACCAAAATTATGATGCATATTGTTGTCAAAAGTGTCTCATGATTCGCAAGAGCTAATCTCTAGCGAATCGCGAATCGTGAATTGTAAAATGCAAACTATGGTCGGTATTGAGCTCTTCTTGGGCCAATTTAAGAGAATTGCGAATTTAAAAAGCAAATTAGCAAGCAAGTTATGTTACCCTAGTTGTGAATGTCGTGATGCAATGCTATACACTATATACCATCTATTGTATGATTGTCTTGATGAGTCTTCAACCTTATTTCATTGCGTTTAGTGGGTTCTTTTGATTTTGCCTTTTTGCTAAAAATTGTAAAAAATTTTGTTATAGTTAATGATTTATTTTCATTACATCATCACAATACCATTGAGAGGCTCTCACGTGAGGGGCTGATATACACAATCTTAATGTTAGTGATAATAAAGATTTCGATTGACCTTTGTTATCAAATGTTATGGACGTTGATTCATGAAAATATCAAGCATTGGCAATTCCAAATGTCTGACCAAACAAGGCAACATGAGCCAAGGAGGGTAGATTTATACATTAAGTACTAGATTGGGTTAAAGGGAATAGGGAGAGTAGTATCTATTTTTATCTAATATTAATATTTAGTCTGGTTTACGACCTTAACGATCTGATTTGATTTTTTAAATTATAAATACAATATCCAATCTAATCTCAATTTTTTTTATTTTTTGACTAGATCGAATCTAAAGCTGTAATATAATTAAAAACTGTAGTTTTCTTATTTTTAAAAATAGGTCGCTACTTTCATATTTCAAGATATAGTTTATTTATAGTAATATCTACTTGAATTATGTTATGCAATCAACTAATTATGAATGGAGTACTATATTTGATGATTGTAAGAGCAAATTTGCATAAATAATTATAATTAAAAAAAAACTATAAACCGAACAACTGCTGACCAGACCGTTGATCATATTCTAACCTGTCCACTATATGCTTCCGTTCAAATACATGATAAACTTGGTGGAAATGTGATACTAAAAAAAATGGAATCATCAAATAGTGAACTTGCAATTTGCAAATTTTCTGACCATAATACCAAGTTAACCAAAAAACTTTGATTCTAAGAACTCCAAACTCGTCTGCCTGCACTCAACAGAGTTTTAGGCAACATTACACCTGCAAAACATAAAATGATCCACCAAGAAAAATGAACCTCGTAGGATTTTTTCGTAAAATGGGATTTTAAGCGCTTAAAATGAGCACTTTTCCCAATGCAAAACATCAAAATCGGATCATAATAATGATACTAGTGGTAGTATTACATTAATTTTTTTCTTCAGCCACCAGAACGAAGTTTTTATGAACACAGATTGTAATGGAATTCGACCAAGAAAAAGTTTCCATGCGATCGTTCTAGTGTTTTGCGTCTAACTCTAGGCTCTGTTTCAATCGGAGGGGGGGGGGATAAGTATTTATAACGGGTGACTACATACATGTGCAAGTGCGTAACCATAAACCCTATAGTATTTGATGGGGTGTGCAGCAGGAATACGATCTTGTCTATAATAACTTCATTTGGTCGATTTTGGATCAAGGAAGAAAAGGATTATGAGATCTATTTGCATCTTTTTCCTTTTTGTAAGCCCTGAGGAAAAAAAAAACTGAAATCAGTAAACACAAGTCTGTTATTTATTATCTTCATACGTTCGAACAGCATGGAGAATATTTTAGCAGCATGTTTTAACCTGGAAATATTCAGACCTCCGAGTCCAACAGTTCCAAATATAATAAAAAGGAAAGGCAGGCCAACTGACAGGCAATGATGACTTCCACCTCCATAAACCCTCGGTACCGCAGTCCGCATGACCCGTGTGTATGAAGCTAATCAAAAATGAAGTAAATATATGCCAAATAAACTGATGTGTAATTTAAAAGAGTTGAGATATTTACCTGAATCAGAACTTACTCCACCTGCACACACCATTACACAATGCATTTAGATTTGTATTTGAACCAAACATAAAATTGTTTATCAGCATCCATCAACAATCCTACCTTGCTGATAACTAATTCTTTGTCATTTCAGATCATTGACGTAATCAAGCAAATCAGGGGCGCAATTTCTTTGAGATGTAAAAACCATATTATATTATTATATTATGGTTCTAGTCATATAGATGGTTAATCAAGAAGTAAGGTCAATTACTTCCTTGAAAGAGGCAAGTTTCCATGTAAATTTTTGTCAGTTCTTACAATAATGATCTACTTTCTAAAAAACAGAAAATGAAATAAAAGTCATATTTGACCATTTTTAGAGATGAAAAAGAACAAGGGTAAAGATATTGCCAGGACACTTTGATGGTGCCAAAGTTAAGCATGATGCAAAAAAATCTCCATATCAAGTGTAAATTCCCTGACAATATCATGGAGACTGAATGGTCTTGTAATATCTTTACACAAGAACAAGAAAAGGGAAATTTTTTATCAAAAATATTAAATAAAAACACGTCATAGAATGTGCAAGCAACACATGCAAATAAACAAAAGAGTATCTAATAGATTGAATAAATCAAAGATAACTTCGGAGAACCAAAAAAATCAAAGATATAGTCTCAAGCATACTACAAAATCTCATACACAGATGCAGATATGGTCGTAAAACCACTTTTGAGTCAATGCAGATAGTTTTTTGGATGTTGCAGCTTTATATAAGTCACATTAACCTCAGAAACCTTTATAATGCGGTGAAGTTCCACTACTCTCTCAAGACTCCTGGTGTAATCTAATTAGAACTTCCTGTCTTTTTTCTTATTTGTAAATATTTTCCTAGTAGTATTAATGTGCCCTATAAGTGTGCAAAGATTACAAGGACACTTCTTTAGCACCCTAGCACAAAGCGTCATCTAATGGCTTCACCGACATAAAGAGCATGCTTCTGTGGGCTGAAATCCATTTCCCGATCAAATAATAATTTATAATCCTTTCTCTCCCTCCCCCCCTTCCAAAAAAAAAAAAAAAATTTGAGCATTTCAAAAGTGCCTCCTCATTATGATATAATTTCCCACCTTAAGCAAAATAGGGGCTTTGTTCATTTGATATCAGGAAATTGGTGTTTTTTTTTCACATAACCGACATAAAGTACTTATCACCTCGGAAATTCAAATATAGATATCATTCAGAATCTAGAAGTGCGGTAAGCTTGAATAATCTGACAGAAACTTCTCATTGCTGTTATGTGTTGAACTAAGAGTGTAGGTAATGAATTCATGCCATAACTACAAAAAATTAAGGTTTAAAAACCAAATAGTTACTTACCAGGCAAGAGGCAATTGTAGGCTTCAGAAATCTGCAAGAGTATAAAGTAACAAAGTGAGATACTGAGATTAATCTCATAGTGTCATTTGCAATGATGAGAAAAATAATAATGTGCCCATCTAATTTGTAAGCATAAGGATTACAGACCCTCTTTTTTCAGCTAGTGTCTTCCTTTCCTTTAATTTTAGGGCATAGTGTTGACATGTGAAGTAAATCATCTAAGCAAAAGATAATTATAGCTCAGGAGCCAGACATTAACATTTGTAACGCACTTCCAAATGTAACATGCCTTGAATCCTTAGATGCTGGATAATTAGCTTGCAGTGATAGTAGAGATACTGATCATTGAACAAATAGAAGTGAAGAAAAGTTTAAAAGAGGCAGGCATGTGAAATTGAAGTACTTGTAAAGACAGCATTTATAATTGACTTCATGCTGGGTCACTGGCAAGTGATCAAAAATTCCATCTAAGGTGAAGGCTTGTTACATTTTATGACATAGAAAGCATCTGTGACAACACAAAGGATGGTGCTTTATGTACCATGAGCAAAATAACAACACAAAGGAAAATAGCTGGTGCATTATAACATTCCACTCAAAAACACTTTTCAAGAGAGGGGGGGTGGGGAGAAGTTGGACTACTATGCTTATATCATTGTTACTTCCTACACAATCTTACCAATTTGAATTGTGATTCAGCATAACTTCTTTTGTCTGCTGGAAAACGATCAGGATGTACATCCCAAACCTTCCTTTTATAGGCTTCTTTAACCTGAAATCATGTTCCATAAATCATTAGATTAATTATAAGAAAAGTACGGATTGTTGATGAAAAAGTTGGACACAGTTACAGGGCTGGGGAAAAGATAGGAAAGAATTAAGATAATTACAACCCTACATCGTAGGTTTTCACTGTTGAAAAAATCCAAGCACAGTAAAGATGTATAGCTTTACTTAAGATCAATTAGTCAAACTTCCATTTAAACAAGTGTAATAAGTATCAAAGCATTTGACTACATCTCTAAGTTTCTCCTTCATCTCAATTTTTTGTCATCATTCTCAATGGAAGCCAAAAAAGGTACCTCTAACAAATCTTTTTATCCTATTCTACTTGGTCACATATGCACACCAAATGTTGAGTGTGCCAAAAGTGAAAACCGCACAAACAGACAGTCCATGATCCCAATTCAAGTGCATCTTCAATGCAGACAGACCACTTTTTCTATTGAAACTCTGAAAGAAGAGAGGACTATCCTAGTTTTCATAGTGAGCCTTACAATTACAAACATTAACAAAGCTATAAAGGAAAATTTTATCACAAATCACCGGACTATAAGTTTAACGATCTAATACTAATGACATTGACACCCTATGTTCTTTATTCCGAACCTATGGGAGCATAAACGAACCAAATAATGGAGGAACCGGACGAGAGCCATAAAAACCACTTATGGCTTCTTGACAATCATAACAGCATTTGATAGAATCTGTTTAAATTAATCAATAATACTCCGCTAAACATTAAGAAAAATTTACCCTTATAACTTTAACCCATTGAATAATACAGATTAAGCATGTCAGAAATTATATATAATAAGAGAACCCCATTTTGAGTGAAATAAGAACAGAACCAAGCACAAAACTAAAAATTCGTTTGACAATTGTTACAACGTATTTTATTTCAGATAACGCAAATTGGAATGCCTGCAGGTATGAATGATCATATGAACTAGTAGATTTTGTTCATGGCAACAAAATGAACAATCAAATCCAGAACATCATACCAAAAAAAATCGTCATCAAAAATTATTCAAAAAAAAAAAAAACCAAAGCGTTAAATCCAATGCGGTGTTGAAATTGATCTCAATTACAAATAGCCGATGAAGTTGAATATTGAGAGAGAGATAAAGAGAAGCAATAGAATTAGAGTTAGGGATGACCTGAGAACGAGAAGGGCGAGAATTGGGAGACAATCCCAGCAAAAGCCTGGCTTCTCCACTCTTCATTCTCAACCGACAAGATTGCCTCCGTCGTGACCTTGACCGTTGACTGACACCACCGGCTTTTTCATTTTTTATAATCTTCCCGTATGTTGACAAATACAACTCTCATTCAATCTACTTGTCTCCTTTGCTTTTTAGTTACTCACTAATAATTTTTAATTTGTATTTTAATTTTAAATTATAAGTTAAAATATGGTTAAATAGAATTTTGTTCTATTCGTCTTATATATATTAAAATTAATTTTTTATAATTTTTAATTATGTACAATTAGAGATATTAACGGTTAAATGTTGTTTCGACAAGTGTAAAAAGATAAATGATACAAGTAGAAGGAATAGGAGGGAGAATTAAATTTTCTAAATTGACTTTTATTTGTTTCATTCTTTTATCTCTCTAACACGCAATAACTAAAATTCAACATTAAAATAATATGAATGATGAATTTAACTTCAAAAATATCGAGATATGTATTGATTTCAAATTTGTAATTAAATTTCGTAAAAGTTACGAAAAAACTATATGTCACGTAAAATGTGCGACTTGGCGTAGGTTAAGTCGCACGAAACAGACCCAGTTACCGGTTTTTTGCATATTTATTATTTTGTTAAGTTTTTTGTTACTTTTAATAATTTTTTAATAATACATGCAGGAAAACTTGAGTCTGAATTTAGGCCGTTGTTCGAGTCTAGTCAAGGTTTATGAATGATTTGAAATAATTATAAAGTAAAATTATAACCCATTAGTACGTAGTCTAATATGACCAATGACCATAAGTACTTTGTATTTAATTTGTAATTGTATTGTATGTTCTAAGGTTATGAGAAGCTTTTAGTAAAAATGGTTATTTTTGAGGTTATTTTTATGTGGTAGGATTTGATATAGTGAGAGTTTTGTTATTTTAATTTATTTTTTTTAGTTTTGTTTATTTTATTATTATTTTTTATCTTTTTGTGGTGATTTACAAATCACGGTGATTGATTACGAATTTTTGCTAAGTTTATAAGCTAGAATTTTATATGAACTTAATTTTAATTTGATTGTCAAGTTTTTTAAAAATGTAAATCATGTCTTAATTTTTTTAAAAAAATAATATATGTGAAAATTTTTGATCATAAAGGATTTATGTTTTTCAAAGTATGAGTAAGAAACAAAAGAAAAGTCATTTGAAATAAGATTTTAAGATATAATAGAAATTAATTGTGTGTAACAGATTTATGCTTAATTAAGGATTCCAATTGTCAATTTATTTGTTTGATGGACATAGAAAATTCTAAAAAATTATTTAAAATGACAACTTCATTTAGTATCAAATATGGATGACTACACAAAAACCAATGAGATGTGTGGGCGAGGTTAAATTGCTAATTTTAACATACTTTCTTTCTAAAAAGTTAATGGTTTCAAAAGTCTTTATATCATATATTATCCTAATTTTTTTAACAATAAACGTTGTGAATAAACAAGAGTTAAAAGAGGGATATAAAGGGAGGCAAAAGAATCTCTCTCTTTTATCTATCTTCTCTATTTTATCAATATTGAAGAGAAGATAGACACTTTATAATTTACAAAAAAAATCTATAACATTCATAACAAACAAGAAAAATGGGGGTTTCAAAAGGAGTGATGTTGATGATGTCTATATTCCTGATAATTGGAATACAAACAAAAGAAATCAAAGCGAATACATCATGTGATCGTAAAATGTTTATGAAGGAACAACATGTCAATCAAAACACCAACAATATAAATAAGAATAGGCATGGGCATGGACAGAGACACGGACAAGGACATGTGTACGCTCACGCCCATGCTGACGCTCATGAAGGTGCTCATCCAAAAGACACCGATTGTACAAACACTCAAGTACCCAGCACGCAAATCTTAAACGTGGATTCAACAAAAATAGTAAATAGCCTTTGCGCAACGGCGACATACAAGGATGCATGCATTAAAACCCTAACCACATTATCAACCACCACAATAAACAACAACCCAACAGAGCTATTTAAAAGTGGTGTAAACTTAGCTTTAGAGAATATAAAAAAAGCTTCTAGCCTCCCAAACACCCTACTTCCAAAAGCAACAACAAAAAGAGCAAATTCAGCCATTAAATCATGCCAAGAACTTCTAGAACAATCCATGGAACGTCTAAAAATGGTCTCAGAACAACTAGGATCTAGTGTTGATCTCGTAAAAACATTAAAAGATCCGAATAATGTATTTAATCTTCGGCTCGAGTTGGGTGATGTAAACACATTTTCTACTAATTGTTTGGATGAGTTTGGGGAGGCTGAAGATCCTCAACTACAAACAGTTATGCATGATTGTATTAACAATGTACAAGAGCTTGCTGTTAACTTGCTCGACATTGTTTCTACCTATAATTTTTAGTTTATTGAATTAATTAATTAATTAATTACTCTCCCTGAATAATTTTAGTTATTTATATTGCAATTACATAAAATGCCCTCTTATTTTCTTGGAGTTTTAAATGTTAAGATGTATGATTGAACACTTATATTGTAATTCTTTTAAATTCTCATAGTGGTATATCCTTCACCATTTCTTAATAGTGTTGAGTATTTAGACCATTTAGGACATATCCAAAGGCTTAAGACATGTACTAAGGCATAGACTAAGCAAGAACGTAACAACGTAACCAGTGTGCTCGTTCGAGCATAGGGGTGCTCGTTAGCACTTCCTCCGTGCTTGGATAGTTTGTTTTCTAAGCTTTTGTTTCATGGTCTGGGCATATATATATATATATATATATATATATATATATATATATATATATATAAATATATATATATATATATATATATATATATATATATATATATATATATATATATATATATATATATATACACATACATATATATATATATATATATATATATATATACATACATATATATATATATATATACATATATATATATATATACATATATATATATATACATATATATATATATATACATATATATATATATATATACATATATATATATATATATATATATATATATATATATATACATATATATATATATATATACATATATATATATATATATATACATATATATATATATATATACATATATATATATATACATATATATATATATATATACATATATATATATATATATATATATATATATATATATATATATATATCAAAGTGTCACCTAACTTTCTAATTTCTTGTTCCGAAATAGTGGTATGGTTCACATTGTCAATCCATTGAACTATTCTTAACTTCATATTCAAAAGAAGTAAGAAGTATTGACAATCGTTCAGTATCAGAACTACAATCTGTATATTATATATATCATTGAATCAATAAAATATCTAAAAACAGTGACTACATAAGTACCGACTACCTCTTAGTAACTATAATAACTAAAATAGTGACTATATAATTAAGTCAATCAATCATAAAAAATATCTTACCAGATCAAACTTAGACAAATCAACTTTATTGAAATCCACCCATTCGACCCAAGAATCATAAACTAAATCTATTTGTTGAGAACCACCATTAGTCATCTTAGGGATCATACATTCAAGCAATTCTAAAGGAATTGCCGCATTCGTATCTTCAAAACCAAAAAAAGATCTAAATTGTTGTTTCAAAGGGAAATCATGATTATATTTGTTGGCACACCTTGAAACTACTTCAACGTTTTTGTTTGGGTTCAATGGTAGACAAAACACATCATATACATTGTGTTCGAAAATTGGAAAGCACTTCAAAGAGTCTATGGAAAACATACAACTACCTGAATCTACAAGCCAACCAAGCATCCTAGTTGGATTTCTACATAACTTTAAACTGAGAAGGCCTCCAAAACCAATTTCTCTCACTGAAATTTTTTGTTTCTTAGTGAACCCCTTCATCAATTTGATCAACTGAAAAGGTCTACTTTTTGTTTGCAATGTAGATTTCAACCTGTCAATAACAAGAAAATTATACAATGTTCATAACAACACATATAAACAAAAGATAATTATACCAAGTCCAAAATTTAAATATATTCAAGAATTAAGGTACTAAAAAAAATCTTTGTTGTAAAGGTTAATGTTACTATGTTCTGTGAACAAGATACTATGTTATGACTAAAGGTTACTATGACTATGTATAGTTACTGTCTTAGAACAAGGTTAAAGTTTAAAAAACTTTGCAATAAATGCTAATGCTACTATGTTCTTAGAACAAGATACTATGTTATAACTAAAGGTTACTATGCTACTATGTTCTTAGAAAAAGATACTATGTTATCACTAAAGGATACTATGACTATGAATAGTTACTATCTTCTCTATAAAGTTAATCATATAGAATTACTAAATAACAGTCTCAACATTACGACAATTAACTAATATAAGCAAAAAAAACTAAAATTACAATGTTGGAATTCAAGATACTAGTGGATAAATTTACCTTATAGGCCTTTGTTGGACATTGTCACTTTCCTCACCCCTCCTCTTTCTTGTGTTGACATTTTTATTTTTCAAATTTGACACATTAGTAGAGGCGGAGGGAATATCAACTGGATTTCTATAACCTTGTTGACGACCTGACCTCGAAGTTGACCCACCTCTTATTTTTGCCATAACAACTAAAACAACATATAATAATTGAAGTTGAAGTCATCATCATAAAAGGCTTTAATACAACTATTACAATAATAAGTTGAAATTATTTGCCAAATAAATATGAGCACGCTCAGACAAAGCAATCTAAAGAAACAATAAGCATAGTCCTTCATTTAAACTTAAGCCTACTCAGAGAAATCGCAGAACGAAGAATAAAACCCAATGAAAAAAACCCTAAAATAATCTTCTGTGTGGAAACTATGATCCAAACAAACAAATCACAGAATTAAACCAAATGAAAATTCCTAAAAATCAAATACCAGAATAGTACTCAAATAAAAACTAAAAATAGAAGAATAAACCCTAAAAATACAAAATAATCAAAGAGGAAAATGTAAAATTGAAGATAAAGAAACGAGAGAAAATCGAATGAAAAGGTAAAATCGAACGAAAGAAAATCGCAGAATGAAAATCGAATGAATGAAAATCGCAAATGAAGATCAACAAAATGAACCGAATGGAGGACGAATGGAGGATGAATGGCGATCGAATGAAGGACGAATGCAGTTGAGAAAAACAAAGAAGTAAAGATGAGAGAGAAACAGAAAAGAAACCAGTCAATTACTGAACCGGTTTAATTTTACTGAACCAGTTCAATTTTACTAAACCGTGTGCATCTTAAAGTTAGAAACATCAGAAAATTTTGAGCGTTGATCATAACTATGGACGGCTGTAAATCATTCTCACCCTTCTCATTTTGAGACTCCTTCTCATTTGATCCTAAAAATCTATATATATATATATATATATGTGTGTGTGTGTGTGTGTGTGTGTATGTATGTGTGTGTATATATATATATATATATATACATATATATATATATATATATATATATATATATATATATATATATATATATATATATACACACACACACACATATATATATATATATATATATATATATATATATATATATATATATATATATATACATATATATATATATATATATATATATATATATATATATATATATATATATATATATATATATATATATATACATATATATATATGTATATATATATATATATGTATATACACACACACACACACACACACACACACACATATATATATATATATATATATATATATATATAGATGCAGGATCAAATAAGAAGGATTTCAAAATGAGAAGGATGAGAAGGATTTTTGTTTGATTACTATATATATATAAAAAATGATACTATGTTATGAATTATAAGTACATTTTAAAAATTATTTCATAGTTACCTTTTTGTGTAACATAGTTACTTTTATAATTATGAGTTTTTTGATCAATCGTGACCATAGATTTTTTTTTATTTTAGTAGAATCAAGGGTGTAAAGTTCTTCTTACCCTTCTCATTTTCAACCCTTTCTCAATGGATCTCATATATATATATATATATATATATATATATATATATATATATATATATATATATATATATATGCTTTTAATTTATTTTTGTATGAACTTCATATGTGGAAATTGATGAATATTTGCAACCATTAATGAATAAGGTGCAATCACATAATAATATCAACAATATTAATGCATAATTAAACTCATAAAACAAACTTTTAAGTTTTAAGCTTTATCTAGCATCGAACATTAGATAATTTGTTTAATACTCCCTCATTTTTACTATTATTGTCGTATTTGATTTTTTTTTTATAAAATCATCACGCACTCTTAATAAAGTTAAATTATAGTCAATTAGAATATTATTTGATTCATTTTAATGTAATATTAATATCGACATTTTAAATTTTTTAATTAAACACAATTTAAGATATTTATGATTGAATATATAATTGACAAACATATACAAATTAAATTAGACAATAATAGTGAATAAGATCAGAGAGAGTATAAATCTATCTATAAATGAAATTAAAACAAAAGATGCTCGCACCATCTCTTACAAAAATGAATATGCGTCACTTTGTCATGAAATGCATTCTCTTAAAAATGCATAATAATGTCATTATTATTATTATTATTATTATTATTATTATTATTATTAGTTTTATTATTATTATAATATTTTATATCCACCTTATTAAACATCATATAATTAGGGATTTAAATAAGTTTACTGTTATCTATGTTGATCACTCTTTAAAATTAAAGACAATTAAAACACTAATGTCTAGACAGACGTTAGTGTCAAATTTGTGCAATCTTAACTTAATATGTCACAATTAAAATCTCCCACTTTTACGATGAATTAATAAGATATTCCTAATTAAACAAAGAAACATATATAAAATATTAAAATTAGATGGTGCTATAACATTCGCTAATCCCTAAATCTCTAGCATGTATGCACATTTTGACAACTCTTAAGTTAACATAGGAAGCAAGATTAAATTTGGTTATGCCGCAACTTAAGGTTAATGGATGATTCTTAACCCAAAAATATAGCACCCAAAGTTGTGAACCACAAATAATGAACAATGTTGTAATTGCAAATTTTTAGTTAGAGGTGAAGAAAAATAAAGGAAGTCAGATAATTAAGGGTAATCTTTTGATCTTATTTTTGAAAATAATTATCAATATAAAATGATCGATTTCATTTGGATATTAGAGTTTAATTTATAATCTAGTTTTAAAATAAACACAGAGAATCGAGAGATAAAGGGTAAAGAACCCTTATTTCTCTCCGAATCTGTTGCATAAGTTTTGATTTCACGATATTCTTATCAAAAAGAAAAAAACGAGTATATCGTATAAATTGATAATAAAATTAAAGAGTGTAAATGGCAGGAAAGGTGGTAGTATCAGTTCTATCCGTAATTTTAGTGGTAGGAGTTGTAATAGGAGTTGTGGCAGTAGGAAATAGAGGTAAGGGTGGTCATGACAATGGTTCAAATAATGACGAGAAACTATCATCGTCAATGAAGACAGTGAATGTTCTTTGTGAACCTGCTACTTTCAAGGATGCTTGTATTAAGACCCTAGGTAGCGTAGCACAAAATCAAACGGCTACCCCGCAGGATTTAGTGAAAGCAGGAATCAAGCTAGCATTACAAGAGATTTTTAAAGCTAATAATCTAACAGATACCCTTGTTCCAAAAGCCAATTCTACTAAGAAACCCGAGCAGGCTAAAATGGCGATTGATAGTTGTAAGAATATGTTCGATCTTGCTGCTGATCGACTTGATGGGGCGATTAAACAAGCCCAAGATCCTACAATGTATAAAGATCATGATCTAGTTTGGAGTCTTCGTGTTTGGCTAAGCGATGTTATAACCTTTGCTAATAGTTGTGGGGATGAATTTGGAGAAGCTGAAGCTACTGATCTTCAAAAGATAATGCAAGATGGTGTTGTAAGTGCTACTGAAATTACTGTTAGTATGTTAGATATTGTTACTTCATTTAATAAAGCTCTTGCTGGATTAGACCTTTCAATGAATGCATCCAAATTGGTTGAGAAATTTAACCCAAATCGTCGTCTTCTTAGCTTGGTTAATGTCGATGAAGAAGGTTATCCAAGATGGTTATCGGGTTCTGATCGAAGACTGTTAGGAAATAAAGGTGGAAAAGGTATTGCTGGGGGTGGATCTGTCGCAGCACCTCCTGTTGTACGTGGTATGAAGCCTAATGCGGTTGTAGCTTTAGATAATAGTGGACAATTTAAGTCCATTGCGGCTGCTGTGAATGCACATCCAGGTAAGGGATTAGTAGGTCGATATGTAATTTATGTTAAGGCAGGAATCTATAAAGAAGAAGTTATAATAGGAAAGCAACAAAATAACATTTTCATGTATGGAGACGGGCCTTTGAAGACGATTGTGATGGGTGATAAGAGTTTTACAAAGGGTGTACAGACATCTAAAACCGCACCAGTTCAAGTAGAAGGATTCGGGTTTTTTTGTAAGGATATGGGTTTCCAAAACACAGCCGGACCACAAGGTCATCAAGCAGTAGCTTTAAGAGTAAATGGATTACAAGCTGTATTTCAAAATTGTTTCTTTGATGCTTACCAAGACACATTATATGCACAAGGTGGATCTCAGTTTTTCCGTGACTGTCAGATTTCTGGAACTGTTGATTTTATCTTCGGAAATGGTGCAACATTAATCCAAAACAGTAAACTAGTTGTAAGACAAGGAAATCCAGGACAACAAAATCTTGTGACAGCACAAGGAGGATTAGCAGCAAACGAAGCGACAGGTTTAGTGATTCAAGGTTGTGAGATCCTTTCAGGAAAAGAACTTTTCCCTAACAGGCTAAAGGTTATGACTTACTTAGGTCGGCCATGGAAAGTTTATGCTAAAACAGTGTTTATGGAAACTGTTATGGGTGATTTAATACAACCTGTTGGATATTATCAATGGGCATCGCCAGAAGGGAAGAACAATCACTTGACCGCTTTCTATGGCGAGTACTCGAATCGTGGACCTGGATCTAACTTTAATCTCAGGGTTAAATGGCCTCATGTAAAGCTTTTAAGTAAGCCTGAAGCACAACGTTACTCAGGTGCTCAGTTTTTAGCTGGTGCTCCATGGGTCGCAGCTGCTGGTGTACCTATCAATCTTAATGTTGCTTGAATTCATCGTATCATCATTTTTATTCCGAAGTCTAAACTATGCCCAATGTATCCTGCTCATAAAAATATTCTAATTTCTAACATATACATTATCGTGAAATAGGCCAGCTTTTGTTAATGTTAATGAGTTAGCTATCAATGTAACTCATTTTCAAAATGAGTTAGAAGTTTGTTATTTATTTTTCAAGTTATGTTCTTTGATAAAATATTAATGATAGAAATTATTTAAAAAGTTTTTTCTTATCCTTCTTGCTTATTTCTGGTTGTTAAATATTAATATTGTTAAACATTAGGAATATTAATATTGTTAAAAGATTTTTTAGAGGTAATTAATTATTTTTACTTATTCACCATATTTATTATTTAGGTTGGTCTACACTAGTACTAGTTGAATATAAATGGCATTAGGCCTATTTATTCACGAAAGAAAAGTAATGTAAAAAGACGTTATTCACTCACTACAACTATATTTATTTAACGTATTAGACAGATTAGTAGTTTACAATAAAATATAAATTTTTACACTGATTGAAAAATTGTTCTCTTACAACCACTCACAAATTTTACTGTTTGTAAACCTATTGAATAGAAAAATCTGACGGTAACTATAGTAGCATTGATGATGCATTTTCATTTGAGTTGCTCAACTCATGATATGTGCATCATGAGTTCCAAACCATAAGTTAATGCTAAAAGTTGGTGCTTCAATAATGATGCTCAAAAATATGGATTATACGGTCGAACTATACAACGATACACACTTATTGATTGATCATCTTGGCGATCGGATTATACAAGCACCTGCTTTACCTGGATCTAACATTGGTTACAAGGGTTTCATTCTAAGGATTACACTCACATTTTCAAATGGCTCTAAAATTTCAATTGTTTTAGAAGACAGTTTCCTATATCTTTGTGTTTTGTGATGATAATTAATAAGAGTTAATAATAATCAATGCTTCATATTAATTTGTTCCTACCTAAGCATATTTTTATTCATAAAAAATTTTACTCCTTAAAATAGTCTATCTGTGTCTATGTCATAACATCATTTGACTAAAAAAATTTCAAAATATGTAATTATTTTGAGAGAGGGAAGAACAAGTTAACAGCGTTTAGTGAACTTCTAATACACGACTACTCGTCTGGACGGCGGTTGTTTCTAGTGGGTCCTGGTGGCGTCCGCCGTACTCTAGCTTTCTATCTCCGACACTGACACCGACACCGACGGATACAAAATGGACGACGGAAAATCGTGAAATATATTAGTTTTAGTTGCAAAGAAATTCAATCTTTCGAAAGTATGAAGAATTACATAAAATTAGGGTTAGGGTTAGGGACGATAGCAAAGTGCAGAACTCATGCTGGAATATGTAATGGAAACTACTCTATTCATAATTCATTTACTTCGTCAAAAATGTCACCTCGAATAACATCAGCTGTTCTTGCGTCCAAGCTTGATGCTGTTGATTCTCTTCGCTTCCTCTCCACTCTAGGTTGTTGCTAATCAGCATAAATTTTCTTCTAGTTTGTTTTGTTTCTTTTTAAAATGTGGCATTATTGTTAATTATTTGCGTCATATTGGCGGTATTTAGGCTTTTGCATTGGTTGTATTGTTAATGTTTTTGTCATATTGTCAGGCGTTAGGCATTATTATTGTTTTGTTAGTTGCTTGCATGACTTTGATTCTTTTCCAGCAGAAAATCAACCTCATTTATCAACCGACATTATCAAGATAATGGAGCAAAGGTTGTCAGTTATTGAGCAGAGGAGTGCTTTACTTCAGAATCTCATCAACAAGGTAATTAATTGCTGATGCTTCATTTCTGTATTGTTTTCTAATTTCCTAATTTATCATTTTCTTTTGTGGATTATATATAACCCATAATTTCAAGAACATTGAAAGCTTTTAAGAATCCAGTGATTAAGTTGGCTCACTTTTATTGATCATTAATATTTGGAATGCCTTGTTTAGAGTTTTATACGGTTTTCTAGTACTTGTAATATTTGATTGTATTTTGGTGACAATTGAAGACAGCCGGACGTCTCACAGACGGAGTGTGTGAGAGCTAATAAGGAGCTTAAGAAACTCAGCAATTCTTTGGACTTAATACGCAGCTTAAGGGCCACGCAAAAGGTACATCATGCTTTCTTTGGAATACCTGTGTCTGTTAAATAGGTAAATGTTGAATTTATGTATGAATCTGTGAGTTTTTGAGAATGTGCGGTGCAGTAGTCCAAAATTATAGCAATCCCCTGTTGCTGTGGTTTAACCTTAAAATTGCCTTATGTTATGGGAACATTTCTATGTACTGAGTTCTGACACTGAAACCTTAAGTTGCAATCTTTGATACCAAAAGTATTTAAGAACATGCAAATGGTCATTATTTTTTGGGTGCAGTCGGGCCTTAATGTGAGTAGACACATAAAATCCGTAAATCCTAAACTTTAGAGTCTAGATGCTAGCCTTTGGGTGTGAGATGTCCCAAAACCAGTGGCGGATCCGACCAAAAAACAAGTGCGGTCCACAATTTAAGTAAAAAGAAAAATTATATTCAACAATGTTTAAACTATGCTAATTGTCCATGCATTGTTTTCATTAATCATTGATCCGTTATTAAACTATCAAACATTCAAACTTAATTCAAATTCACCATTACCTTTATTTACCAACACCACAAATACTATCAAACACAAGAAGTTTGAAAATGAAGATACCTACCCATCTCAGTTTAATCAAATCCAAAAAATAAAACATGTCTATTCAATCAAGTAAAACAAATAGAAACAAATAAAACAAATTGAACAATTTACCCAACACATCTAGTCAATTACCAATCAAATAAAACAAATTGAAACAAACTCAATCAAAAAAAGTTAAGTAAACAAATTACTCGTTTCCACACCCAATTTTGAATCACTTGACACCCAATTTTATTTAACTAGATATTCCTACATAAAATTTATATTGCTTCCTATTCAAACCTCCATTTCTATCAAAAAAAAGAGGGGAAGAACTAGAAACAAAGTCAATTAAAAAAGAAACAAATTGGAAAAAATAGAAACATATTGGTTCCTATGTCGTGAGTCATTTGTACTCAATACTCATTAATTTCAAAAAAAAAAAAAAATTGAAACAGGAGAGAAAATTGCTGGGCATGAGTTTCGATCCTAGGATGCCTTGGTATCATAGTCAATACTCTATCAACTCATCCAACTTCACTTGTTCTATACTACAACTTGTTTTAAAAAATTTAAGTGTTTTGCCCCACCCGAAAGCCAGAAAAAAAATATAAACCATAAAAAACTCAGTAGAAACCTAATACAACATTATTTCATCACGCCATTGCCAATAAGTGGCTCCCAAAGTGGGGTTTAGTGAGTCAGTTGTACGCAATCTATTCATTGTTCATGATAACACTATAAAGAGGTTGTTTTTGACAACAACATGGTGGATGCCTCCTTGCTTTTCCTATCAAGGCACTTATGGAATCACCTTGCTTGCTCTATTAGGGCGCCTATTTCATCACCCACTCAAGCTGCTAGCACTTTCAAATATAAATTTGGAATTATTTTTTTGTTTTGACAAACTGCAAGCTAATGTTTTGAAAGAGGTAATATATAAAGGTATGTGCTCTCAAGTATATTTCCTAGTCTTATTGATTTTTTCTTATGAACTTGACAAGGCTATCTTTATTGCGTCACAAGCACCGACCTACCTTTGACGTGTAGACTTAGCGTATTACAAAGATCATTTAACAACGATTTTGCTTTTACATTAAAGGAAATTGATGGTCTCAAGTTACTCATGACTGAATGTGCTGATGAAAAAGAGATGCTTAAGATGGCATATGAGGAATTGGATCAGGCAATTGAAGAAGAGAAGAGGCTGCAATTGTTGCTGTTAAAATCTTTGCTTCCAAAGGATGATGCTGATGAAAGGGACAGCATTTTGGAGGTGAGAGCAGGTAGGCAGCACCCATTACTATATGCATACAAATGGATTTTGAAGACGTGCTATCTTTATTTGGAACTAATATAAGTTGTTGATTTAGGTACTGGAGGAGAAGAAGCGTCTTTATTTGCAATGGAGATATTCAAAATGTAAATTTCTAGTCTTTGATTAAACCATTATGCTTATAAACAATGATACAATCATCTTCAGTTTTCATTGTCTGGTATTGACACTTGCAGGTATGAGAAGTACTCACTGAAGAAAGGATGGAAATTTGAAGTTGTTTGTGTGACAGAGTCTGATCTTAGGGGATTCAAGGTATGTCTGAAATTCTTAGCATTAGATTCTCATTGCTCTTATGATCAATCATAGTTGTTATCACATCAGTTGGATAGCTTGCTTATAGCAGCCGTATACTGTTGTTATTTCTTATGTCATGGAGTCTGATCTCTTTTGACCATCTGCCAGGAAGCTATTGGATTGATCTCAGGGCCTAGTGTGTATGGAAAGCTCAAGTTCGAGAGTGGAATCCATAGAGTTCAGGTACAAAAGTCGCGAGAGTGAAATAAAATGAACGGAGCGATTTATAATCATCCGACTTATCCTCGTTTTTTTTTATTTGTGTATATATTTCAGCGTGTTCCTGTGACAGAGAAATCTGGTCGCGTTCATACCAGTGCTGTAACTGTTGCCATCCTCCCTCAGGCTGATCAGGTGTGTTTCTGTTTCAATCATTTGTTTGTGCATAATACATTTATGATGTTGCCACATTCATATTCTTAAACCTCTTCAGAAACTCTTAATTTCATCAGTTCTATTGCAATTCTTTGAACCATAAAAAACTGGTGGCTTTAGCTTGAAGTGAACTTGAAGTTTATCTGTGTGATTGATCTTCTCTATGTTGTCCTATCATTTTAAAACTGACAAGGTTTGTAAGATTGGAGGGTCCGAGGGTATGATCTTTATATTTTCATGGACTTGTGTTGGTTTTGTTTTGTAGGTTGATGTCCAATTGAGAAATGAGGATTTGAGAATTGATACTTACCGTTCCGGTGGTTCAGGTGGTCAGCATGCTAATACTACAAATAGTGCTGTAAGGATAACTCATATTCCGTCTGGGCTGACAGTGTCTATTCAAGATGAAAGGTCACAGCACATGGTAAGCGATGGCTCTGCTGCAAGCCTGCAATTTTTTTTTTTTTTTTTTTGCTTTAGTCATGGGGAATAGTCCTTTGAATAAACATTTCAAACTCATACATGCCATAATATTGTTAATGGTAATCGTGATTCTTTCCTTGAAAGTTGAAACAAGGGAAACTCAGGTCATTAGGTGCTGAATTTTAGAATATATATGTTTGATAATCGAAAATTTAGGTAGCAAAGGAGAGTGAATGAATGATGGAGCTGTATGCTGTACATGGATTAATTCATTATGGATGGGAGATGAGGAGAAGAAAGTAAAGAGGGTCGGTCCCTTAACCCATTAGTTTTACTTTTGATCACATACAGTACCTGTTAGGAAGCCTTTGTGCAACTTTTTCAGTTCTTTGGTTTCGGATAATAATGGGCTATATCAGATTGGCTTATTGAGTCATGTTAACTCCTTAATCATGTATTTTTTGGTGACACTTCATCACGATGAGTTACATGCTTATTGATGTTATGCTCGTCAATATTCTTATAATCTTGTCTTCTGCTTGCAATTGCTTTGTAGAACAAGGCAAAAGCATTGAAGGTCCTATGTGCGAGGCTGTATGAAGTTGAGAGACATAAATATCAGATGGACCGATCGAAGCTTCGAGCAGAGCAGGTGCGTTCTCTACTAGCATCTACGTAATACTCCCTCCGAACCAATTTAGTTGTCCCATTTCTTTATTTGGCAAAGTCTTTTTAGTTGCCCCATTTCTATTTTTGTCAATCTTTTTTTACCTAAATATCCTTAGTTCACAAGTAATTACGAATATACCCTCATATACCTTACTTACCCATCTACCCTTCACTATTTACCCTTCGCTACTTACCCTTTACTACTTACCCTTTTTAATGGCCCCACACCATCCTTAATAACCGTGCCCAAGCAAATGGGACATCTAAATTGGTTCGGAGGGAGTATTATTTTTTTGATTTCGTCAGAAAGTTACATTATCTAGCATCTTTTACAGATCGGCAGTGGTGACAGATCTGAACGCATTCGTACATACAACTTCCCACAAGGGCGTGTCTCTGATCATCGTGTTGGAATTACACATCACTCAATAAATGAGATCTTGCAGGGAGAGAGTTTGGATGTGTTCATTGATGCTCTTCTCTTACAACAAGAAATGGATGCCATTGCAACCTTCTCAGAAAGCTAATATATTCTCCTTTACAAAGAGATCCGCGGTGATATGGCTGCTCATCGTCCTTTGAGATTAGAATTTTGGTGAGCTGTCATTTTTGTCATATTTACTTGTGAAATGATGGAAAAAGTTTGAAAGGTTCAAGACTCCATTCAAATGACGGAAAACTGGGATAGAAAATTGCACCTAGTGAACTTCTCTATACCTTCCCGCTTCTTTGCATTTCTCGGGCAAATTCAATGGGATGAAAGGAGCATTAAATTCCACTTCCTACACTCATGTGCTGTGTATGTAAGTACTCCAATCAGTTTATGATTTTTTTGGCATGGCATATTTCTTGCGTGCAGCTATCGGCACAATAAGATATAAGAGCTTGTTAATACTTTTTCTTTTGCTCACTTTATTACAACGCCTGTCAACTTTTATCCAAATACATCTATGTGAGAGCTTATTAGATCAAATGGTGCAAAGAGGACCGGACATAGGAATATTATCTTTTTTTTTTATCTCTATGAAATATTAGTTCTTTATCTTAATTTTCAATATGCATTTAAAATTTGTTTGGTTATTTGAAGAGAAAATAATTCATGAAGTTGGTTAATTTTGGTATTAGTCATATTGCATGTCACCTTTATCGTTGACACGAATTAGGTAATACTTGTTTTATTTAATTATTTGGTCTCCTTTCATTTTGCTTATTGTGTGTATTTCTTGTGTTTTGCTCTAGCCTAAGCGAAGTTTACAAAACCAAATCCTTTCTAAATAAAACAATTAAGAAATTATCTAATCTATATATCTAATTGTTAAAAACTATGTTATGTATTTTTTTTTTTGCAAAAAATTACCTAATATAATATATTTCTCTGCAAATGACTACCACTTAACGAAAAATCTTAATTGACCGTTAAGTTTGAGGGTTTGACCAACTTAAGAGGTTAAGTTGTCTATATGGTAGTATCTCATTGGTCTTCGTATTCTTAAATAATTAAAAATTAAAATACAGAAATTAACAAAATAAAATAAAATATATTTGATGTTATTTTTACCCATCATAACGATTTAAAAAAAACGTATGTCGCGATAACCCTTATGGAATAACTCTTTCAAAAATCCGGTTGAAACAAGTACTTATTCGCCTAATTTTCGATATGTAAACTGAAAAATATATTTAACGTCATTTTTATCCATCATAATGATATTTTTTCAAAACACCAAACATTGTGATTATCTTTATAGGATAACTTTTTCGAAAATCCCATAAGGGTGTTTAGATTGGATTTTCGAAAGAGTTATCCCATAAGGATAATTGCGACATTCGTTTTTTGAAAAAAATCATTATGATAGGTAAAAATGACATCAAATATCTTTTTCGGTTTACGTATCGGAAAATATGCGAATAAGTACTTGCTTCGACGGTATTTGCTTCGACGGTATTTTCGAAAGAGTTATCCCATAAGGATAATCGCGACGTTCGGTTTTTGAAAAAAAATCATTATGATGGGTAAAATTGACGTCAAATATCTTTTATTTTTATTTTGTTAATTTATGTGTTTTAAATTTAAATTATTTAAAAATACGAGTACTAATGAAATCTGCCATATAAATAAATTAACCTCTCAAATTAGTCAAATCCTCAAATTTAACGGTCAATTAACTTTTTCCGTTAAGTGGTAGTTATTTGTAGGGAAATATATCAGATTAGTTAGTTTTTTGTAAAAAAAAATATACTCAAGATAATTTTTTACAAATAGAAATATAAATTAGTTTGTTTCTTATAATTTTTCCATAAAAAATATATCTTGTTCGGTGACTAATACCCCTGCCTAAAATTAAGTTTCCTTTGATTAGAAATTTTTACGAAATATGTCGATAATAGGGAAAAAAAAAATTGTTAGTACTAAAAAAATTTAACATACCCTAAATAAGAGAAATCATCATCCAAAAAACAAAGTATTCCCCATTCTTTAAGGGCCATAATCTCATGGAACCATAGATTTAACTACAAAAATGGGGGACCTCATAAGAATTATCGCCTTATTTAGAGAAAATTAAGGAGATGGGAAAGACAGGTTATCGTAAGTTTAACATGATCTTCAAATGTTCATATAAATAATAGTGTGTATAAATAAAACATGGAGGAGGTAGAAAATTCTTTTCTGCGGCTCCGTGTCGCTTGAATGGATTCAAAGAAACAATAATTCGAAAATAAAATCCTTTCCCTTATCAAATATATTCCTTGATCATTTATTCATATATATAAAAAGTTAAGGAAATATTAATATCATTTATATTTTATTAATAATTATATATCTTTAAAATTCACAAGGGAATTAAAACTATTATAGGGGAAAGGAGAAATGGGAAGCAAAGTAGTGGTGTTAATAATATCCATCATCTTGGTGGTTGGGGTTGTGATAGGAGTGGTGGCAGTGGTTCACCACCAAAAGCAGAAAGTAGACTATGGGAATAAGGACGACGAGAGCCTCTCTTTGTCGATGAAGACGGTGAATGCCCTTTGCTCTCGATCCTCATTCAAAGACGAATGTATCAAGAGCTTAGGCTCGGTGGCGCAAAATCAAACTGCTACCCCTCATGACTTTGTGAATGCCGGTATTAGAATGAGTTTGCAGGAGATAATGAAGGCCAATGACCTTACAGACACTCTTGTCCCAAAAGTTAATGCTACCAAAAATCCGGAGAGGTCTCGAATGGCTATTGAAAGTTGTAAGAACCTTTTCAATTTGGCTATAGATCGCCTGAATGGAACCATTGAACGAGTTGAGGATTCTAAAATTTATGAGCACAAGGACTTAGTTTGGAATGTTCGTCTATGGCTTAGTGATGTAGTCACCTTTTCCACAAGTTGTGTAGATGAGTTCGATGAGGCCGAGGCTCCTGAACTACAAAAGACGATGCAAGATGGTGTTCTCAATGCAACTCAGCTCACTATTAACCTTGTCGATATTATTACTACCTTTAATGAGGCTCTTGGAGACTTGGATCTATCTCTAAATGCAACCAAATTAAACGAACTCTCTGCTAATGTTAATTGTACAGTGAATACATTTAGCAGCAGTCGTCGCCTCCTTGGCATAGCCATCGATGGTGAGGGCTATCCTACTTGGTTGTCTGCTACGGATCGAAGGCTTTTAGGTGCCAAACATGGAAAAAAGAGGATCCATCGGAAAAGGGGAAAGGGCAAGGGCAAAAAGAAAGGTAAGAAGGGAAAGGACAAGAAAGGAGTAATTGTTGGAGGTGCCATAGGAGCCGTAACAGCCCCTAGAATTGCACCTGGGATGAGGCCTAATGCAGTGGTTGCTCAGGATGGGAGTGGCCAGTTCAAGAGTATCGTTGATGCTCTAAAGGCTCATCCAGGGAGGAATATTCAAGGGCGATATGTAATTTATGTTAAGGCGGGTATCTATAGAGAGGATGTATGGATCGGAAAGGAACAACCTAATGTTTTCATGTATGGGGACGGCCCTACCAGAACAGTGGTGACCGGTAGTAAGAGTTTTGCTAAGGGATTCCAAACATCAAAGACGGCTCCCTTTAATGTGGAGGGTATGGGGTTTTTTGGCAAGGATATGGGCTTTCAAAACACAGCTGGTCCCTCAGGGCATCAAGCCGTGGCTTTAAGGGTCAATGCGCTTCAAGCTGTGTTCCACAATTGTTGGTTTGATGGCTTTCAAGATACACTATATGTCCAAGGTGGGTCCCAATTTTTCCGCGATTGTCAAATCGCTGGAACTATAGATTTCATCTTCGGAAACGGCGCTACCTTGATCCAAAACTCTAGGATCCTTGCCAAGAAGTGTGATCCTAACCAAATGAATTTACTTACGGCTCAAGGCGGAGTGTCTGCAAACGAGCCCACAGGGATTGTAATTCAAGGTTGTGAGGTACTTCCCGACAGGGAACTCTTTCCTCTTAGGTTTAAGCTCAAAACCTACCTAGGCCGCCCTTGGAAGCCTTATGCCAAGACGTTGTTCCTTGAGAATATGATGGGAGATTTGATTCAGCCTGCTGGGTATGAACCTTGGGCTGGAAATGCAAACATCGGGACTGCCTTTTATGGCGAGTATGCCAATCGTGGACCCGGTGCCAACACTGCTATGAGGGTCAAGTGGAAGAGTGTTAGGGTCCTAGATAAGGCTCAAGCCCAACGCTACTCGGCTGGTGTTTTCCTCGCTGGAGCCCCTTGGGTAAGGGCTGTTGGTGTTCCTCTCAACCTTAATCTTGCATAACATAATGTGTGTAGGAGGTTAATTAGTTCTGTAACAATCACTTTGTTATATGGGCATGAGGGTGAAGCTCCTTGTCTAAATATTGCATGTACCCTATGTTTATGGACACTCCAGTGTACTTGTACCCTACTAACAAATAAATCAATCAACATTGACCTACCCAAATTTTGAGTGTTATCAACTATGCTTTTATTTCTTACTTGTTATAGTTTAAACAGCAAAAGGAAAAAAGAGAACAAAATTTGAAAGTTGTACTTTTTTTGGACTCAAGTGATCACAAGGGCTCAAACATACTTCACTCTTTTTTATATCACAAGTTATATGTTGACATTGTTTAGTGAGTGGTCTTTAACCAAGAAATAGTCATGTGAGAGTTTTTCAATTTATTAATTTTTTTTTCAATTTTTACTTATATTAAATGTACGTTGGCATGTGGGTCAATATTATTGAGAAGTGTTGCAAGTAAAAAGAAACAAAGAAAGTACTTGTTTTTACTTAATACTGATGGAGCTACTCATGAGACTGATTGATCAGAACCTAGGCCATGAGAACATGGTCTACAAGTAGAACGAGGCTTCATCGTATAATCGTCGTTGTTGAAGAAGCTTGTGAACACGTTCTAAAGTCTTTTCTAATGAAGAAGCTTGTCAACATATCTACAACAAGACTGCATTGTAAAGTCACACGACAATAGTTGGAATAGTCCATTGTAGTTAATCACACACACCTTAAAAAGTTCTAGACTTGCATTTTTTTATTAGTCCATGCTCTTGGCTCAGTCAGATTGTTACACTTGAGGAAAAAAGCTCTCACGTAAGAAAGAGCAACGCAACTATTTGATTAGGACAAAAACACGTTATTGAACCTTTGCTTGAGCGCGGCAATGCCTTCATAAAAGATGGCTCACATTGGAGCAAATATCACATTTGTTTTAGTAATAAAAGAAAAAGACATGGCCATAATAGAATTATGATTGTGAAGCCCCCCTTTTTTGGGTGTGGCCAACACTTAATGTATACTCTATGTATCTTTAATGTGACCTAATTTCATTATACATACTATTCTTATGCTACTTTACCCAAAAGACCTTACATTAGTCTCTTGTATATTCATGATGTGATGATAACATCAAAGTCACTGACAGTCCATTCTGCTACCTCATCTTTGTTACTAACGAAAATTTCAGTCCCCATATCAATTGAACTCCATATTCGTTTAGCAGGCAGTGTTCCAGGATCCTAAAAAACGCATAAATGGTTAGTCTCAAAACGTTGTAATATACGAGTAACTCGTATTGAAACAAGGGGGGCATAAAATGCTAATTTGAGCTGGACTTATTGTGAATGTCAGCATATTATAGGGAAATCGAGATGCACACATTTTATAAGCCAAGAAGATATCATCCCAAAACCATATGGCAATTGGATGAAGGGCTCCAATGACTTACAAAATGTGCACACTATCTTTAACTCATCGATGTGGGATCAAAAGATGGTTACCTGATAGAAGAAGAGCCGACTAGAAAGGCCTCCAACATCCAACTCCCATGTAGTAGGATCGCCAACCCAACCTTGGCCTTTCTTGGTAGGATACCCATATTCAGCCCAAATAGGGTGAGGCAGCAACTGTAGTATTTCTTGTGCCTGAGGATTGCTGTAAGGGTCACATGAATCAGATGGTTGCTCAGCATGCTCTGCATTCCCAGGATGACAATAGTAATGGTAGGCTCCATAAGGGAAGTTGGCAGTATCATTCCGATGAATTTTGGTGTCATTGGGTGTAATGTGATAGGGTGGACAAGCCCCGAGGTTAGTAGGGCTGCACCAAGCCGGGGTTTCTGGGTTGATGATCATTTCACTATATCGAGTTACATCAGTGAGTACATCGCCATTGCATGGATCACCGTTGTTTTTCCAACAACTTCCTATATCAATCAAGTAAAACTGGCTCTTGGGTCCTCCACCTTGCTTAATATCCAAATGCATTCTCACTTTGAAGTTTGGGGATACAGGAAGCTGCATTCATGACGGTTTACAAGTATTACGTTTTAGCTTATCGCTTCCTCTAATTATGGGAGGTTCTGAGTACGTTCATTATGTTCGATTGCGTAAGGCCCTGAAAAACTGAGTGCCTTAATATTAAATTACGTAGTATATGTTAAGTGTTTAAAGATACAATTTGTTAGAAAAATATTAGTAATTTTTTGAAATTGCATTGGATTTTCAAAGAATTTGACAATTTTTGCTCCTCCTCTACTCCTACTACTGTTGTGTCGCAATAATGTTATAAAAAACGAAAGAACTCATCCAAAGACCGTCTATTAGGTGTGAGAGAGAGCTTATTTACTCTATAAACTCCACATTTGTTTAGAGAGCTCATTTACTCTATAAACTCCGTTCATCCCCAGAGTTTTAGTATATTTTTCATTTTAGTCCGTCTTATGAAATTGTTACGTACTAGTCATGATCTACACTTTTTCTTCAATTTTCATTCACATATTTGATAAAAATTTTCATCATATCTTTAAATTTCTTTAACTTTCTCATAAAGCTCAATTTTTTACTTAAATTTATTTATTTTTTTGATTTGCTGTAATTTTGTACTTATAGGAAATACTACTAGACATGAGAGAATGTGCTGGAACTATTATTAGAAGGAAAAACTAATTATATTAGACAAATAATCCAAATGGTCACGGGTAAACCCAATCTACGGCAGATACCAAAATCAGGGGGCAGGTTTCTGCAAACTTATTGTTGGTAGAATTTAGAAAATCACATGGATCTTACAAGCTTATAGTCAAATTATTGATGGTCCTAAACAATCTAAGCTGCACCCATTAAGACTAGGCCCCATTTTATTGAAATTCTCCTACCAACTCTTTTTTTTATATTGCTTTTAAGATCATTGGAAATTTGGAACATTCTATTATTTATATATTTTATTAGGTGACTTTTATCTAGATTTTCATCTACACACAATTTAAGACAAATGGGATTATCCCTTCCAAGTTGTATTAATATGTACCCACAATTATCATTTACAATTTTATTTAAATAAAAATATATATTTTCTCATATCTCATTGAATTCCCAAGAGAAGAACTTCCGGTTGACAATGTGAATTATTATTTTCTCATACAAATATCTTTTTCTTACATTTTTATTTTGCATAGCTTTTCATTTTAATTTATCTTACTAATTTTGCACTCTTTTTTTTTTAGCAATGCTCTCATTTTTTTTAAATCTTATTTATAAACTTATATTTTCTCTTCATCTTAACCGCTCATTAGTTATTTAAATCCTCTACTTGTTTTTTTGTCTCATTTTCCAATCCAATTTCCAACTCCACTAAATTTTAACTATTTTACACTAGGCGTAAAATGAGAGAAAATGAGTAATAACTTTTAGTCAAAGAATCACAATGTTAATGTAGAATTAAGTCTTTTACTGTTCATATCTAAAGATAATGACATCAACATCCAACAACTTCATTTTATTACTAATTTCATCAAGTTGCTCCCACCTAAACGAAATTTAAACGGGTCTTATCTTTATTAACGATAATAAGACAGTTATATTTCAAACAACTCTGATTATAATCAGAAACTAAAGAAAAATGAAAAAAAAAGGCAAGAGGTAACTTACAGTTTTGAGCATTCCTCTAGTTTCATAATGATACCCACCAGAGAAACCATGAGTAGCATCAGCCCTAAGATAAAGCATCAACCATGGATATTTCTTTGAAGTTTTAAGCTTATGTTTGAAAACCCAATTACCATTTTTTCCTACTTCCTTCTCCCAAATTACCTCATAATAAGAAATCCCATCAATAATCTCACTACCAATATCCGAACCCAAATCATAAGTACCCCTAAAGCTTCCGGACAGGGTCCCCAAACCCAATCCATTACCATTCGACAATGAAGTGGGTTGATGGTAAAAATCTGGTTGATTCATACACCCTGTTCCATAACATGGGAACCTGCCTGGTGCCTGAAATGGACCCACTTTCTTCCCATTTTGTGGGCATAAACCAGAAGTTGTGTCAAAGTTTCCATTTTTAAGCATAACCATCCAGAATTGCCAGGGTGAATCATCCTGTTTTTGGCATAGTGTTCCTAAGTAGAGTTCTTTTTGTGCTGCATAAAGATCTGGGTTTGTTAGAGCTTCATCTTTTAGTCCTGGAAATGGGGTCCCTACACCAAGCTTGTTTTGTTCTTCACTCACTTTGTGCTGGATTTTTATGGATGTTGATGATCCCCCTTCTCCACTTTCCGCTCTCATCCCTCCTGCATTGTATCAAATCCAAAACATCTCAATAATAACTGACTTATAAGTCTGTCAAGAAACTGACTCAATCAAAAACTTAAACTAATAGTTACGACTCAAGATATGTCATGTTCTTTAACACGCCCTGATACCAAGTCAAGAAACTAATGGTTACGACTCAAGATATGTTATATTCCCCTTTAAATCAAAGGTGAATCTTATTATGCTCTGATACCAACTCAAAGAAACAACTCAACTAAAAACTTAAACCGATGGTTAAGATCCTAAAATATGTTATATACTATAACAAAGCCGATACTTCCCGCTAATCGACTACAACCAACCAATAGACATTTATCAAACAAACCATAAAACCAAAACAATGATTCAAAATAAAGAAAATCTTGTACAATTAAAAGAAGATTATATTGTAATTACTCTTATTGAAAAATGGTAGAGAATTGAAGGATTGATTGGCAGTAATAAGATCAAAACAATCAGCTGCACGAGGACTACCCATAAGAGGAGCTTCATTCCCAACTTCATTACAGAAATTCCAAGCTTCAAAAGCCACTCTCAAATCATCATTCATCATCCCTGGATCTCCCAATGCTGATTTTCCCTCCTGGTTTCCATAGCCAGAACAAGCCAAGAAAGCTGTAACTGCCGCCATTACTAAAACCTTCCATTGTTCAATCATATCAGTAGATCTTAATTTTCTTTAATTTAGCAACAAATTAAGTGTTGGTACGAATCAGAAGAATGACAAAAGATGGAAATATAACTTATAAGGAACAAACAATGACAGGTACAAGTGGGTGGTAGCTGATTTAAAGCCAAGTTAAGTTATCTTAGCAGTAACCCTTACTTGTTTCTTTTTTTGTTCACATGTAGATGTAAGATACAGAATATATACGTTCCTTAGGCGGGTACACTTTCAATCTTTAGAGTTACAGCCTTAAAGGCGGGAAGATTGTGGGGAATTGGTGTGTTTTAAATGTTTCGAAACTCTGGTTCGAGAATTGTGGGTTGATCTAATGGTTGAAAGTTTTTTGCTTGTTTTTGTGACAAGAATTTCATTCTCATCACCTATAGGAAGAATTAATATTTTTTTTCCCTTGTCGATAAGGGATTTTCCGACCTTACATCTGAATATGAAAAAGTCTTTAAAAGATGCTGATGATATAAAAAGATAAGTCAAATATGAGTGAGAAATAATTTTGTAAAATATACTAAAATGAAAAAAGTTATAAACTTTGCGGAGGGATGGAATTTTTTTTAGAATTTTTTTTTTAAAGATTTTTGTGTAATCAACATAATTGAGATTTTTAGCTTTTCAAGAATGTATCTTTACTCTTACCTCTCCAATCTCCATCCTGTATTTAGTATAGCTTTCATTTTGAAAATGACAAAATCTGACTACAATAATTTCTCAAATTATATAAAGGAAATGTATTCATAAATTTTGAAACTATGTGAAAATGGAACAATCAACCATTTGTTATATATAGTTTGATGATATATTTTTATTTGATGTTATTTTAAATAATATAATTAGTTATTTTATATATTACACTTAAAAGTTATATGTATCTCATAATTCAAAATTATAAACTTTTAACAACCCAATTTTTATAGTAGTAACAATGTTCTAAAAGATACATTTAACTATGTTAATTTAGTTTTTTTATATCCTTTATCTAATTGGTTTTGCTGCATTATTTCTAAAAGCTATCACATTATAAAACAAAGTATAGTTTGGCGAAATAATTTATTAGACAATTTAAACCTATTTAGGTATTGATAGTCAAATAACCTATTGTTGGTGTCTGGTAATAATTTGTTAAAAAAATTTCTTATTATGAGTCAATTAAAACTGCTTCCCCTAGCATGTTAAAAATCTATTACTTCAATCAATTGTTATAAAACAATGGATAACTAAATCAGTCACTCTAATCAATCCGTCAGTTAATCATCTCTTTTAGACTCTTCAAACTTAAAAGGAAGGTTGGAAAAAAGAAAGTGTTGTCCATATACTTCATGAATCATATGATATGTAGGAGTCCTAACAGGTGTGGCACAATGCTCACAACACAACAGAAATGTCTCAACTGGCCCCTAATTTTACGGTCTTTTGTCTTGTCAAGCAAAAAAATCTTAGCTTCTAATGCTCTACAGCTGATCACCCATTACTAATTACAACTACCATATCCTCTTTTTCCCTTCCTTTCTGCCTTATTTTCTTGTCTTTTTATTTCGCCCTTGTTACCTTCAAATTATGGAGGGCTATATCCAATAACCAATTTATTCAAGTTCATATTTTCATACTTTTTTTGTTTGTCTTATTTTTATGACCATTAGTTTACATTATGAACAGCCCGACACTATTTGTTTAACTTTGATACGCTCTGATACAACTTGGGGAAGTCGAAACACGACTGGTGACTATAAAGTTGAAATGAAACACTTAAAATGAATAAAAAATATAGCAAAATCAAAATAACAAAAAAAGTAAAATTATAAAATTACGATGCAAAGTAAATGATATATAATTGGTAGTTGGGGCCTTTGCCACTTGTACTAGTTCTAGTATATACTCTTGTATTGCTCTACCAAATTGAGAAGGATGAAGAGAGTAGTCATGAAGACTAAGTCCCAACTCCTAAGTCCTCGATCCTCAATCCGACTCAGGTTCTAGAACCGGGAACAGTACATGTAAAGTGTAAACACATAACAGCTTGTAATCATCGTCGTCATCATCTTATCTAGTATATCCTGCTCATAGGAACTATGATCAGGGTATGAGGAACTTAACAAATTGTAAGTTCTAAGCAAAAGCTTTGAAGTATTGACATTCTCAGATGAATTCTAGGTGGTTAACAAACGAAACAAACACTCCAACTCAAGTCAGATCTGTGTTTGGTACAATCATATATGACAGCATCAGCAACATCAAAAAGCTTTTAAAACTAACAATTCTATTCTTACTTGTAACAAATCCAACACCATTTAATAATAATTTAAGAAAACAAAAGGGGAACTTTCAGAATCATGTTTGGTGAAGTGCTTCTGAATTCTGATGGTGGTTCAGGTGAAACTTCTTGTACCAGAATGAAATGTTATGTATCAACTATCAACTGGGTTGATGGACCTCATTTCGGCTACACCTTATCAGTTGACGCACAACGAAATATGATCGAAATCTCGAAACCTTGAAATCCCAGCTCGAATCTGCGAACACTCGAGTCCCTGGCCCCCAAGCTTAGCGATGTTGTGTGACCACACTTTCCGTCTTTGCGCTTTACATTCAAAAACAGGGTACACATGAACACACACTCCACAAACCTTATCACATCAAATAACGATCTGTGTCGCTTTGACATTCTTTTTTTTTCGTTGTTCTGCCTTGCGTGCACAAGACGTTGGTACCTTATTTCGTTCATCTGGAAAATCAATATAGAAGAATAAAACCTTCTCCTTGCAAATCCTGCCGACTAAACCACTCCTTTAATTAGATAAGAAGGTTAGCCAGAACCGGCCTCTTTTTTTATGTTCACAAGGAATAAAGTTGCGTATGCCCGACCTTTTCAAATCCACTGAGGTGGGAGTCACTTGGAATTGAGAAATTGGCATGTTATTTATCAACAATATTGTCTTTCAACATAGGAATAATTTTTTCATCTGTGCCAAAAACACAAACTGACTCTGCTTTAACTTACTACAGAATGTGTTGGCACTTGGCACGCTATGAAATCAATGCAAAATGCCTGCAGATTCATAAGCTACGCAGAATGAACAAGTCAAGAGCACAACAAAAAAAATTACAAGGATATTACTAGCTATCTCGCACAAAAAGAAAATGATAAGAAAGTAAGATAACCGGAAATTATTTAGTGTGAGCAGCAGACAGTATGTTTGTGAAACAGTCTCTCAAACCAAAAAAAAGATTTAATAGCAAGCAATTTCTTAGCAAGGAGATTGCAAAACAGAGAAGAGGGAGCTAGGAGGAGTTGTCAACCAATCACTCGAGATTCATATTGATCAATCGAATAAGTCAACCATGGTGTTTTGTTATTCAGCCAATCTGAATCTTGACTTTACCTAAAACATAGCATTCATGAAATGAATTAAGCAACAAACTCAAATCTATCCCATTTTCCACCTATGGTTAACAGATAGCTTAATAACTAGGTTCTGGACAGTGGAAACTATGGTAATGCAATCTAACTTCACAGTAATTCACATGAGATTCTAACCAAATACCTAAAAACATAATCTGAAACTCCCACTTCTAATTTCTAAAGAATCCATGCTCTACTGTGTATTTGGTGTGTTGTTTAGTTCACATAGCCTGAATGGACATTAGGTTCTGGGACATTTGTGGTTTTGCAATTCTAACTTCAATCTAATTTAGATGGCATTGTTACCAAATACCAAAACACACTTATATGCAATAAAATATAGTCTCATTTCCTCTAAAGTGTATCCTCTCAAAAAAAGCTTTGTGGCACATTTGCTTTATCTGTCTAATTAACAAACAATTCATTTGCTTGATAGACATCTCCCACGACTTCATATCCCTCCTAATCAGCATTGCACCAGATTGTGCAAAAACAAGGCCGTATCGTATCGACTGGTCGTATCATAAAGGTTTTTAAATTTACCGAACCAATATTACTTGTATCGTAAAGGTGAGAAAAAACCTTGTTTTAAGCTGTTTCAATCAATGTTTCATGGTTTAGGCCGAAATTTGGCGATATGATTAATGCGTCACCCCGTTACCGCAACCGCAACCTATACCATATTTTTGCACCATATTGCACCATGGAAGATGTGAGAATAACACAATTTTGATAACTAAAGATCTATTTCATGATGGATGATTTTTCAATAATTGACGTCAATTTGATTTGTCAACTGCCTTCGTAAAACAGATCATTAAGCAACACGTAAATCTAGAAGATTTCTCTCTCTCTCTCTCTTAAAGTCCTTGCTCCCGATCACTTAATTTGTATTGTGCATATTCAAGTTGACGAAGAAATAACCCCACTCTTTTTGGCCCATAGCCAACATATTCATGTTAAACAATCAATACATGCCACAATTTCTGCTTGTTACAGAAACCTGTAAACCCTGTTCTAAATTTCGAATCACTTCTTGCAAAGTATTTTCCCAATCCGATGAATGGAACTCTACAAAACATTACAAACCTAAAAGATCTGCAGTGCTCAAACAAAGAAAAGACAATTGAATCGTTACAGTTGCTATTATACTATGATCGATTCAGTATCCCTCTCTTGGGAACTACCAAGAAAGGAATCAAACATTTCCAACTTGTATCACGGAGTTTCAGCATGAAGCAATAAACAAAATTGTGAAACGACAAGTGCATTAATTTAAGTGCATACCTGTAATGTTTGCCAATTGCATAAGGACAATTAGAACCAAATTGAAAAGTGTTCCATCGGCATTCATCATTATATGGTCATCGTTGCATTGTCTCCTCAGTCCCTAGGTTGATAAGTTCCAGTACTTTCCTGCAATGAGCATTCCATTCCATTTTTCTTAAGAAAAATCATTCTCTCGAGTGATAACCAGTCACCAAGGCAAGGATGCTCCATGTACCCCATCAGGCAACATGAGTTGCACCCGCTAACATTTGTATAGACCTGTTAAGCATGCAGATGAGGTTGCCAAGCTGCATCCTGTACAGCTCTTACAGCCAAAGGAGGCAAACTAAGCTCCTTAAGAGGTAATCATCTCATCCTGATCTTCTCATTTTCTCAGAATGTAAGGTAAAAAAACACCTGAGGTGGAAATTTTGTTCCCTAAAGAATATTGTATCTATAGCCGCAGCTGATGAGCAGAAGGCAGAAATGACTACTGCAATGAATGGACCAGATATTAGCATCATGTTTCTGTAATAAATTTATGTAAGAAAGATACCACAAACTGAAATGAAGCTATACATATTGTTAATTTTTTTTGTATGAAAAAAAGAGGATCGGAACAATGGAAACTCAATTAGAATCTTACAGAATATACACCCTATGTTACTTGGACTCTTCATTTTGCTTCACGTACCCGTGTCGGATCCTTGATGCTTGGACATTAGTATGGCAATTAGACACTTCATTTTAGGCATAAAATTGAATATCTAGACGTATCCGACACTTGGACACGTACCAATATCCAACATCAGTACCGAGTCCAAGTAACATAGTATACACCACCCAAAAGCCAAGATCAACAGAGAAAAATGCTTAATGACATCAAACACTTCTGAAGTCCACATGCCATCGGCAAGGATTTAAAATTTTTGATGAAGCATAACAACACAACTCCTCACTCATTTTTAGCGTGGAATAGTTTAAAAGGTAAGAAATAGCATCATAATCATACATGAGAAAGACATTCTATAAAGGAACGATGTTTTACATCTTCATGCGATCTCATTGTTGTCCTTCGGAGCAGTGACAATAGATACAATGGTTCTTTTTATAAAGGGAAATAATTCTATAATGTGAATGTATATGCAAGTCTTGCATCTATGCATAATTTGAGGGATAAACTTTTTTAGCAACTTCACAGAAAAACTATGACTTTACAGTTTACAAAGACAAATGTTGCTCCACCCATAATTATACTCCTCTCCTACAGTGCAGATTCAATTTTAGCTTTTCACTTGCATGCATTTTAGGGCAAATCTTCCACTTTCAAGGACAATGAACGATTCTGCAATAGGTCAGGAAGTGTTATCCTCCCCATGTTATTTGTATCAAGTTTATCAAACTGATGGCAAATCTGTGATATATCTTGCTCTCCTATTTTTCCCATCTCTTTAAGCTTGAAGATAACATACTCTGATTTGCTACACGTGAAAGATGAAACAAGGAGAGTCAGTAGTCCTTCTTATCTTGAAATTGCCAGATGCATGCACAATAAAATTAGAAATTGTTTCTACTACAAGATAAATAAAAACTCAATTTAATCCTTTTAATAAGACAGCTCAAAATACTAGATTTTCCTCTTATAAAGTCAATTTTCACTATTCTCATGAAGTGAAATAATGTCCATTTACTTCTGTAGTGTGTAGAATACGCAATACCCTTATAAAGTCAAATTTTCACAATTCTCATGAACCACCAAGGCAAATTTTCAGGTTCTAGAAAGATGTATGCACTATATGATGAATAATCCACTTGGCCCTCCCTTCCCACCAGCTTACATTAGTCTAAGCTTATTTGCTGAATTAGCGTTCTGATCAGATAGCCTACCATGTTGACTAAGCGCAATGTTATTGTTAGTTGGTAGGTGCTTCAATCCTTCTTACAATGTTAGTTTCTCAACTCAAAGCAATGTTCTTCCAGCCAATTTCATTAATCTTTACCAAAGTGGACTAAACTCAATCAAGTAAGATAAATAAAGATAATTTCTAAGGTATGCTAGATGTTACACATCAAGCATTAGTATCACTTCTTAGAACCCTAAACTGAATCATCAAACAAGTAGAAATAAAAATTTTGTGATTGAATACTGAACAAAACATTGATATGTGTATTCCTTGAATACCTATACTATGCAGCTTGAAAACGACGATGAATTAGAGTTCGAACAATGTGTTTCAAACTCCAATATTGCCAAGATCGAGTGTATGAGGTTTTGTGACAAACAAATTACGCTATCAATAATATCGATGTTTGTAGGAGAAAATAAAGCAATAAAATGACACAAAGATTTAACGAGGTTCACCCAACTAAGGCTACGTCCTCCGGTGTGTAGTATCTCTTATATTATCAAAAGGAGTTCAAAGAACTCTCAAATATGGAGAATTACAATAGAGAAGAGATAGGCTAGTGTTTGGCTTGGGGTGTATTTTGTGGATGATTACAATGTGAATGAGAGCTCTCTATTTATAGGAGAGATCTCATTAAGTAATATTAAGTACATTAAAACTATGAATAAATGATAATGAAACATCCCCAAGTATATGAAGAGTCAAAAATAGCATCCTAGGAGCATCAAGAGTTAAACCTTTGCACTTCTTCATTAAGTCCCATAACTCCCATGAATAACTCATACTTCATTACCTCATCAATCCATACGTTTAATCACCATCATAAATCACAATCATCAAGACTCAACTTAATACACCCATTCATGACAAACTTATGGGATTTCATCCCAAGAGTCACTACATGAATGCACACACCAAATGTGCACTCAAGTCACACCATTCATAACACAGCTAATGCTAACTGTTTCTGCATTGGGAAACTAATTAGTCCACCAGGTTGATATAAACATCTATTAATTCAAATTTCAAGAGAAATGTAAGGATTATAGGTGACTTGGTTCACCAAGTAATTAGGACTTAATCAAGCAAATTAATTAAGTGTGTTAGTGTGGTAAGAAAAGGACTAAGTAATAGCTTGGGATTGATCGAGGGTGGATCAACCTAGTACTCTTGTCCCTTATATTCATTGGTTGGTTTAAATCCTTGGAGAGCAAGGCATGCATCAGACATAGGACATGTATAGGATGCCAAAAAGGAGCATTGATTTGAGGACCATGGAACACGTTGCACAAAAAGAGCAGAAGCAACCAAAGCCTGCCAGCACACCTATCCTCGAACGAACACAGGCCTCCAGAGAGCTACTGCCTCATTTTTGCTTTGTGTTGATGTCTTTCTCACTTGATACCTCTATGCCCTATGTTTCCCTATAGATACACTAGTCCTAGGTCACTTGTTCATAAGCCAAGTCTCATTTGTATAGTTCTCTAATTGCTTAAGTTTATTCCCCACTTAGCTTCTCTCTTTCTCTTAAAACCTCCATTGTAATTCCTTCAAAACTATAGTTTGTCCTTCAAATACATTATTACTATTATCCTAGCTAGATATGGTGGATGTCACCTAAATTTGGAGAACCACCGCAAATCTTGTGTCTTTATTTTCTTTGTTCATTATGTCTATTCATCACATACTTGCATATTTACTTCATACATTCATACACACTATAAACATTCATTTAAACTCCACTTTTGATATTTGGTGAGTGAGATAACTCTGTTAGAGTATATAACATATCGTGGGGAGGGGTGGTTGAAATTGAACCCGTGACCTCTTGTCACGTTGGCCTCTGATACCATGTCAAGGACTCAACCAAAAACTTATGCCGATAATTCAGGCCCCGCGATATGTTATATACTCTAACTAAATCATCACAACGTGAAGAACAAAAGGCATTGTAGTTGTGAGCATCATGCTAAAAATGAGCAATAATCTAATGAAGTACTACTAAAAATGGAGCCTACTTCAATTTAAAAAGCCAAAATGGAGAGAAGAGCAAGGAACAAACTTGATGAAATCATTGTTATTGATGTTGGCAGCAAACAAGTCAAGGGGAGTAATATCCCTTTGAAGAACCCACTTAGCAATGGTACGCTGACGCTTATGAATTCGAGCCTCAACAAGGTAAAGAAAAGCACGAGCGACAGCCAAAGTCGAAACCAGAAGCCAAACAGAAGCAAAAATACGACCAGTAAGTGTATTAAAGGCTCTATCCCCATAACCAACAGTAGTAACAGATAATGCAGACAAGTAAAGCGCATCAACCCAAGTAAATTCCTCAACAAAGTACAAGAAAATCGTCCCAACTCCAATACAAAGCACTAGAACAAACAATGCCAATCCAACTTTAAGACGAATCCTCATTCTCCCCTTCTGTACATCAACAATTCGAAGCGTAAGGAAATGCAGAAGATGGTTTTGTCGATTGTGATTATGATTGTGATTATTGTTTGATGCTGAATTAACATTATTAGCAAAAGTAGTTGTTGTCGTGGTTTGATGATGAAGAATATCAGAAAGAATGTTCTGTTCTTGAAGATCAAGCACATAATTAACAACCCCAGTAAGAAGAATATCAATAAAACCAAACCCAATTAACACAAACAAGCAAGCAAATATTTTTGTAAATGGAGAAAGTGGAGTGATATCACCATACCCAATTGTACACATTGTTACAATACAGAAGTAAAGAGCATCAACAACTGGGTGAGTTTCTACTCCTTTAGCGAATTGTTCTTGGTTTAATCCATACACTAAAACCCCCATTACTAAATAAATTACCAGTAAAATCCCAGCTTGTTTCGCCATTTCTTTCTTAGAACTACTCTTCAATTCTTCATCATCTTCTTCCTCGGAAGATGTGGGATCTTGGGGTTCGGTTTCGGTATCGGGTTCGGCTTCAGACTGTACTTGAGCTTTGAAATTAGCTTGGATTTCACGGAGTACAGCAGCCATATCTTTGGCTGGAGCTGTTTTACTTCTTTGTAATGATTTTGTTCTCGGAAGTTGCTCTGAATCTGATGACCCAATGTGTGGAATCCCCGATGAAAGTGATTGGGTTCTCAAATTAACCTCCATTTTTGTATGAGAAGACCCAATTTCATCATAATTGGTGTATAACAATGGTTGGAATTCTCCATCTTCTGTTTTTCCATTAACATCCATCGACCTTCTTCAAATTGGGGAGAGATGAATTTCGTCACTCCCCACAACCAGAAAGATTCCTGAGGAGATCACATGAGGAAGAACGCAGGTGAACAGAAGCGAAAAATTACGGTTACGAATCTGGGATTCTCACAAATGGCGACCTTTGAGAGGTAGGCGCAGACAATATAGGGAATAGTATCTCCCAATTTGGCGACTCTACATCCACATAATCCGAATGAATAGTACCGTCTTTGTCTTATCTCTTGTTGAAGTTAAATAAACATCAAAGATAAGTGGTTGGTTATTGAAGTTTTTTAGAAAAATTTAGTTATTTGATAATAGATAAAGAAGATCAATTGTTTTGTTTACTGGTATTATTATAAGTGAGTTTAAAGTTAATAGATGAAATTGAAATAAAATAATATGTGTAAAAATAGAAATTATATAAAATGAGAGGACTTAATCTAAAATAAAAATATTGAATGAGAAAGAGGAAAAGAGTATATAATAAAGTATTTTTAATCCACGATTTGGAGCCAAAATAGAATCTTAACAAAAATACTTCCAATTGAGAGTAGGTTTAGAGAATCCATACCTCTAAAAGGAAAATAAATTAATATATTATGTAAGTGGTGACAATAAACCTTTATCATAAGGGTGAAAACAAAGGTCCTCAACCACTAAGTTAATTTATGATTCTTGGATTTTACAAAATCAAAAGTTAGATAATGTTAAATGTGCACTTTAAGTCATGGAATGTAAATCATATACGATGATGATTAGAGTCATTGAAGCCATGCTCAAGCGAGCACTTATGTTTGTTCGTATGAGCAAATTGAGTTTCGTAAAGACATTAGATTTTGGGGCAAACGTGCCTTGACGATCAATTCTAATGGGAAGCGAAGTTTTAATCTCTTTCAATCATATTAGATTTAATAACTAACCTAAACTAATTAGGAGATATTTATATAATTAGAAACCAATAACCATCAAATTAGAATCATCACTAGAAAAAACTCAAGTTCTCAAGTTGAATATGTTAGAGTATATAACATATTTTAGGGCTTCAACCAAAAGCTTAAAACTTATGGTTAAGACCCTAATCATGTCAAAGAACCAACTCAACCAAAAGTTTAAGCTTATGGTTAAGTGTAACAACCCTACTTACCATTGACTGAATAAACAAGGTCATCACTTATCACAGGATTTATTTCCCAAGAAACTTAAATCACACTTCCAAAACTTGAGCAAAGGAGTCACTAGTTCTTTAACGTAACTAACTCAGCTATTCGCAAACCAAAAATTTTACTAAAACAAAAAGTAATTATATACTCTATAAGTCTAATATAACCAGCACAACCAAGTCTAATATACATTATATCAAAAACCTAATACAATACTAAACTTCTAACTTACTCAGCTAAAATCTAACATCTCTGTAACTCTAATCATCACCGCTAACCCATCGTTCCCCACCGGTTCCGATCTGCAAACAAACTAAAAGATGAAAACAACATGGGTCAGGTGCCGATATGTATATATATATATATATATATATATATATATATATATATATATATATATATATATATATATATATATATATATATATATATATATATATATATATATATAAAAGTTAAAAATATAGTTACGATTTCTTAAATAAAGAGGTTCGAATCAAAATGATTATTTTATTAAAATGTGTGAGCCCACGAAGGTGAGTTTCTTAGTTGGGTCTCGCAAGAAAATAAATCGAGATAAAAATAAATAAATAAATAAACATAATAATAAAAATAAAAATAATAATAATGATAATAGCAATAACAAGTATAATACCCGTACAAAACCCTAAACGCTCAAGCAGAGCCGTCACTTTCCTTCCTCCCCCTTCTCCTTCTTTTTCCCTTCTCCTCTTGCACCGCTAGTGAGCAGTCGTGCCACCACCAGCCTGCTGCACGGCCCCACAAAAATGCTGGCCTGCCTTCTTTTCTCCACGGCAGAAACCAGCAGCCTCCCTTCCCTCCTCCCTCGCACTGAACAGCCGGCAGCCAACTCACGAGCAACCGCCAGCTGCTGGCCGATTTTAGGCTTCTCTCCAGCTAGTTTTGGCCCTTATGCACTACCACTACAACCCTCATTCACCTCTTCACCATTCTTGCTAGTTTTAATCCTTGTAAGCCATCTCCTCCTCTTCTACTTGACTCTTGTTGTTTACAATTAAAAGTTTTATAAAGTTTTGAGTGTGATGTTGATTTTTATGTTATTTTTCATTGAATTCTTTTGTGAGTAAGAGTTTGATTGATGAATTGAACATATTCATGATTTAAGGTTTGAAGTATGATTAGAAATTATAGGATGTGTGTTGATTGTGTATTAGTTTGGTTTAATCTTATCATAGGTAATAGAAATAGTGTTATCTTTGAACATGAAATAATTAGAGTTTGATTTAGAAATGAGATTACTAGTAGTGTGTGTTGTATGCTACTTTGGTGGTGTGGTGATTAATTAAATAACCTTATAAGCTGTTTTAAGACTTGGTTGATTATTGTTGTGGTAATTAGTAATGATTTTGATTATAGTTGACTATAGAAATGATTTTGGTTGTTAATTGGGAGTAGTAGTTGCTAATTGTTAGTGATTTAATTGTGAGAGTTACTAATACCTCATTAGGTTGTTATTAAAATCATAAATACATAATTGTAATAAGCCATGAACATAGTGTCAACTGTTGAGAATTATTAAAGTTACTTGTATGATGTCTTGATTTTAGTTCTTGCTAGCCTTGGAGAATATAATAAATGATATTGCAATGTGATAACTTTAAGATTCGTCCTTGTCATCATATTAGCACTACATCAACATTAAGTGTGAATCGAGATGATGTGAACCGTTATAACTCAAAGTTAGTTGGTGTAATGAAACAGTCGACATAATCCTTTTATTCTTTGTCGATGGAAAAACTTGTGTTATTATTGAATTGACGATTATGCTTGGTGTTGAATGAGATGTGTACGTGCTAGAAGTAATTGAAAACTTGTCGTGAATGGATGATAGTGGTTACTTTGGTTTCTAGCTGGTATGACAAAGTAGTTAAGAGAACTTATAAGTTCTATTCTTAACTTGTATAGGTTCCCAGTTTATAAGGGGAAAATAGACCCTTAGTTGGGTGATTTTTGTAACTTGTGGTCGTGCAGTGACGCTTGCAGGTATGCACACGCAGTAATTTATTATCATGTTTATCGTTACAAAGTATTATCAATATTTCATGATTATATACATCATATTAGAATTATAGAGCGCCAGAAAGTAAACTATGTTAGCGTATAGTCATAATAGTGATATAGGCAAATAAAATGAAAGCATTAGGAGACTATGAGAACAGAATTCTAAATAGTAGAGAACGCACCATGATTGTGTGTGGTATCGAAGTGATTTCCTACTTATTGAGCCTTGATTTATGATTAGTTTTCTAAACTGGATTATGTTCGGTTGATTTTATAGTCCCCTAGGTAAGGTTCGAAGGGACCACCGTAAGGGGGGTATAGGCATGCTTGGGTCATTGGGCGCCAGGTGGCCGATACCGCCCCTTGACCGATGTGTTACCATGCGGGCCTTACAAACCCCAATATAGTGGCCTCTTCATTGGTTTAGTACCCCAGTGTGTTAGTTTTTCCCGAAGCTAGGACCCAAGTTCAACTGGAGGGGGCATGAGCTCATACTTTGCCATGGGCGCCGAATGGCCGATAACGCCCTTGGCCGTGTCACTATGCCATGAATAGAGAAAAGATCCACTACCCTTGAATATACTTCGAGAGATTAGTAGTTTGAAAGATAAAATTATGAGTAAATAGAGGAGTTTAGACTGATTAGTAAACTCGCTATTGTCATACTATATCGTTGTCTATAGTTTTGTTCAATGACTCTAATTGTTATAAGTTCATTAATTACTGACGTGTATGTGTTTATTGTTGGTTGCTCATGACTCTCTATGATATTCCTGATATGACACATCTGACTATGGTCATTATGTTGAGCAGCAGAGGGATCACAGCTTGACATGACAGGTATAGGAGCTTCTTTTGCTTTGCATTGGGGGAAAGAGCGGAGTACGGTCGTAACAATTGTGTACAAATTGTCTAATGCTTGTAGCTTCTATATTATTTGTAAAGTTTTCTTTTAGGGTTGTATAATTTCTTTTGTATGGAGCCATGTGACTCCTTGTATGTTCCATAGTTCCGCTGCGTAGTTTTTGGATGTATAGTATTGAAAATACTCCTTTAGTATCTATCAGATCGATGCGTTAACACTGGAACCACGATCCTCATTAGAGTTGATGATTTGAGAAGCCGATGATGATTCTTTCCGTCGCGACATATTCTTGAAAGCATTAAAGGCCTTAGATTATTATAGTTATGTTATCCAATTATATATTCTTGTCACATCCTCAGTTTTCAGCAGAGATGCTGACGAAATTTTCACTTACTCACCTTTTTAATTAATCTTTAACGTTTATTTTAATTATGTTCCCTTTTTTTCATGTAACATCCGAATTTCTTCCCTTCCTTTACGATTCTGGTTTCGTTTAAAAGGTTGGAAAGTCAGGGGTGTTACAAGAGTGTAATACGACATTAAAATAATACTCCCTCCGAACCAATTTAGACGTCCCATTTGCTTGGGCACGGTTATTAAGAATGGTGTGGGGTCCATTAGTAAATAGTGAAGGGTAGTTAGATAAGTAAGGTATATAGGGGTATATTCGTAATTACGTGTGTGAACCAAGAGTATTTAGGTAAAAAAAAATTGACAAAAATAGAAATAGGACAACTAAAAAGACTTTACCAAATAAGGAAATGGAACAAGTAAATTGGTTTGGAGGGAGTATATTTCCCATAAAGAAAATATAATCAATAACCACAATTGGAATTTCTATGGAAGAAGAGAAAACGTGAGAAAGAAATCATGGAATTATTGAATAGGATATATACCTTCTAATTCTTTTTAGGCAACAGAAAAGATGGAGGAATTCCACAATCAGAAGGCTGCCAGCATCTTCTTTCAGCCTAAAAAGAAAGCTGGCAGGTAGTGTAGGCTGCTGTATAGGCTCGGGTTCCGGGAATGAGGAGGGTTCTACATCGCCTGTTTGAGGGCCAAGAACCGAGCAAATGAGATTCTGGATTGGTTCACAAATCAGAAAATTAGATGGGACGAAGATTGTACCTGTGTTGCTGAATTTCAACAATAATTTCAGTGAGAATGTCAAATAGAGAAGTATAATAATCAAGTCTCTGTACCAGTAATGTGTGGTATTGAAGACCAAGAAACAAGGTAATTGCTGATTTTCGGATCCAAATAAGGCAAGAAGCCCGCTGCTGTTGGTTGTTGTTAGGGTTCGAAATTAGAGGAACATGAAGATGAATGTAGTAAATGTGCTCAAAAATTAAAAAAAAGAAGGGGAAACTATACCTGATGTTGTTCTTTTGTATTATTTTTCAGAAAATCAAAGGAAAAAGATAGATTTTGTTCTTCGAATATCCAAAGCAAGAAAGAAGAGAACACAAAAAAAAATTGTTATACCTGCTATATTTTCATCAAAATCGAAGGCAAGGAGGGAAGGGTCTGCTGTGTTTTCTTGCGAGCATCAGAGGTTGAAGATGAGTAATGTTTGCTTTACTATAATGTGCGAAAAGAGGGAGATTCACCTTGATCTGGGTTTCGAAATCAAGAGGTAAGGGATGAGGGGGTACTGGGTAGGGTTCGAAAATCAGAATGAGATTATGTTTGGGGAAGATGATGAATGGTACATGTGGGGAAAGAAACTGGATTTTAGGGAAATAAAATAAAATAAATTATCAAGGGATAATAAATGAATTATTATGTTGGGTATCCTTAAGTCCAATACCACTTCTCTTTTCTTTATGTTTAACTCAATAAAATTCTAATCTTAATATTTATTTTAAGTTCCCAATTCTAAATATTATTAATTTTCCAAATGTTACATTAAGGCTCCAAGATATGTTATATACTCTACCACACCCCCTCACATAAAGTGTGGATGCGACACAAACTCTCCTCATATATTCTACTTTATATGAGGGGTGGTTGAGATTCGAACCCGTGACCTCTTGTTTCACTGGCTTTTGATACCATGTCATAGACCATCTCAACCGAAAGCTTAAGCTTATGATTAAGGTCCCAAAATATATTACATACTCTAACAAAATAGCTTCATTGTTTACATCAATCAATACAAGGAAACCATCAAAGTGGACAAAGCCCAAGTTAAGTAAACCTTAATAACTAACAATTTGCTAAAATAATAATTCTTCATTCTTTATGACAATGTTAAAAATAATGGGAATAAGTTTGCATTTCATGTTAGTTATTAGAGCTATGTGCATGAATTGGATTTGTGGGTTTCCTTCTAAATTATCTCACGTGACCTTATTAATCCATATTTGGGCTACCTACGGGATTACACGACTTTTTGTACGTGCTAATTGCGACCGTAATTTCTAATTTTGTAGATTAATTTATTGCTTTTGGTAAAATTTCTAACTACTGAAACAAAGTGGCTTGTGTCATGTTAATCTTAAATCATGTGTTACATGACCAATTAAAGTGTTAAAAAATTTAGACTTAAAGGTTAGAATTAACAACTTGATTACTAGACCTTAAGCATATGTTTTGATGAATGGTAAAAAGGAGATATAGTACACACACTTGGTGTGTATGGAAGAAGTACATGGAGTGCTTTGATGAGGAATTGGCTTTGATTACCAACGCAATAGTACAAACATTCGTTAGGTTACCCTAACAACTTTTTAGTTTGTTTAGGCTATCTTGACCAGTATATTTGAGACAAGCAAAAGACTCACTTGGGGGAGTTTATTGATGTCCTATTTTACATGATTTTTAGCCTCATTTTACGTGCTAAATACTTATTTAAGTATCTTAATCTTCATATTGACGCAATAATAGGATAATACTTCAATTTTGGTTAAAAATTGGTTGTTCTTTACTGAGATTTGTATAGCTTAATTGTAATTAATAAAATCAGTTTTATTGTCAAAAAATACTTATTTGCGTGATAAATTTATAATTTTTGGTGGATTTTAGGCTTGTGTGTGAGAGTTATGTGTCCTGGATTTTAGGCTTGTGTGTGAGAGCTTTGTGTCCTTTTGTTGTTTCAAAGGTTAAATAGTGCAAGAGAGGTGGAGATGGGCTTTATGAAATCATGGGCACATATCTTGAAGATATAGTGAAGATGGGTCAAGAAATGAAGAAAAATAGGCTAACAGGGACTCATATATGCAATGATTTTGGGGCAAAATTGATATTCATCTATTGTTTTGATCAAAACCGAAATTTCAAGTGCTTTTCAACAGTATATTATACGCTTCAAACACATGTATGAGCAAAAAGTATAGCCATTTGATGACAACAATCTCTCAAAATAAACCCTCATAGCCTTAAGCCCAATACGAAATTGTTTAAGTTTTGACCACTTTGGGTTTTAGGCTAATTTCTATCTTTTATTGAATATATTAAACATATTTTATTTTAAGGCGTTAACCTACTTTTTTTGAGCCTTTTTTCTGGGATTGGCATCATTGCTAGATTTTCCGATCACTATCGTTCTTTTAATAAAGTTACTTTGCTTCTCTCATGTCTATATTTTTTTAATTTTCTTTTATTAATTTTCTTAGTTTTTGGGTAGTATATAAGGTTGAAATCTTCATAGGTGATAGTATTGATCGAATGAATTTATAAAATTTAATGTTGTTTATGATTATTTATCTTGTACTAGTTTTGATTAATGCTAGCTATAACTATAAGGTTCTAACGGTATACGAAAACATGGACTTTATATTATATTAGGTTGTTAGACCGTAAAATACACAAAGTTCTTTCGAAGCAAATGGGACATATTGGGTGTACTCCATCAACTATTTAGAGCTTGTGGAAATGAGATGGGAGATCAATAGGGTTAAGCTAATGTGGAAAAGGAGGAAATCATTGTTAGGGATAGTTGGCTTTAGGTTTTGTTAATTCAGGTTATATTAAATGATTTTAGATTAAATTTTAATTAATTAATGGTAATTTGTGAAATACTATAATATTTTTAAATTTTTTTCTAATATAATCTCACATAAATATATTTTAACTTTGTAAATATCCACATAAAATTCATGTATAAATTTCTTTCTTCTTAAATAGAATATTCTCTCTGTTTCTAAGAGATTGTCACACTTTTTTTATTTGTTCCTCCCTTTTATAGTGTTACATTTCATTTTATGAAAATGTATCTACCCATTTCTTTTATTCTCATTCACACATTTTAACTATTTTTTATTTTTATCTACACAATTTAAATAGTTCCACAATTTCTTAATATTTATACAACAAACAACTATGTTGGTTTATTAGAATCAAATGGAGTATTACTTGGGACTTGGGAGGGTCAAAACAAGAGTACTAGTAGAACACTAGTGGGTAAAACGGAGGAATTACAAGAGTAGAACAAGGGTAAAAATTAAATACTCCCTCTCTATTTTAATTTTTATGGATTCATAATATTTTTATTTTAAATAGTATTTTTATTATTTTTTTATTTCTATTTATTTATTTATTTATTTTTTCTCACTTTTATATTCATACAATTTAATAATTCTTATATATATATTAATATAATTATTAGTGTTGCAATTTATTAGAGCTAAGTTACAAAGCAAACAAAATGATGTAAGTAGTGACGAAAAGTAGGAATAGTTCACATCATGGAAGACTTCATTAGGTGTGTAAATAAAGTATAGATACGGTGTACTTGTATAACTTGATCATGATATCCATGCTGCTTGATGCTAATTCCGTCAGTCAAAGCCACCACAGATTGTTCCCATCATTAATTAATTGCTCTTACTTGTTCATGTCTATTATAATTGTTCCATTTGATTTTTATTTAACGTGTTATTTTAATTATTTATGTATAGAATTATCTACACTTATAAGTTATAAAAGGTAATATTATGAAAGAATGCAATGAGACGATTCAAATAAAATCCTATTTGACTATATTTTTCTTTACATATTAACCGTAATATATAAAATAAGCTTAAACGTAAGAATTAATTCATTAATACTATTAGGTGATGATGCAATTCAACTAATTACTCGTTTTTACAGATCCCTTTTATTCCACCAAACTTGTTTTATAGGCATTTATAATAGAATTATATAAAAGAATAAGTAAATTGATATTTTCTCAGTTCTAAATTACTTACAACATTAGAAATATAAAAATATTGCACAATTCATTTATCACCATTAATTTGTGATAATTTTTCAATTTATAAATTAAAAATAGTCAAGTGAGATCTTATTTGATTCCTCTCAATACAAAGATTGTTAGTATCAAAATGTAAAGGACACTCCCAATATCCCGCACAAGGCAGGGTATAGGTAGGGAGTTTTTCTTTTTCCTGAAAGATGCGGACAAATCATACCCGTTCCCCCAAGGAGGAAGTAAAGAGAGATGCGCGCAGTTAAAAAACCCTCAAACTGATACAAACACCCAATAGGAGTTGAACCCCAAACCTTTTGCTACACATGTAGATGTGTTATCCATTGAGCCACAAGCACTTTTTTAAAGATTGTTAGTATCAAATTATTATAATTTTTTGTATTATGCATAACTAAAAGTATTAAAAATTGAATTATTCCATTAGATTGTGTAAAAAGTCAATCATTTGCAAATATTTTAAAACGGATAAAATACTCCAAATTTTTGGAATGCAAACACAAAAATAAAAAATAAAATAAATTTAGTAGGACTAATACAACAGTGGAGCATATATCCTTTAATTTAATTTGTCCTATTTTTATTTTTAGTTATAATTTATATTTATATTTTTAATTATTTAATTTATGTTTAGGTATTTTACTTTATATTTTTATCTATACAAAATCATTATTATTATACTTATCTTATTCATACAAACTATAATTTTACCTGTATATTCTAAAATACTCCTAATATTTGTGTCTTCCTAGTTGGATATTCTTATGAATTTTCGCTCCTTTCTAGTTTTTGATATCATCATCACAATAAGGTCATGAAATCAAAGAGAATACTTTTCAAGTTAGAAAATGTGTTTACATTAATAATAATGATATATTTAGTGATATATATATCAATAATTAGTCACAAATATAATAAAACAGAAATCGAGTAATTAGAGAGAAAGTCTAAAATAATTGTTGATTATTGCACCTAAAGAAACAATCTAATAATATCAAATTCTTAATCTTAAAAAATACCATATAAACTAATAAATTATTTTCAATTGTTGATATAATTATACTTCTTCTATTTTTGAATGTTCTTCTCATTTGGAATATTTCACTTTAAGAAGAGAGAAATTTAATTAATTTTTTTGAGACATATTTAGAAGATAAAATATATTCATGTGAGATCTTGTTAGATTCATCTTAATATATACTTTTTTATTATATATTTTTTATAATTTTTTATTATGTGTATTTACAGATATTGAGATTCAAAATTTACTTTGAAAACTATGAAAAAGTAAATAAGAATAACAAAGTGAGTAATAGTTAGTAAAAATTTCTGATTAGCAATAATATTATATAAATATTAACTAACCTAATTAGTAAAGTCGTATGAAAATCTATCATTATACGAATATGAATTTTAAAATTCATATTTGTAGTTAATAATGACTATTTTTACCCTAACTTTGGTCGGGAAATGTCAGGGTTGCTGGATAGCATATAGTAGATACCAGAAAATTTATATGAGACCATATTAACATGAGACGAGTCCATATAATTTATTTATTTCTCTAATTAACTAATTTCAGCTAGGGTTGAACAATTTAACACGGGTTTGATTTGGGTTAGAACCAACTAGACCTGATTTAGATTCTATTTTTTTACTAGAATCAGACTCGGACCTAAATGCATAGGGTTTGAAAATTTTGAAACTTGACAAATACCTATAGTGTTTGACGGGTGATCTATAGTCTGGATTTAGGTCTAAATTTATTTTTTTCTAAAAACTAAAGAATATATAGTATTATAATTTTCACTTCAATCGTACAAAATTATTTAAACTGTTTCAACTAATAAGATTTTTCTAATACTTTATACTAAATGTGCAACCAACTGTATGAAGTTGTTCAACATTCAAGTTTTTTAAACCAAATATCATCAAATCTTTCAATTAAAGTACAAATACAACGAATGCATAACAGTTTATTTATACATAAATTTTTAAAAAATAAAATAAATGTAAAAGGTTTAATGTGTTGGAACTGGGTCTCAAAAATGTAATTTAGACCCTAAGATCATAGACATAGATCCAATCTAGACCCTTAGAGTCTAAAAATAAACGGCAAGTCTTGTAAGAGACCATCTCAGCATGAGACGGACCTATACAAGCAGCCTAAAGTTAAACTTACATAGAAGTTGACTAGATAAAAATAGTTTTTTTTTAAAAAATAAATTTTAAGAAAATTTAAAATTAAGTCAATCCATATTAAGCCGTCTCATGGTGAGACGGTATTAATTAAAAATTTTTCAAAAATAAATAATTATAAATCTCTTAAATTAGAGTTGTGCCAAATGTGAACCCTTTTTTCACCTAGCAATAGTAAGTCTTAGGCTTAGCGATTATTGGCTCTTATTGTCTTGATTCTTGTTGGATGAAAGGTGAAGTTTCAACGATGCAACAAATGAACAAATGAAATTAATACTGTGTGAGTAAGACATTTTTTCTAAACTTTCTCATTGACTAAATAATATTATTACACCAACCAAGAATCCTAAATATTTTGGACCATCCTGGTCTTGAAGCATACCTCTTGGACTTTGTATCTTATACTTCATCCATTTTAGAATACTTGCTACATTACGATTATTTTCACTATTTATTCTTTAAGCTTATTTTAAATATTGAGCTAATATGTAAAAAATATTTTCAAATGTGATCTTGTTTGAATCGTCTAATCGTATACTTTGATATTATTTACTTTTTATAATTTTTAGATTGCATAGTTTAATATATAAATAATCAAAATAAAACGCATTAAATTGTATAAAAAGTCAAATGTAGCAAGTATAATATAATGAAGGAAGGATCTTGGAAGGAATATCTCACCCAAATATCTTATACTTTCATTATTATCTCACCTATTTTCTTGGAAGGAATATAATTTTTTTTGGAGTCGGTTGTTAATTTAGTACTCCCTCCGTTTTCTAATGTTCTTTCCGTTTAAAATATTTTACTTTAGAGAGAGAAATTTAATTAAGGTTTTTAAGACATATAGATGATAAAATATATCCATTTGAAATCTCGTTAGATTCGTCTTAATATATACTTTTTTATTATAATTTTTTTATAATTTTATGATGCGTATTTAGAGATATTAAAGCTCAAAATTTACTTTAAAAACTGTGCAAAATATAAACGAGAAGAACAAAAAAGAACGAAGGGAGTATTAGTTTTGTTGGTAAAAATGGTAATTCTCTTGCTCAGGTGGTAGCTAGATGGAAAATAACAGGTAGCTTCAATAAACTTATTTGTATGACTCTTTTTGGACAAGTCTTAACACTTTGGCTAAATTGAATTTATTTTAATTATTTTTTATTAAAAAATAAACAATACTAAAATCACTTATAAAGCTATAATTTTGAAAAAAATAATTAAGTACTACATACTTCTACTTTATTTAGGGTATCACGAGGAACCTACGCAAGAGCTAGCGAAGTTGATGGTCAAAATTTTAATAGTTATAAATTGCTTTCTCTCCAAGCAAAATATAAAGCAATAGTTTGACCTTTGATCCAACTTTGAAATACAAGTCTAAAATAAATTTGTCTTATTTTTATTTTTTTTATAAAAATATTTTTTTAAATTTTTATCTATACATTTAACTTATTTATGATCATTTCAGTTATATATTTTTTTTTATTTTTTTATACATAATTTCTTATTGATAATACAATTTTCGTGAGATAGAAAAATTAACAAGGAAAAAACAATCTGATTTTCTATATGCTCTCTCCTATTCACCTTATGAGTTCCATTTGACTTTTTACGGATTTTAAAGTAAGTCAAAAGTGGAACAATTAAGATGATTTGACCATAAAAAGAAATGGGACACAATAGAAGGGAGTAATATATATAAATAGCTGAATAGATTAAGGTCAGGGAGACATTAGATTTTGTGATCGAAGACAAACAGAAAACAAAAAAGCTTAATTAGTCGTCACTCGTCACAAATTCTCACGTACATTAAATTTAGATTTGGAGTCATTCATACTACATCAGAAATATATTTATCAATAATAAAAGCGGCTCAACTTCATCATCAAACATCCTAACAAGTCTCCAGGTTTCTTCCACGCCTCAAGGTTAACATTATCAACTACTTTTCTGGTAAGCTATTTTAATGCCATTTCCTTTTTCAACATTTTATTTTAGTCGAATTCAAAATATTATGATTGGATGAATCGATCAATCATCTTTGATCTCTGTTTAATATCAAACTTAAATGTTTTTTTTTTTTTTTTTCGTTATTTATATGCTACACAATTTAGTATTAATAGGATTTATAGCCGTCGGGGAGCTTTAATTCTCATAGTTATCTGTCATTAAACTAACTTATGCTTCTCAATCTGGAAGATCATCATATATATCATATATTGATCATGGTGGATATATTGATTATATTATGATCTACTTGACTAAATGCTTTATTTTCTACAAATATTCTGAAAGAGCAATTATGTAAGGGAAGAATGGTATAAAAATACAGCTGTTTATGTACACTCATTTCATCCTGTTTCCACTATAATTTGTCTCAAACTTTTTTCATGTACAATATGAAAAAGATTAATTTATTATAATAATATAATCAGATGTCTTATATCGGTTGAAGTAAATATTATACTTTTTATTGGAATGTGGTTTTGTGATGGTATATATTAATGACTTATCAAGTATATGCACCTCGTGTTTCTCTGATAATATACTGACATTCACAATAAGTGCAACTTAATTTAACACTTTCTCATACTAAAGTTCTGAGTTTTCTCTTCTCTTGCCCTACCTTGTAATTTTTTTAGAAAGATAATTAAATACAATATAATTACTTCAAAGATGTAAGATATATATAGATGCATATTTATACATGTATATACATTATACAAGAATTGATGGCATGATCCTTCTTTATGATCAATTGGGTTGGCTTTAGCTGGAACTAAAGAGATGTTTTAATATAGAATAAGTGGTTAATTCATCTGTCTTTTATGTCCACTCATCTAATTTATTCCTACTTTCTGTCTTTATTACACAATTCTACATGAACTATTACATTACATGCACATGATGCTAGCTTTATAAAATGGGGGATCATATGAGACTTTTCAAATTAAATTAGGTTTATAATAGACATAAAGTATTATATGAATCATGATTCCTTGTTTTTTCCACGCTCTTTTTTTCTTTTTCTATTTTCTTATTAATGCCCCTTAACTTTCTTTTACGTCCCTTATTATAAGGGTATAGAAATGCAAAGTATTCCATCCAATATCAAGCTGAGATTATAGTTGATAGTTGATAATTCATTGTTTCGAGTGATTTTGACTAGCTGATATTCAATACAAAGATATAAGTAGGTTGTTGTAAATTAGATTGATTAATGACAATGAAATAATTCTATATCAAATACTATTATTATATGGTTTCCCGAACCAATTAAAAATGTGGGAGGATTTTGGTCAAATAATTGTCCAAACATAAACTATGGCAATACTAGCCTACTTTAGCACATATAGAATTTGAACAATTTTAGCTTATTTTGACACATCAGGAGAATTAGGTGGTCAAATCATCTAATGCTAATGTTTGATAAATTAGTTTATTAAATAAGCTACTATAGTAACAAATTCAAATCAGTCAGCACCGCAAAAAAACTTTTTAAGTAATCATGGTTGGGGTATAGTGTGTGCACCTTAGTCAATGCAATAAGCAATAAGGAATTAGAAAAATCAATCAATGAGTTAACTTGACTACGGCTACCCGCTAACTCACGCTTTTGGTGGTGTTTGTTGACTTCTTGTTCTTCAGAGGTGAATCTGCCACGTGTAAGAGCATCACCGAAAAAATATAAATACATATTTTATTAATATTAATTTTTTATAATTTTTTAATATAAACTTAAGATAAAATAATGTATTAAAATGATTAAATAATGTTGTCCAGAAAATATATTTTTACTCTACCCTTATACCATCACAACAAATTTAACTTTTTGTGATATTAGATTTTGTTGCATTAAAAAAATGCCACTGATTTATATTTGTAGAATAATAATTATTGATTTTTATTTTAAGTTTCATTATAATTAAGTGATTTAGCGACATTTTATTTGGTCTTTAGTGACATATGTAATTATTACTATAGTCTATAGTGACAAGTATGAGAAATGTTATTAAATCTTATGTCGCAAAAAACTCTAGTGTGATTTTTTATTATTTTGCTAAAAAGTTTAATAAATGTCAATATATATATATATATATATATATATATATATATATATATATATATATATATATATATATATATATATATATATATATATATATATATATATATATATATATATATATATATATATATATATACACATATATATATATATATATATATATATATATATATATATTATTAGAAATTTAAAGTAGCAAATTTAAATTAAATGTCACTGTATCCCATTGAAAGCAAATTATATTGTAGTGTACACACGTACATATAACACAAAAATATCATAAGATCATGTTTGTTATGTTGATCTTTAGCTTGCTTAGCTAAACATTGTGAAATAACTAATTTAAGTGCTCTTTTCCAGAACAAGGGGTGGTTGGTGACACTATGGACAAGGATAATGGAGTAGAAGAGGCATCAACTTCCAACACTGGTGCATCCGATAAACAATATCAGAACGAAAAGAAGAGTCAGACTCAGGCTCAGATTCAGGCTCAGCAGAATGATAGTGCTACTAATAGAGTTCCATTCTATAAGCTCTTCTCATTTGCAGATTCTACTGATAAGGCATTGATGATCATTGGCACCATTGGCGCTATCGGAAATGGTGTATGTATGCCTTTGATGGCTGTCATTTTCGGAGAGTTGGTTGATTCGTTTGGCGAAAATCAAAATACCAAACGTATTGTTCATATCGTCTCTCAGGTACCCGTTTCTTTAAGCCTCTAAACGAGTCTCCGAGATGTCTCCGAAGATGGTTAATGTATGCACTCTATCTTTTTCTTGCAGGTCGCGCTAAAGTTTGTGTACTTGGCCATAGGAGTAGCTGTGGCAGCATTTCTTCGTAAGCATTCGGTTTTATGTAGTCTTGATTAAGATTTTTAAGTATTGAGAAGATACAATGTCTGATAATGATTGCGTACATTTTGGCAGAGGTGGCTTGTTGGATGGTAACAGGAGAACGACAAGCTGCACGAATAAGGAAGATGTACTTGAAAGCTATACTTAGACAAGATATCGCCTTTTTCGACAAAGAAACAAGCACAGGAGAAGTTATAGGGAGAATGTCAGGGGATACAGTTCTTATACAAGATGCTATGGGGGAGAAGGCAAGTTTTTAGCACTCTTGAGTGTTGGATTAAAAACCCGCATGTGATCACACATATTAGCTTGATGGCTAATGGGTTAGTCCTCCTATTACCAACTGGTTTTAGGATGGAACCTCATCGGGTTTGTGTGTAGTCAACTCTTCTCTTATATGGGTTTGGTGTACAAGCCAAATTTATCATTGACTAGATGATCATTTTCTTTGTTTATTGATATCATCATTGAATCTCGTCGATTGGCAGGTTGGAAAGTTTTTACAGATGATATCAACGTTCGTAGGAGGTTTTGTCATCGCATTTATCAAAGGGTGGCTTCTTACTCTTGTCATGCTTTCCTCCATTCCTCTTCTAGCCATTTCTGGTGCAGCTATGACAATCATTGTCTCGAAGATGGCAACAAGGGGGCAAGATGCTTATGGAAAGGCAGCAACTGTTGTACAACAGACTATAGGATCAATCAGAACTGTAAGTTTCTGCACGAATTCTACGCATTTCTTCTTCTACTACCTTATTTCACGCTATTAATACAAAATAAACCGTCTTCTTCCTCAGGTGGCGTCATTTACAGGCGAGAAAAGAGCTATTGCAGAGTACAATAAATCTATTGGAAGTGCTTATAAATCGGGCGTTTATGAAGGAGTGGCCGCGGGATTGGGGCTGGGTGCTTTAATGATGGTAGTCTTTTGCAGCTATGCTCTAGCCATATGGTTCGGCTCAAAGATGATTCTCGAAAAAAATTACTCTGGCGGTACCGTCCTTAATGTCATTATAGCCGTCCTGGTTGGCTCCATGTGAGTTCATTACTCAACTCGTTTTAGGTTCAGTCATACATAGAATATATGTTAGAGCTAGGGGTGTTCAATGGGGGGGCCTATTTTGAAGGGCTTTGTAAGGGTCGGGCCGAAAATGGGCCGGGGGCTCTACTATAATTAAAATAAAACGGGAGTTTAAGGGTTCAATGTTTTGTGGTATGATTAACTGATAATTTTCTTGATGTATGTAGGTCACTGGGGCAGGCGTCGCCTTCTATGAGTGCATTTGCTGCTGGCCAAGCAGCAGCCTACAAGATGTTTGAAACCATCAACAGAAAACCTGCAATTGATCCTTATGATCTCAGTGGAAAAGTGTTGGATGATATTCATGGGGATATTGAGCTAAGGGATGTTTATTTCAGTTATCCAACTAGACCGGACGAGCAACTTTTTAGCGGGTTTTCTCTCTCGATTTCAAGTGGTACGACTGCAGCATTGGTCGGACAAAGTGGAAGTGGGAAATCGACAGTGATTAGCCTCATCGAAAGATTCTATGATCCACAAGCCGGACAGGTTTTAATTGATGGAATCGATATCAAAGATTTTCAACTTCGGTGGATCAGGCAAAAAATTGGGCTCGTTAGTCAAGAACCAATTTTGTTCGCTTCTTCTATCAGAGATAATATCGCGTATGGGAAGGATGGTGCCACACTCGAAGAGATAAAAGCTGCAGCTGAGCTTGCAAATGCTTCCAAGTTTATTGATAAATTACCGCAGGTTCGAATTTCTCCATGTCGTATTTGTTGTATACTTGTCCGGCTCCTATTACCAACCTCAATCTTTCGGGATTAAGGCTCTAGCATTGTTGTTGTTATTGATCTCAAACTCCTATTGCGGGTCAAAAGAATGTTTTGAATGACATCTTTCTTTCTCTACAGGGGCTAGATACCTTAGTCGGTGAGCATGGAACCCAGCTATCTGGCGGACAGAAGCAAAGAGTGGCTATTGCGAGGGCCATTTTGAAAGATCCGAGGATTCTATTACTCGATGAAGCTACGAGTGCGCTTGATGCTGAATCGGAAAGAATAGTGCAGGAAGCATTAGATAGGATAATGATCAATAGGACGACTGTTATTGTTGCTCATCGTTTGAGTACTGTACGGAATGCTGATATGATCGCCGTTATTCATCAAGGAAAGGTGGTCGAGAAAGGTAACCTCGTAATTTGGGTGTTTAGCTCTGATATGATATATCCTCGAAAATTTTCTTGGTTTATGATAAAAGGTGTTAATTTGGCTCCTCTTGTGAATACAAATCAGGACCACACGATGAACTACTGAAGGATCCGGAAGGGGCTTACTCCCAACTAATCCGTCTGCAGGAAATGAGAAAAGAATCTGAACAAGCTGATCATGAGAACGTTAGAGAGATCTCGAAAGAGTCAAGCCAGAGAATATCATCCTTACGATCACTGAGTCGTGGATCCTCTGGGAGATTGAGCAGTAATCGTCACTCATTCTCAATAATGTCCGGAGTAGGAGTAGATCTTCCGGAGAGTGCCCTACCAGAAACCGAGGATGCTGCTACTTCAACTTCAGCAAAACACCCACAAGTCTCGATTTGGCGTCTTGTGTCTCTTAATAAGCCTGAAATTCCAGCACTCGTGCTTGGAGCTATATCTGCAAGTGCCAACGGTGTCATCTTCCCCATTTTCAGTATACTTCTTTCTAGTGTGATCAACATGTTTTACGAGCCACCCCAACAGCTGAAAAAAGATTCGAAGTTCTGGGCCTTAATGTTTCTAGTCCTTGGTCTGGCATCCCTTCTGACAAACCCGGCTCGAGCCTACTTCTTTTCAGTGGCTGGTTGTAGATTGATACAACGGATCAGATCCATGTGTTTTTCTAAAGTAGTTCATATGGAGGTAAGTTGGTTTGATGAGTCTGAGAACTCGAGTGGTGCGATTGGTGCAAGGCTCTCTACTGATGCTGCAGCTGTACGTGCTTTGGTTGGAGATGCCCTTGGTTTGCTTGTTCAGAATATTGCGACTGCAATTGCGGGTTTGCTGATTGCTTTCCTTGCAAATTGGATTTTGGCGTTCATTGTCCTCGCATTAATACCCCTAATCGGACTTAACGGGTATATTCAGATGAAGTTCATGAAGGGATTCAGCGCAGATGCTAAGGTTTTTCTTTTACACTCTCACCCAAATGACGCGATCCCCCCTTACCTGCCTCTAAACTTCTATAAATCTAGTTCTGTGTTACATTTTTAAATCTCTTTCACCTTTTCTTCCTGCAGAAGAAGTACGAAGAGGCAAGCCAAGTTGCAAATGACGCAGTTGGGAGTGTCAGAACAGTTGCTTCTTTTTGTGCAGAGGAGAAAGTGATGCAATTGTATGATCAGAAATGTGAAGCTCCCAAAGAAGCCGGTATGAAGCAAGGTTTGATTAGTGGCGCAGGTTTCGGAGTGTCCTTTGCTTTGCTCTTTTGCGTCTATGCTGTCAGTTTCTACGCGGGAGCCCAACTCGTTGCCCATGGTAAAACAACTTTTACCAAGGTTTTCCGGGTGAGTATCGAATTTCTAGAGCTGTCGATATCGATGTTTTTTCTTGCAAATATAATTCCTTATTTCACATTCATAAATGTGCACAATTGCAGGTGTTTTTTGCACTTACCATGGCAGCAATAGGAATATCACAATCTAGCTCCTTCGCTCCCGACAGTAGCAAAGCCAAAAGTGCCACTGCTTCTGTATTCTCGATCCTTGATCGAAAATCCAAGATAGACCCAAGTGATGAATCTGGAACGACCTTGGATAACGTAAAAGGTGAAATTCAGCTACGGCATGTGAGCTTCACATATCCCACTAGACCTGATATTCAGATTTTCCGAGATCTATCCTTAACTATCCATTCTGGGAAGGTCTGAACATGCTCGAAACATTCTCCATTCCATTCCCAACAATACTATTCTCTATTAATTTTGAGTTTTCTAAGCTTTTATCGCTATCTTGCAGACTGTGGCTCTGGTAGGGGAAAGTGGGAGCGGAAAATCGACAGTCATCTCACTCTTGCAAAGATTTTATGATCCTGCATCTGGCTACATTACCCTTGATGGCATTGAAATTCAGAAATTCCAGTTGAAATGGCTAAGGCAACAAATGGGCCTTGTCAGTCAAGAACCTGTTCTGTTTAACGACACAATACGGGCGAACATTGCTTACGGAAAAGAAGGCAATGCCACCGAGGCTGAAATCATTGCGGCTGCAGAACTTGCAAATGCGCATAAGTTCATCTGCGGCCTTCAACAGGTAACTCTTTTTTGAATTTAATGTAGACTTTCAAGGACAATTGCCCGTAACCACTTCTATGATCCAAATCGGACCATCATTGCTCCAAACCTCATTAAAAGAGCTATTGGATACCCACAAAGCAAGCCTGTGTAAGACCGTGTTAACTAACTCTAACCAAATGCAAAATGATGCAGGGCTATGATACAGTAGTAGGGGAACGAGGCGTTCAATTGTCCGGAGGTCAAAAACAGCGGGTCGCCATTGCACGTGCTATAGTAAAGAATCCAAGAATACTACTGTTGGATGAGGCCACCAGTGCGCTGGACGCTGAATCTGAAAGAGTTGTGCAGGATGCATTAGATCGCGTGATTGTGAATCGGACTACGGTAGTTGTTGCACATCGCTTATCTACCATAAAGAATGCCGATGTAATTGCAGTGGTAAAAAACGGAGTCATTGCAGAGAAAGGGAGGCATGAAACTCTGATACGTATCAAAGATGGAGTGTATGCATCCTTGGTTGCTCTTCACATGAGCGCATCCTCCTGAGTCATCTATATTTTACAATTTTGTTGATCCTTATAAACAGAGATAGTATTTAGTTCTTTAATTTGATATGTACTTAATTTTGTAAATAGTGTTTATTTAATAGAAAGAATCAGTTTCAAGTAAAATTTTAATCGATTGAGACAATTTCTTACAAATCCAGCCATAATAATTGTTTCGTATATGGAAGTAATTTCTGTCATACAGAGCATGGGGAGGTCTAGTACACAGCTAACAGCCCTACAAGCCAAACTAGCTAGACGAGCAAAGGACATTTTTCCCGTTTGCTTATAAAAACAAGAGATTAATCATCATCACTTTCATCACTGTACGAAACTAAACCAATGCAGGTGTTGTTGAATTCGGAATTCTTAAGCGCCTCCGGAGGCCTCTCTTTATCGATACTAGGTGCATTTTTCTGGTTGGAACGTTGTTGAAACTCAGTGGAAGACTTTTCAGTAGCTCCAGGTTCTGGTTCCACTGATGGCTCCACTTTAGCTTTCTTTTGTGGCTTTACTTTTATGATCATTCCCAAGGTCTGAGAAGGAGGATTTTTCTTCCCCGTTGTCCTTTTCTCCTGTTATAACAGGTAGGGTATCGTTAATTAGCAAACAAAGCATTATTAACAGTGCACTTGCAAGCCCCTGCTTCGTTATTCCATGATGGATTATCAATGCTAAATACGTTATCTTAAACCAAAACTAATCACCATATACACGACAAGGAAACCTGAGAAGCATGGGAATGCCGTTCCAATCAACTCTCATTAAATTTCATTCTAAGGACAAGCTTTAACACGCAAAGGAACTTATTTCTATACCATCACCACAAGCAGAAACAATAGAAAAAAACTCCAGTTGGAGATGCATTCACGCAACATAAGTAATTCTTTTAAGGGCCACATAGGTACATACGCTAATTACTACTCCCTCTGTCCTGTATAATTTGCATCAAAGAGAAAATTATTTTTTAAGAAAAAAGGTGGATAGTGGTAATAAATGAAGAGAGAGAATGAATTATGTGGATGAAATTAAAAGAGAGCTAAAATGAATGGATGAGATTAAAAGGAAGTGGTGGGCCATAGTCCAAAAATAGAAATGATGCAAAATAAGCGGGACAGACTAAAATGGAAAATGCTGCAAATTAAATGGGACGGAGGGAGTATTGGCTTTGCCGAGTCCATTACTGACCTGGACATCAGAAACAGGAAGCCTTTCTTTAACCTCATGTACAATCATAGATTGCGCTGCAACTGCTGCCTGCATGCAGTAAAGACAAGGTTCAGAAATCAGATAAGAGAGAAACAGCAGAAACCCTGCATGAATTTAGTTTCCCTTCTTTTGGGATGCATTAATTTCTAACAGACTCAGTTGCCATTCAAAGCCTTTGACAGAGTTCTCTCTTAATTCTTAATTCGCTATTAGTTATATAATGCTGCAATTAGCATTAAATAACTTTACACTATGTTTGGATAGCAAATTGGGAGAGATAGAAAAGGAAAGAAGGAGAAGGGGAGGAAGCGAAAGGAAGGGGAGGGGTAAGGAGGGAGGGTGTATCTTGTTTGTTTAGAAGGAAAGGGAAGGGAAAGGGGAGGGAAACAAGTGTTTTCCCTTGAAATCTTTCCACCTTAGGAGAGATTGTATTCTTAGCAAAACTTTTCCATATTTTCCCTCCAAACCCCTCCCCTCCAAATCCCTTCCCTCTCATTATGTTATCAAACAAATGATTTCACATCCCTCCAAATCCCTCCCCTTCCTTTCCCTCAATTTCTTTCAATCCAAACACACTCTTAAGTTGCTGCGAACTGACAACTTAAAGTACAAGAATCAATTGCATCTAAGTGACAAACATACGGAAATATACACGCTCAAAAAGAAAATAAAAATAAAAAGAATCAGTCATACATCGTCTCTAGACACATATATCCTCTTTTACAAAGGAGAAGTGACGGGGGCATGGGGGGAGGTAAGTGCTAGTGAAAGTAATTCTTTAACGATAAACCAAGTCAAAGATATTGATTTTGATGCATAAAGAGGAATAAGATACATTACTTGAAAGCTCCTGAGTTGTTCAGCTTCTTCATCAGCTATAAGTCGTTCATATTCTTTCCTGGACTACAAGAACATTAAAGAGTTAAAAACAAGTGAACAGACTTCAGAAGCTAAAAATATTTTAAAGAATATATACCTTGTAAACGCAATCACTGGCGCCATTTATAAACAATGTGACTATATAGTTTAGATGGCTGTTCCTAATTCTCTCATGGCCTTTTAAGGTTCACCAGTAAGCAACACCGCAAAAATTGATGACATGAATAACTCAGAAAGAACTAAAAGCCCAAATTCTAAAGGAAGTCATCTTCACACCTCAGCCAAAAGCCCAAGCAGAATAAACATGCATCCTCTAATAGATGAAATTCAGTCTAGAGCTCTAAATCTACGTATAGCATGAGAGCATAAGGGATTACAAGTATGGCATTAGCTGAGATTTGACAACTTAGCCTCCTCAAGAATTTACGCGCAATACATAGTTGGTATTGAGAAAACTTCCAATGTAGAGGTCTACTCCATGCCTCCATCTAAATCCTAGGTTATTCTATTCACATAATCTTTTTTACACAATAGATTATTGGATCTAAAGCATAACTAAAGATGAAGACAAAACTAGCATCACAAGAGAATATTTCATGATTATCAAAATTTCCATGTCCAAGGGTCAGGTCAATGACTATCAAATTCCTATATCAGAGGGTCAGCTCAACAGCTCTATCAAAAATCCTATATCAGATATCATGAGCCTAGTTCAAATCATAAAAATGTTTTTGATATTTTAAAAAAAGTCCAAAACACTATAAAATTTGAGATTTAGTTAAATCAAATGGATAAACAAGAATAAGTAATTAAGAGTATTCTTTCATAACGTTTTGATTTATCACTCTTTCTCACCCTTGACATAGCTATGAAAATCTTTCACATAACAATATTACATTACACCACATGAAGGGATAGATAATGTTATGACGTGTAAGAAACATGTAAATAGCACCCATAAGAAACTTTGCGAGAGTTTCTTAGGCCAACCTTGTCTCTCAAGTCCTTCTAAATGAAATGAAAGAAAGATAACAATTTTCAAAAAGCACTTACAAGACTTTATTATTACTCATAAGGTACTTATAATTAGCCAATTTACAGAAGTCCATTGTCAATTGAGTCAAAGATTAAAATGGCTAATTGAAAGTGTCATATTTATATGAAGTTGCATATGATGTTTGCTATCATGGAAACGGTCTCTTGGTTATTACAAAGGAAGGATACCTACATGACTATGGGGAGGAGTTATGCCCAGCCTTGTCCCTTACGCCCTTTATCCTTAGCAACAGATCAGCCAAAAATGTAAGGTTGCTGATCTTCACAGCATAGGAATAAAAGAATCAACAACCCAAAACTTTAATCCCAACAACTGGGTCCACTAATAGAAATGAAAGAAAGATGAAATAAAAATCTCACCGTCTCCAGTTTATCGAGGAAATCAGTCTCGTCTTCATCCAAAGCCTTGGGTGGTCCTGCAGTAAAACAAACTTAAAGATCTAGGCTAATTCATGCATTTAAGCGAGAAGCAGAGGGTAAATAGGTATAGAGGGCACATACGATGTTTAAACCGCTCATTGAATTCAGCATCCCGCTTATCTTTGTTCTCCTTCAAAATCTGAAATATTTCAAATATGTCAGGCATAAAAGTCATGCTCTAAACGAAACAAATTCAAATGACATTTGAAGTATAGTAATACATAAGATGGGGAGTTGTCCAAGTCTCGCGCTTTGCTACTCACTCAACCAAGCATCTAGACATAAACACCTTCCTACCCACCTTACTATGCACATCCGCCTAAGAGCTGAAAAAACATAATTTTTCCACTAACATTTAACAACTAATCCTTCCCCTAAGTTGTTCAACTTGACATTAATTAAACAAAGGGCAAGAAGTTAGATAACAAGATGAAACTGAGAACCTCAAATAGAGGGCGGTCTCTTTGTGCAGTCCCATCCTCCACTCTTTCACCGCGATGTTGTTTTGCTACATCTAACTGCAATTTCAACCACATACATTAATTCAGTTCCTCTAAAAAAAAGCTCATTAAAAAAATTAGTAAACACCAACAAGGAGAAGATTCAAAGTAACATCATGTATCGATTTGCAAATTGATAAGAAAGACACGAAAACAAGTTCACAAATCATGAATCTAGTAATCAATTTGCAAATCAATATTTAATATTAACCTAGACTCACTTCCACCAATAATCCCAACCGCAGATACATCACATTAATCAATATAAAAACATAATTAAGAAATAAGGGAAACACTAAATCAATAAAAGGAAGTAGGGTTTGAAACGGACCTCTTCTTGAGAGACGAAATTCATCAACCTAACAGGAGGAGGTGCATCCTCAGCCATTTCTAATATCTTAAACCCTCAAACTTATCTAATTGTGATACAATTGTGCTTCCAAATTCAGACAACAGATGATGAAAACAATACACAGTACCTGCGCGGAAAAATCCCAATTGTGAATGCTCATACTTGTGGGTACAAATTCAAAAATACCTAGAAAATGACAAGTAATAAAAGAAGCTAATGATGGATACTGAAATACCCAGAAAATGGAGCAATCATATGTACCTAAAATTGATTTACAAGAATTTTGTACGTAACATATGAAATCTAAAAGTTTCAAGAACAATGCTTAGATTGACGCTAATTACTTTGCTACTGAAGTTAGTAGAAGAGGTTATGATCATTTGGATACCCTAATTCAGCAGGAATGCGAAAGAAATTGGTCTGGATTGTAGCAAAACAGCAACAAACTTGTTACCTGTGTTCTATTTTTTTTTAATTACCAAATAATTCCCACGTTTTATTTATTTTATTTTTTATTATTTAAAAAAAAGAAATTGTAAATTATTGGTTACTGATTTTCAGTGAATTAATAATTGTATATAATAACTAATATTTGATTCATTTTTAATTTTGAAAATACTATTTTATAAGTTATGTATAATGTTATTGATATTATTTTAATATTTACTAACATCATAACAAACTATGTTACTAATATCAATAAATTGTTTTAAACATATATTACAATATTAAATTAAATGAAATATTTTAAATAACGATAACATTTATATACAAAAAATTATTTAAAAAATAATAAAAATATAAAATTATAAATAGATTGTCTTGTATGAGACTATATGAATTTTGGGATGGATTCATGTAATTAGCTAAATTATCTTATTGATCACTATAAGATTGTAATTGACACTTTAAGAATTTGTGAATAAAAAAACATTAAAAGTAATTGTGTCTATTTAAATAAATAAATAAATAATAAAAGAAATTTAGAGTATAAAATTAAAGCAAATATCAGATGATTGTAAAAAAGATGTTTGCTTTACAAATGCAAATATTCGTTTTCATCTTTGTCTGACTTTCAATCTGTATTCACCAATTTATCTCTCCTCTTACCTCTAGATATATTAGGTAAATTATTGAAAAGTTGATTGCATTAAACAATTTCAATAGTGCATTTACTATTTTGATTAAATAAACTAATTCCAATGCATTAAGGCATTGTTGAGAAAATTTACCAATTTCAATGTATTGATTATGATAATATTTATTAGCATTAATCAATATTAATTAATACCAATGGAAAATCCTATTTTATTATATAATAGGATGACATCATCATCCTATATTGGAGGGAAAATTTTACTCCACGAGGTGACACCTAGGGAAGGAGTTAGGTTAGAATTAACTTTTTCAAAAGTGGTATTTTTGTTCACCAACTGAAATAAAATCGTATTTTTATTTGTTTTGCTGTCAATTTGAGTTTGCTACTAATAGTGACATTCCATCTCGCATTATGTCAGCAGCAAACTCAAGCGAATAAAGTATTTTTCTACGTCTATAATATCTCTCTTAATGTCGTCACTTGTCTATAAAATACTTCATTCGCTCTCATTGATCGATCTTACAAGAAATCATCATCATCATCATACCCATAGAGGAGAGAGCGGTCAAAATGTCCCTTGGCTCGAGAAAGGTCTTCAAAGAGAGAGAAACCTGCAACTTACAGATAGAATAAATAAAATACGTACAAATAACTAAAAATAAAGATACACGTAAAGAGGAAGGTAAAGAGTGATAATTAAAAGCAAGGAACAATAACAAATAATGGGTAAAAGGGACGGATTTAATAATCTAAGACTTGAATAAGGCGTCGCCAACTGCCCTATCCCTGGTCAGGTCCTTAGAGAGGTGAAGTTCATGCATGTCATTTTTAATATATTCCTTCCACGTTCTCCTAGGTCTTTCTTGACTTCTCTTACCCTCCACTATAATGCATTCGATCCTTCTTACTAGGACGTCATGTGTCTTTGTCTGCACATGTCCAAACTATCTCAACCTGTTCTCTCGCATCTTTGTGGAGAGAGGTGCAACCCCTAATTTCTCCCTGAACTCCTGGTTTCTTATCCTATTCAACGTAGTATTACCACACATCCACCTCAGCATACGTATCTCTGTTACTTCCATCCTCTGTTCGAAAAACTTTTTTACGGGCCAACATTCTGTCCCATATAACAACGCCGGCCTAATTGCAACGCGGTAAAATTTACCTTTTAATCTCCTCGGGAACTTTTTATCACAAAGCACCCCCGTTGCTGCTCGCCACTTAAGCCAACCCTCTTGTATACGATTAGTAACGTTTCCATCAATCTCCCCATTACTCTGAAGCACTGATCCCAAATATTTGAACTTGGACGTACATGCAACAACTTCTCCCCCTATGGTCACCTCTGGCTCCCCTATCGATTCTGTCTCACTGAAATTGGATTGTAAGTATTCTGTCTTCGTACGAATTATGCGCAACTCCTTACCCTCCAAAGCTTCCCTCCACTCTTCCAATTTGTATTGACATATAGAGTTTTATTACTTCGTAAATCAAATATAAGTTAATAAATTTATTTAAAGTAGTGCTAGTTGAATTGGTTAAATTATTAATTAACATAATTTATCCAAAAAAATATGTTAGATTCAGAGTTAAATTTATAAACTAAATAAAACTCTAGCATTTGCACATAAAATGAATTGATATTTTGATTAACCAACTAAAATTGTTAACAAAGATGACTTGAGTTGAGTCATTTATTTGACTAATCTTATTTTAGCTAAGTTTTAAGACTCTTGTATTAGAATTGTTGAAGACTTTGAAGCATTGGAGGAGGTGTCTTGATTCACATTCACTAAAGAATGTCTTTAAGCTAAGCTTCGTGTGTACAATGTATATATATACTACGAAAAAATGTGATTTGAATGATAATGCATGGTGGAGAAGAGTGTCTAACAAAGTTTTTATTAAATTGGTATAATATATGAAAAGTTAAAACACAATCCTCAACCCATAACACTACAACTAAGCTACATGTCTTTTTTTTTTTTTTTTTTTTTTTTTTATGTGTATAAAATTGGAAAGACAAAATAGCATGAAACATGAAACAATATAAATGTTGAACAATTTTCAAGGATATACCACGTTGCAACATTAAAGAGACGGATTAAAAATTGCTTAAGTACATTGACAATATTCAAGTCACTAAAATAACTCATGTATCACACATACTTAATCTAGTAATTACAATAATAATCAAGTCTCTAAAACATTACATTCCATTGGAGCACAACCTCAGCAGCAAGGCCACAAACAGTTTTTCTTACCGCGATTAATGCCTGGAATATCAAGGCACAGAAGAAAACTATGTACAATTATTCACCCAAGGATGAAGGTAAAGTTATAAACCCAGAATAAAAAAGAATACTAATATTCTAAAATGGTAATCATTTATCGATTCTGAGGTGATTGCAAAGATAGCCAAGTTCAGGACGAGCATCCATCCATGACGAGAATGTAGTGTCAGCCGCAGAAGCACAGTATAAGTAAGACCTAAATGTTATCAGGAAGAAATACCTCCTGCAGATTTAATCAGGTAAAATTATTCAGAAGTAATTAGGGAAGTAAATCAGATTGAAAAAGGTATACAAAAAAATGTACAAGTGTAGGTTGTAGGATGAGTGCGTCACTTTTTTTCACATACACCCGGGAAAAGGTTACCATCGCAACAAGCCCCTCACCAGCCGTGCATGATGCTTAGTTCTCTCCTTGTCCACTACTTCTGATGACCAACAGCGATCAGCTAATCGGATAATCAGAAACAATCTATATCGAAAATCATTCCCGATGTTGCGATAAAGACTACTCAAGATTACAATCCAAATGCCAATGGTTTAGCAACTGATTCTGTGAGCCAAATAAATTCTGTTCAGGAATATTTGGTAAGGTAATTCCTGGTGGATTTGTTTGAAGACGTCCATAGATGGAAAAAGGAAATAGAAAACAGAAAGAAAATGTCGTGCAAAACTAGATATGATAAAAGGTAATTCCTTCAATAATTTAATTTTTTATTTGTCGCAATGATTAAGAACGGAAAGGATAAACGTAAATAGGCATATAATACTTATATCTGCAAATAATGGTGCTCATTAGTCTAACCTCAATGCCTTTATACCCATATCAATCAGGTATGCCTCATGTTCCTCATTGCCATCACAGCCTTGCTTCAGTTCCTTAGTATAGTAAACAATGTCTTCACGTATATGTCCAGCTCCCACACATCTTTGAAGACAAAACCAACAAAGAATTAATGATGAAGGATCCAATGAAAGAAATTGCAGTCCATTAAAGTATGTTAAATCCGAAACAATGAATGAATGACTCTTTGTTAAATCCGAAACAACGAATGAATGACTCTTTGTCCTTTACGTAAAGGAAAAATTCCATTATTTCATAACAAAAATTTACAAACACAAATAGAGGTCTTACACAAACTCAACCCCCAAATGACACAATAACAACAAATAGGGCGAGGAAGACCATAGATGACTTGGAGAACATGAGTTTGGAAAAGGATATGAATGAACTAGGCATACAAATGGAGATGGTAGGAAATTAGAATGAATGAAGAAGAAAAATACATGTGAACGACAATTGAAACTGATATATTAGTTCATGTAGCTGACCCCAATCTATTGGGAATAAGGCTCTGACATTGTTATTGTTGTTGTTGTGAAGATCAGGATCATGAAATACCACAAGAATATGTGGATAGATACTAAATCACAATTCATAATATTCTACCCTTTCTCACCAACCTATTTGCCAAAAAAAAGGACAGCAAAATAGATACCGAAACCTTATCATCCAATTATGGCTAATATAATCTTGTCACATGATCGTATAATAAACTGAAAACAAGGCTATAACATCCATATTATCTCTAAATCTATTCCCAAAGATAGTCTCCATGCCAGATTATAGAAATAGCATTCTTTAACTCCAGCAATTCCAAAACCAAAAAACAAGTAAAGTGCATTGATTGACCTCCACAGAACAGCTAGTACTTGCGTATATGCTGATCTAACAAATTCATTTCTCTTTTGTTCCTCTCAAGCAAAGCTCAAGAACCAACAAACTTTTAATGGCAATAAGAAACATGAAAGGTAAGAAGAATCCACACCAAATCCGATTGTTCAATAAGAAAATTACAGCTGTGAATGCCAAACCAATAAAATTTTTTCTTTTTTCATCGTTAGAAACCATTAACTTATTGACAAGTGAAAATTGTTATAATGTTGTACCATAGGGAAGATAAAAGATGTATAAAGTTTTGTGATAAATTTTATTTTATAAATATTTGCTATTAAGTTGGTACTTTGATTGAAGAGGAACCAGGAAAATTTTTATGGTCCACTTTCAGCTAAACTTTTTTGCAGGGTTGAGTAATGATTTTGAATTATCATTCATGATATAAAGGTAATTTGACGCTCTTCTTTTTCTTCAAATATGGATGACTTTTAGGTTCCTTTACTGTAAAATATTTCCACTCCTAGCAATTAGCCAAGAACTCAACAACAGTATGAGTCCCATGTAAGAGAGCTAACACAAAAGCATCACACTATTTAGGAATCATGCAAACGATATCCACAAAATCAAGAAAAGACAAGCCCAGCACCAAATGAAGCATTTGGCTCTACTTTCACTCATTGCCATATATTCTTACCTTTCTATGATATTGTCGGTGTCTGCTTTGCTCTTGGGTCCTTGAGCAAGGACTCTTATTAAGCTTAGTATATCCCGATAGTCACCCAGTTTGAGTGCCACTTCATCAGAAGCCCAACATGACATGTCATCAGGTACTGAAAGTGGAGATGCTGAGACAGCAGATGAGGGAACTTCATGTTGGACATTTCCCTCAGCATATAGTCTTGCACAAATAATTGCCATAGCATAAGCCACTCCCCCAAATCCTGTATGGGACACAAATAAATAGCATCCTGCAGACCTGCAATAGCAATGACAACTGTTTAAGGAAAGATGTCAAACGTAAACAATTTCCAACACCAGTAAGTGGTTTCCTCCATTGCCAACCTCGACAAGAAGAATAAACAGCAGCCAGGATTACTTACTCGTCTTTACAATACTGAATAGCGTCAACATCAGATGATAAAGCTTCTCTCTCTCTCATTAAAGGTATTCGCCTGTATTCTACATCATAGACTTCATCTCTTAGTGCTTTGTAAACTTCTGCAGGAGTCTTGACATCTTCTGTAAAAATATTCTCCCAGTATCCAACAATACTAGATTGATGCAGCGTAGGACTGTACTCTTCACGATGCAAAAGCATTTGTCCACCAGTCTGAGTAACCTCTGATATAATATCCTCTTTTAGTCGTTCCTCCATATGTTCCACCTTCATAATTAACAAGAGAACAATCTGTTAATTTCATTTTCTAAAGGTTTCAACTTTGCTAATAATACACTAGTAGTTTAGTAACAAACCATTGGACCAGTAATCCCCACATGCTTCAGTGTATCGACAGCTTTGCTCAGTTCCCGGAGAACAAAAGGTGTACCATTGATGTAAACCACAGCTTCCTCTCTCAGATCAGTAATTATAATCTTTTTTCCACCATTTACTGATCCCCTGGCACCCAAGAATGATAACATCTCTTTGGCTCCAGTGATATTAGGTGTCAGTGTGGCCATGCTGTAGACAGGGTAACCTTCTACCTAAAAATGGGAATGAATACAGAAGATGAGAATTCAACAAGTGATAAGTATTAAGCAAAAACTACAAGCAAAAATTATAAGTATTAGATTACAAAAAACCCCCAAACATTTCTGGTTTTCCCAGAATAATACTCCTATTAAAGGGCACTTTATTCCTGAAAACTTGTCTTAATGGTTTTATATTTTGTTTTGCTATTATTACCTCTCCTTTACTCTTTCTACTTCCCTACTCAGCTGACTAAAACATGACAATATTTGAACAACTAATTACTAATTAGGTTTTCTCAGATCAATAAAACATTTTGAGAAGACACCTTTCATAGGGGGCATGGGATATTCTAGATTAATCCATAATTAGGATTAAAATGAAAATATTTACACTTATACTATCTTTGGGATAGTTGCAAGAATATTTGTGAATCAAAGAAAGTAGAGCATCTGCTTTTACCTTTTTTGAACATTTATATATTGTAATCTTAATATTATGATGATAAAGTAGGTCCGTCAATGAATACAATGTAGAAATAAATATAAATTTTACAAGGTGGATATAAAACGAAATAGGCGCATAGCACAAAAGATCTCTTGAATAATGTGTTTTAAAGGTTTTTGAGCTTACACCAACCCAAATATAGGCCGACAGAGTCTCTGAGCATCTGCATTATTTGCGAAAGCCATTTTGCGACCATTTTCACGACCGTGATCGAAACCGTATACTATAACAACAATGTCAAAGGCCCAAAGGCTTAACCATAGAGTATGGGGTCGACTAAATGAATTAATACAAATCAACACAAGTGATAGTTGCTAACAAAGATTATACTTTATTCGGCTTATCTTAAATATTAATCTACAACTAAGAAAATCAATTCCAATAATCATCCACAAATATTCTCTTCCCTAGAATTCTTATCTATTGTCATATGCTCTACCAATCCAAAGTATTATGTCATTCTTCAGTCTTCACTCATATTGCCATTTTTGGTCTACCTCTTCCTCTTCTAAGCTCCTCAAAGTTCCAACTTTCCACTTTCATATTGCTACATTTTTCAGTCTTCTGGGCACATGATAAAACCAACATAAATGGTTTTTCTCAATTTGTCTTCAATATCTTGATTCCAAAAACATGTCTTATGTCTTCATTTCAAATTCTATCATTCACTCATTCTTCTTAACATATGCATCTTTGCTTCTTGGATTATTCCACAACGGTCTCTTCTTAAAGCCCAACATTTGAGTTTTGACCCATATACTAGTGGGTAGAACTTTCCCTTCAACATGATAATACTCTGATTGCTACTTTCCATTTGAGCCACCTGAAACACTCGCTTGGAACGAGCTCATTCACATCCAACTTTAGAACACCTTTACTATAATTCTTCATAAAAAACGAGATTACTTCGACGCAGTTTAAACCCTTTCAATTCTAATATCTGCCTTCATATCTTTGTTTTAGCATTAACCATATCTCTATTCCTCATTGAATAACATGCACTAAAGAACATTTCCATCGATAGGCCTTGCTATCTCATTTAGGACAACGACAAAACTAGGATAGGGATTGAAAAAAGAAACTTAATGTATATGATTGGGAAAATCTTCGGTGACTCTTACACGTGTTGCAACATTGGTTTGTACTTCCTCGCACATTTCAAAGCTATATAGATATACTAACATGGCTATCTTTCAAGAACAATATAGATATACTTCCCCTAACATTTTTTCATATGCCTTCTCTAGATCAATAAAAAAAACATGTACAAGTCCTTTTCCCTTACCTTGTAATTAAAGTAGGAGCACCTATTATATTTATTTAAAATATTACTATTTAACGGTCCGTTTGGTTAGTGGTACTAAATATTGGTAATGCGAATGATTTATAGTGTAAAATTTCATCAAAAGTTCCATGTCATTCTCATAGTGATGAAACTTTGATCATAAAAAAATATTTTTTTACAAATTTCCATTACCCCTAATACCACTTCTCCCATTGGTAATGCGTTAGATTGAGTTTTATGAAGAAAATTAGATGATTGAAGTTGGACAAGTATAGCCATCAAGGTAACCAAGAGAATTTTCAACCAAAATTACACTAGTTTTATTCCCATTACCACTGTTTAATACTACCTACTAAACGGGCCGTAAGTTCACTTGATTTGATCATAATACCCATAATATGTTTGGTTTAAAATGAATGGTACAAACTTCTACGCACTAACCTACATGTGATCCAAAAACAATTGCATAAAGGAACCTCACAAAAAGCCTTAAAGAGGAACAGCAACTACAGAATCCTTAAAACCCCCCTTTCTCAGCATTTTAAAGGTTATAGCATAAAAGAAATTCAAAGGGAAAAGAACTTCCAAAATCCTATTATCAATCACAAACTCACAAGTACCAGAAAGAAGGCACATACTTATATGTATTCTATCCAACTCCCAAAAAAATATGAAAGAGTAATTCACATTTGAAACTATATATATTATATACCCTAAAAAAGCATAAGTCCCTCTTATCCATATTCACCAACAATATCAGCAAAGCAAAAAATTATTAAATTGAACTCAATTAAATCCTATCTCTCAGGTCCCTGAGCATTCCTATCTCTCCAGAATAGTTTCCCTATCCGATCAAGGAAACAAAAGAAGGTAAGAAGGCAAACTAATGAAGGCAACCAACCACTATACCTTGTAAACATGAGGCGCACCATGTATTTGTATATGGCTAGAAGTTCTCTGCCCAGGAAAGAAGTACATTTTAAGTATAGAGCCCCTCCCTAGCACAGAGCCTCTCCGATCCTTGATAACAGCCTCCATTGGGGCATCTTCATGCTGAGTCTCAACGGGCCATAATGTGACTTCATGTCATGCATGACATGATCTTCGCTCAAAACAAGCCTCATATTTAACTCACATTTTTCATGCATTTCCTTGCACACGTTATTAAATGAGATAATTTTATCGTGAGACTATTTTTATTAGGCTGATTTATGTATGTTTAGTTTATTAAAGTGACCGTCTATAATTTTAAATTGATCAATTAGAGAAATTTTCTAATTATATAGGTTCATCTTACGGTGAAACGGTCGACGAGCTGATATCCTTGTGTGGGGATGGATGGCCCTTATTCAAGTATTATACAAGCATGACCCGCATGTGCGCTATGTCATTGGTCATCTTTATTATAAAATCAATTTTATTGTTTGTATTGGAGGTAAATATTTAAGGAGAAAATAATGTCAAGTTAATTTATAGTAAACTCGTATAATGATGTGAATGAATGTTCTTATATTGTAGAAGTATGTAATATTATATGGAAATAGATATATGTAAATAAATTTCTTTTCTAAATAACATACTAATTCTGTATAAAATTTCATTCAAGAATTTCTTTTATTAAAGGGGGCCTCTTTTTTTGTTTTGCCAGGGGTCTAGTTGAACTCGATCATGACCAATCACACATAGGGACGAAGCATAAGACAAGAGCTAAGAGAGAGGATGTAAAATGTTGATTATATTATGAAATTTATATTAGTACTCATCCATATATTTTTTTTCTTTTACTTCTTTATCTTATTCTTCAACTAAAATTTAAAAAAATTATATCTTTTAATTCAAGACAATAGAGGAAGTACTTTCTAATTTTTAACTTCTGAAATTATTTTTGTTTTGATTTAATACAGTTAAAAATTATTTCACTTTTTTAAAATAAAAATTCTAAACAAAATTCATAATATTAATAAAAGGAGACATATTGCACATGTTAAAAGTCCATTAGACTTTTAAAAGAAGAGAAAGTTAAAAGATGAGATTTCCTAAATAAATGAAATTGGGTTATCCAATAGTGAGCATTTTATTTTCAAATTTCCCTTCTTTTAAAGCATGAGTTTTCAATAAAATTTGTGAATTGTGATTTTCTTTCTACAAATAACTAACGATGTGTTAGTAGACATAGATAGACTATGTAAAGATTATACCTTCTCCTATAATAGTATAGTGAAAAAGCCTTCACCAAGGTCTCATCTTAATATACTTGAATCTTTAATGAAACAACATTCTACCACTAAATAATGTTCAATACTCAATAGTACTTCCTATATGGCTATATGGCTATATTATCCTTCAGCAGAAGGTTGCAATTGGCTTAGACTCAGAAACTCCCTCCTTTACTGATTACAAAATGTTCGGTGGAAGTCCGACCCACATGTATTGTCAGAGTTCACAGATAAGCGTATTACACGATGCCCCAACACGAGGAAAATGGTCGGCCATTCTACAGAATATATACTTTCACTGATTAATAGGTGATTTAGCCGTTCAGACATTCTGCAATAACGACTTGCAACTGCTGCATCTTCTGTTTTCCCAACTGCAACAAATGACGATATTGATTATGTTTGAAGGATTTAGAAAGAATGCATTCATACAGTAATTCAGAAAGTATGCAACGGAATGTTAAATCTAAGAACTCAAGTTAGAGTCAACTACAAGTTTCGAGCTAAACTTAGAGTGTTCCAAATGAGAAGTTTGTTTGTTTAGCAAATGGCTATTGGATGAAGCTGTTAGCAAATGGCTGATAAGCCAGCTGTTTAAGTGATTTGTTATAGATGTATTTGGTAAAAATTAGTTATTGATTGTTGGCTAATCAGAGAAAAAAATAGGATAAAAAGGTAAACGCTAATGAAAAAGCTGGTTCTAGTAGCTTTTTGGTTTTGGCTTAATAGTCGGTTAACAAACCAAAAGCCAACAAAAAAGCCAAGGAAAAAGGTAGACTTTGGATGCAAAGTGTATTAAGACCAGACATTTTCGTGATTCTGTAACAAAAATCATTATCTCATAAGTTCAGTCAAAATTATAGTTGGATCATTCCCATTAACTCAGCAACAGTTAATCTTAGTGAAGACATTAATCAAATCACAAACCATTACAGAGTCAGGAGAATATGAGTGGGCGTCCTAACATAGTATAGGAAATTTTCAGATGAACGGAGTATACGGTAACGTCATCTAGGCTTACCTTACGTACAAACTTCATCTGTCGTTCTGCATCACTGAGTTGTGCTTCAACTGTTGCTTCCGTTTGCAAAAGAAGTTTCTTATGTAATTTTTCTGGCAAAAAAATCAGTTTTCGACATCAGAGTACAACAAAGTATCTAACATAGTGCCAATAAAACCTATTCTAAATTCATCATGGTAATATGTAAATGTAATGTAGGAGTGAAAATCCACAAGCATAATTTTTCATGTTAAGTTTACCACCTAACCTAAGGCCATTGCGCATTGCTCAACACTCAACGGAGACAAAATATGAACTTCAAAATTCCAATCAGATGAATCAGAAGATAAAACTCGATTTCATGGCCTTTTTTCAGTTGTGTATATGCAAAAATGTCTTAGTTGCAAAATAATTTTAATTAACCTTAACTACTAACTGTATATAGAAGAGCTATTTGAATTACAATAGAAAGATGCAACAAGTTAACCATTGATGAGCTAATGAAAATCAGTTTTTTTTTTCTGTGGTTGGAAAATGCAACTTAATATGTTTTCAACTTGAGAATGCAAAGCTATTTTGAGGCTCTCCACAATTTATAGTAGTCCTTTCACTTAGTGTCCGTGTAGGATACACCAATAGTGGAAAACATAAAAGACTCCTAAAGCATCCCTATTCCCTCCCTAATCGTAGAAGTTGGCATTTTCAACTAGACCTATGCAACCTGAACCTGATATCAATCTAGAGAGGCTTCTGACTCCTTGTTATGCAAGAGACATCAATCTAGAGAGGTTCTGACGCTGTCATATCTCTCTCCACTGCAAAATTTATGTGTTTGCCAGAAGTAAAGAGAACACAATGTAATCTAATTATAACAGAAATTTTTTTATTTCTTGGAAACATAAAATTGAAGGTGATGAGCTGAAACAGATCTTGCACTAAAATTTCAAGGAGAATCTAATGGGCCTTGCACAAATTTTCAAGGGAGGCAGAATAAGTACACTTTTATCCAACGGTTAATCCTAATGGCGGTTGAGATGGTATCACAGTGTTCGTGAAAAAAGGATGATTGACAGATTGATGAAAAATCAGAGGAAAATTGTGCTACTTGAAGTTTAAAATATCATATGTTGAATATTGATCAAGTTATTCTTAGATGCACAGAATTAGATGATGTTGAACAGATTTATCAGAGGGTAAAGAAGTTGCATCGGATGATATTGAAGAGAGAATTGCTAAGGGGCAAAGGAGAGAAGCAGAGAAGCAACACAGTATTCGTGGTTAATTGGCCACTTCAATCATTTCCAAATCCATTCGCACAGTTGTGTATGCACATTGCACACTGCTCCTATGGTTTCTGCTAGGTGAAAAACTGCTTTGAAGCATACTCCTATAAGACCAAGACACTAAACACAAGATCAAGTGGATAACTAATGTAAAAGTAGGATTGAAATCTTGTGGGGCTGTCCGCCTCATGCCCTGTGAGCAAGTAAGTAACATCACAAAAGTTCAGAAGCTCAATCATTTCACATGTATCCATAATCCTAAAAGCACCACTCTTTCGGTCAGCGAATTCGGGTTATAAGAAGCACACACCATGAATCCATGACCTCCTCAGTCATTGTCTACGACTGGAAACCAAACTTAATGGGTTTATGCTGTATAATTTTCAAAATTGTAACCTATTTCAAACACAGTAGATATTCCAACATTGTCAACATAAGGAGTTCCACAATCAATGAATCAATTAGAAACACCTGACATCCAACCAAGATTATATGATAACGAAGTAACAGTTATACTAAAAGCAAGCTCAACTGATGCAATAAGTTCTATGTAAATGGAATAAAACTATTAGAACAATATGATAAGATTTGTCATACTTTGCTTTTCAATAGCTCCTTGTAGCTCTAAATGGTATTCTTCCATCCCTTCCATTGCACCTTTACAATCTTTAAGGTACTGGCAGATATCTTCCTTGAACTTTTTATGCATAGCATTCAAGTGATCCTTTTGTTCTGCTTTACAGAATACTAGTCAGACATGCCAGGACGCACGCAAGGATAGACAATGACTACTTAACCAAGTATTTTAAAACGCCAATAGGGTTTTATATTTCTGCGGCTATAACATAGCTAGTTATGAGAACTAGGAAGATCATCTCTATAAGTAGATAGGAAATTGGGACAGCATTTTTCTTGACGCAGAAGCATCAATAATTTGTAACATAGCATTAGAAGTTCACTTTATTATAAACAGAAGTCTGGTGGTGGTGGACCATCGTATCAATAAATAAAAAATACAGATAATTAAAGTTCAAAATAGGCAGAAACTACATAACAAAATAAATCCACGAAGGGGACATGCAAGGATTCCTAGAATATTACATACAACTGAACATGTGGGCATTGAATGAGAGGTGTAACCCACCCAAATGCCTCTGGACTAATGAAAGAAAACCATAGAATTCAATATTATTGTTCATTTGAGAAAAATTCACTAAGTAAAAGTAGCATCCTAAAAGAAACATTAGCTAGTATAAGGACAAAAAAGAGTTGTGAAGTGTGGACCACCAAATTCATAATAGAGGCATTATTTCCATCATACAACAAAAAGCTGTTCATGGAATGGAAAACATATTTATAGAATATATAACAATATATTAGCAATCAAGTTAGATGCACAGCCAACAAATAACCAAATAAGAGAATGAAGATACAATTTTTAAAAATCAAATGATGAGCAGCCTGAAAACTAAATGACCGCCAAATCAAGCATTCTGAAATTGGAATCAATTAAGGATCTCAGTTTCAGACAATGAAAACTCAATCTAATTAAACAGTAATTTTCTATTTAATGTATATAGCTTTTTCCATCAAATTCCTAAATTTTGATCCAGAACAGGCTATTCACCCCCAAGAGACAAAAATGCTAAGGAAATACAATGCTAGATGCTACATGACTACCATTGCTTCACACACATGTATGTTTCCAATGAAGTAGCACAAAACAAAATTTTCATACAAATTTTCTAGTCATCCAATTCACAAGAATATATATCTGCAATTGGAAGTTAGTTTGACAACCAAATGTTCATTTCTACTGGACCAAAGTGTTGCACCTATCCACTACCTAAGTAGTGCATTTAAAATAACATTTGAAACATTGTTATTCTATTCCATTGACTTCACAACATTTGTCCTGATTTAACGCTTTATATGCTATTTTCTCATTAAATTGCAAAGTTAAACATTTATACGTTCAATCATTGAAAACTGATCATTGCAAAATAATTTGCAATTCATGAAGTTATAGTCTCAAACAATATTAAGTTAATGAGCTAATTGACATCTCTTATCAAAGGAAACGTCACCTTGAAACCTTGTCTCCAAATGTTTTCTTTTGGATGTCTTGATGTCAGTCAGTTTCCCTCTGAAACAAAGAAAACTGAAATCAAAGATACAAACATGTGTGATAATCAAGTTAACAGGTTGAGAATACCCACAAATCAGTCTGAATCTGAGACTCAACACCTTGTAGCTGTAACTGTATTTCTACAGCAGCAGACACCAGAATTTCTGAACATTTTTTGTTTGTGAGAGAAATCACTTTGTTCTTAATTTTTTCTAAAGCCAGACCCAATAAAGAAACCATTCTGAAAAATCACCATGAAAATTAACATCAATACAAAAGTGCAGTCTTATTGATCAGGATAAATAGAATTCTATAATTAGTAAACAACTTCTTTTTCTCTAGTTGAGAATGAGAAGATAATAAGAAAATCATAACCTTGCCATTCCATCATCTTGACTTTCTTCATAGCACATCAAATCATCATCAACATCTGCACTCACTGGTAAATTAGAGAAAAAGTATCATTACCAAAGCCCAAAAGTTTAATCCTACTAGAATCATAGGGACACAAAAGCACATTCAAAATCAATGAGTTACATTTAGGAGTCAATCTGCTCTCTGGAGATGTGTGAACATCGTCTACTTCTGGAGAGGCTGCCCAAGGATGTTCAGCTTTAATAAACAGATATTTGGATATGAAGAATGCATATACATAGCAATAAAAACATATAGATTTTATTCAGTGCAGAACCCAACCTACGAAACAACTGAACTCGCATTCACCAATAGCAACAATAAAACCTCAGATTCCCTAAGGAAATAAAGTTTCTCCAAGAAAAGTAGAAAACCCCATAATTTAGGATCAAACTTGCAGTATGTGAAAAAACGTGGAATAGACATCTAATGTTCACTGTCCAGTGAGCTTACTATTACTAGTTTTAAAAACAAGTAACATCACTCCAACTAAGATCGATGCTAGTTTTCCTGGTTTTAGCATTACATATTTGAACGGAAGTGCCATTGTACATAGAGCTAAAAGAAAAAATGGAGTACGAGCAATTTTGTCTGATTTGTTTAGCACAAAATACTGGGCTTTATGATTCAAGCAGCATCTTGTATCCTCTTCGATTAGCACACATTTACGGTTTGCCTAATATATAAAGCAATTGAAAGCAAAATACAAGAAAGAGGGTCCACTTTTCTTGGCAGATGAAACATTCTCAGTGCAATCAAGCTCTCTTTCCATTGGGGTTAACAAACCATTACCTGCATCATTTTCTTCTGAGGATGACTTTAGGGTACTGGCTGGGGAATCTTCAAGCTTATCCGCATGATCCTGAAAATTCACCAGAAAAGGATCTATGATGATAAGTGATTGATGCATGCATGAAAGAGAGGCAGTGAAGAAGGAACAGCTTAGACAGAATCATATATTGTGTTCTTACAGAATATTCAGAAATCTCCTTCTCTGATGATGTACTAGGAGTATAACATTTAGCTTTAGAACCTGCTCCTCCCTCTTGTTGCACAGATCCTTGAAAACCCCTCTTATCATTTGTCAGTGGATAGGATCCCATAGGAGAATCCAGTGCAGTTTTCTTCATTTTAAACCTTTGACTATTTATAACATCAACATGGTGCACTGGAGATTGGTTCAAATCATCAACATTATGCACTGACGACTGCTTCAAAGTATCTACATGGTGCACTGGAGATTTGTTCAAATCCTCAACATTGTGCACTAGACATTGGTTCAAATTATCAACTTGGTGCACTGGAGATTGATCACCAACGGGTTCAAGATGCTCTGACTTTTCCTGTGATGTTGGAGAGGGAGACTGAACTTTCTCTTTGGCTACAGGGAAGTGGCCAAAAGATAAGTTCTGCACTGCAGCATCAGGTTCAAGACCCTCATCAAGACGAGTATTCTTAGGAGATTTCACACCACCACAACTTAATGGTGAATCCTCAACTGCGTTTGCCTTTTCAACCCCATTTATCTTAGGCTGGATATTTCTCAAGTCTTTTACAGGAGACAATTTGTACCTTGGTTTGATACCACAACTTCTTTTATGGTCATTTTTCTCAACTATTGAGCAAACACGTTTTATAGCACAAGGTGGAGAAACTGCAGATTTTTCAGCAAAAGAGAAGACGTCAGCCCCTTGAAGTCCCTCTTTGCCACAGGTTAAGGACTTAGACTTTAAGTTTCTTGGCCGCTTCCTAGCTGTAGTAGCCCTCCTTCTAGTAAGATTGCGGGTCACAGGTTTTTTAGTCATCTGGTCTACATTCTCAGAATCAGTCTCGATACTATCAGAATTCTGCCTAGGCTTGAAATCGATCTCATCCTTTTCAGTTTCCTTCCTTATCTCATTCACATCCACTTCAGGAGTATCTGAATTACCAAATTTCTTGTCACCAGATCCTAATAGCTCGTGCAACTTCATCCTCAAAGCTTCTTTGCTTCTGTCCTCTATTACTTTGCCGTCGCAATCAACTTTCTGTTTGGGTGCAGCTGAAATTTTCTGAGTTGTATCATTCATAAATACACTCTTATTTACCTTCCCAGAAACTTGGTCCCCTTCTGTCTTGTTGACAACATCAAACTCGGGCATTGCATGATTGGGGAATAATTGTTTTATATATAAATTACTTGTAGCTGGTCTAGATGCATGGTTTACAACATGATCAGAGTTTTTCCTTTTCAACTTAGCACCAAAGGATGCAGTGGTAACCCTAACAGAACCCTCCTTAACATCATTTGCACACTTACTCACAGTAGTAGAAGCCTTCACTGTTCGCTGTGCATTATGATTTGATGCATCCTTGATAAAATCATGACGTGATTTCACAACTGAATCAACAACTATCCCAATTGAAACCTTCTGAGATTGACTGCATCGTTGGTTATTGCAACCAGAACTTAAATAGCAACTCATCCTATCCCAACCTGCAAAATAACGAATTACATTTCTTTCTACAATCACTGATTACAAACCCTAATTGCGAAGAGAAAAAAACGCGAGTATATCAAAGAAGCAACTTCCATTGATTATGAAATCCAACATAAAATCAATCCGAAAAAGTCATGACTTAGGATTAATAATTACTTTGAAATAATCCATTCATACAAAATAACAGATAATCGTTTGAACAGGACAAGAAAAAGAGTATAATTGGTAACTATGGCAGTACTAACTGAGATCGCATATTCCTGAACATCGGATTTTTATCTGTCTACGAACTGAAAAACTTAAATATGCCAGAAATTGAATAGAAAATGCAGTTAAAAGTAAAGCTTCATGAGAATTGATTTTATACCTTAATCAAACTCAGGATAATCAATTTGTAGTCTTCGAGGGATTTATCGCGAATTTCTGTGACGAAAAATCAAACAGAGAAACAGATTCTGTTGTAAATTTAATGAAGTTTGTTGGGAATTCTGAGCTGACGTGATCCAAATGAGAGTTGCACCCCTGAAAGTTCAATTTAAATTTGAGCTTATACTTTTTATTCCCGCCAATGAAAAAAAAAAAGTTAAGACTTGTAAAACAATTTTCCCAAATTAAATGAGATGTTTGGCATTTCACAAAGACTTAGACCGAGACAGTCTCATGAGACCTCGGATCAGCCTAATTTGCGCGGGTAACAACATTTTAATTTTCTAGGCGTTATTAGTTTTGAAAATTGATACCTTAAAGGTCCAAATTAATACTTTTAAGATCAAAATTGAAAAATGCCAGAAAATGAAAAAATTGTCCAGGTTGTTAAACGCGCGAATTGGATCGACCCAAATGGACGGTCTCATTATGAGGTCGTCTTGTCCAAAACCAGCTGTTGGCATTTTTGTTCAATAATTTTTTAAGTCAGTTGAAAACTTGAAATGTTTACTTTTTAAGTCGAAATTAATAAGCTATTTGTAGTAGCTTTTTTATTGGTTTTTTATACTTCAATCAATTTTTACTCTACACCAAAAAGTAATTATTATTAGACATTTTTAATAGTTATCAAATAAGTCAATACTTTCAATTGATCAAAGTAATAGCCAACAATTATATTTAACAAATGACTAATGGCTGCCAACGTATCAACAATATGATAAGATTATAGAATCACAACTCAACATTCACCTAGCTGCCTGATCAAACTCTCTAGCTGCCATCGTAGTGCAATTAGTGGCACATAATTCGTTAATCTGATCGTGAATTGTGAATCGAAAAACTCAAATTCTGATCTACTTTTGGGTCGTTTTCAGCAAATGTAAAATGCAAATTCGCAAGTGAATTATATTACATCGGCAATTAATTGTAGAAACAAAACATTGACAGGTGCATGAACATAAGATGCTGAAAGTTCAAAGGAATAGTGCTTTAGAATCATGGATAATGCAGTTTTTGCTTCAATCATTCCAAACTTTTCACCTATGCATATTCTGGGTCCCCAACCAAAGGGGAAGAAAGCGTTAGTCCCTTTCGTTGCCTTAGAAATTCCTTTCGCGAATCTCTCTGGTTTGAATTCGTGGGCATCATCACCCCACAATTCCTTGTCCCGGTGAACAAAATGCATCGCCAATGTTATCATTGCACCTGACGGAAGCGAAAAGGCGCCTAGATTTGTATCTATATAAATGGTTCTTGCTAGTTGCAATACTGGTGAATACAGTCTAAGAACTTCATGTAGTATCATGGTTACCTAAACAAACAGTTAAACATACTAAACTATTAACAATTTTTAGGTAATAGTATAACTTCGGGTTTTTGTTAGAGTATACTCCATAACATATCCTAGGACCGCAGTTATAAGCTTAAACTTTTGGTTGATTTTGTTCCTTGACATAGTATCAGAGCAGATTTCAATGTGACACAAGAGGTCACCTCAGTATGAGGGGGCGTGTCAGAGTATATAACATATCTTGGGATCTCAATCATCAACTTAAGCTTTTGGTTGAATTGGTTACTTGACATGGTATCATAAAACTGCATGACAAGAGGCCACGGGTTTGAATCTCAACTACCCTCATTTAAAGTGGAATATTTAGTACCAGGTATGAGAAGGGTCTGTGTTGCATCCACACTTCTAGCCCAAAGGGCTCTTGTATGAATGGGTGTGTTAGAGTGTATAACATATCATGAAGCCTTAACCATCATCTTAAGCTTTTGGTTAAGTTAATTCCTTTAACAGTTTTCAACTTTAGAATTTTCCGTCTTTAAATGACTTAAACCTTCAAAGTCTGGCACATTATCCCTGAATGTCTGCAAGACTTCTTCTCTAGTCGCACTTGCCAGTCTTGGTGTTTACTCAACAAAATCAATGTCCAAACTAATAATATTGAGGTCGTTTCTTGTCCCGCTAAGTAGAATAATTTACACTCATCAATCACTTCTTGAAGGCTCATTCCGACTTGCTGATTTTTGTTATTGCCCACATCTTGTTTGATCACTATTAAATTGGAGTGCAAGAGTGTAGCCAACAGATAAGGCTTCACTACTTCTCTGGCCTTGATTTCCTCGTATCTCTTGTTGATAAGCGCACGCAATAGAGTATGTATTTCATCTTCAACATTATCAAACCTCCTTTTTGTTGCAGTTGGAAGGTAGCTGAACGCAAGCATCAACACTAGTTTGTTCTAAGCACATAACATTAATCGTACTACATTGTTGAATTAAGGGCAGGAATCAGGATCATCGGAATCACCTGAATCCTGGGATATGAATTGATTGCATAAGAACAAAAGCTAAATGTATTTGCTCTTTCAAAAGTTCAAAAACCCGTCGTCCTTCCTCATAGCTGCTGCCAAATGCTGCTCTAGAGATAACGTCTCCTGTGAGTTTCATCAAGTCAGGCCACACATCGATCTCAACTGAACCATTTTCAGCTACTGTCAAATCCCATTTGTCGAACATCTCTGCAGAACTGTCATGAATTTCCGGCAGCATCAGCTGTGAAAAACACAAATAGCTTCATGTCAGATTCAATCGTCTCAATTTACCCGCGAGTAGCCCAAATAGCTCTCTTCTGAAGGATCATACTATAGTAAATAACATATCATCAGGCTTCAACTGTTCGATTAAAGAACTGACCTTCAACTTTTCTACATGGAAGACGGGATTAATAATCCTACGATGTCTGACCCATTTTTCTCCTTCACAGCTAACAACACCAAGAAGAAGCTAATCAAGAATTGGGTTCACATTGGCCTTTACAAATTCATCAGTCCTGGTGAAGACTTCATTGATCAAATCTGGCTGTGAGATGTGTACCATTGGAACAGGGCCAAACCAGAAGAAGTAATTACTTTCTCCTGCAGCATATCCAACCATATATTATTTGTTACATCAGGGGAGCAAATATATGCAAAAAAAAATTTTAGGAACAATTACTTAGAATAATCCAATTTTTTCATCATTTTCATACAATAATTCAACCTATTGATTAACCATTACTAATTCAAACTTTAAGGGGTATTTGACTAGAGTAAACTTGAGTAACCTGATGATTTATTATAATAGGTAATTCACCAAAATAATAAACTGAAAATTAAATTAAAATTATAGAAAAATTTTGAAAATTTACATAAAAATTATGAATAATAAAAAAAATCATAAAATTGTTCGAAACATTTTTTAACATTTTTTTAGATATTTTATTTTAATCTTTTTTTTAAATAAAACTTGATATAGCAAGTCATGCAGTTCTTGTTGTATGTACAACCCCAATAACAAATGTATCAGTTAATTGGTCAAGGGTTGATTAAACTAATTACATTAATCCAAAATTATTGAAGAGAGAATCATGGGTTGTTGACTTATTGCCCTAAAGATTTAGTTTTCAATACCTACAGAAATATTAATTCCCCCTCCGCTCTCTTTCTTGTAGAGGTTTTTCACTATTTTCTTTGGTCTATGTTAGATTTGGATTCCTCAAAATTTTTAAAAGGCAAAAATAAATAATATTACCATTCAAATTTTAATAATTTTATCTTTGTTTATTTTCAAAAAAAAAATATTGGTTATATTCCTATAAAGGATATCAAAATAAGGATATTCTAGAAAGGATTTCATAGCTGTCATAATCTTCTATTTGTAAGCAAGAAAGCAATGGGATACTACCCAATATGAAAAGTATTCAAAACAATAAAATGACCAAACCATGAACATAATTAAAGAATTGCATTTGGTAAATGAATGATAATAAATAAATATCTATGAAAAAAGTTCTCAAAGACTGAGAATACAAGTATGATACAGTACTAGTATTTTGGGGATGCTTCAGTCCTGTCTTTAAGAACAGAAAACAATGCCTGCTTTGATATATGATCTTCAAGTTCCCTTGACACTTCTGTTAAATTTAAGTCGAAACTACTTCTGTATTTCTGATTTTGCAGTGCACCCACGTTAGACAAAGTCGCTTGAGAGCCAGAAAACCGTCTTCTTGGGCTGGAGAATGTCCTCGGTGAACCTGGAAGACTTGCTTTTGAAACGTGAGGGCTCATTCCCAATCCTGGATTTTCCATATCTCGTTCTGGTTTCATCAGTAGCCCATTTTTCATCTCGAAAGGAAGTGGATTAAGCAACTCATGCTCGACCTTTTGTTTCTCTTTGGCTTTCTCTGCAGCGTTCATGGCTTTTTCTTTGCTCATATGTATCAGTTTCCATGGATCGATGCTGGCATGATAGTGTAGGTTCTGGTTCATGATCGAAGTGCCAGATTTTGGATCTATTTTTACAGTTAATCGTCCTGGACTCTGAAATACATTAGGAGATGGTTAGTAGCAACCACTTATAAGCCAAATGGAGGTTCTACTGTCGAGGAACCAACTCAACCAAAAGCTTAAACTTATGGTTGAGGTCTCAGGCTATGTTATATGCTCTAACACGCCTCCTCACTCAAGAGCCATTTGGGCTAAAAGTATGGATGCAGCACAAGCCCTCCTCATATCTAGCACTAAATATTCCACTTTAAATGAGGGGTGGTTGACATTCAAACCCGTGACCTCTTGTCACGTTGGCTTCTGATACCATGTCAAGGAACCACCTCAACCAAAAGCTTAAGCTAATGGTTTGGGTTCTAGGATATGTTATATACTCTAACATCCACAACGGAAGAAGCAGTTCCTAAAGCTCAAACATAGCTGCTTTCTCTTATTTCCAAATTCCATTAACGCAAGACAACACACATGTGAACGACATCGGACAACAATTAGAGTATAGAGTGACACATCAAATTTTCTTACCGAATCTGTGTTCTGTCCTTTACACATGAACTGAAACTTGATGGTCGGTCTTTTTGGTGAAGCTGGTTCACTGCTATCATCTGACGAGAAATCTGAATCATTCAAAGGGTCCAAACTACTGAAATGATTCTCTTCTCTCATAGCCAGTATGTAATCATATGTTCTCATTCCCTGCAGGAATAGAATCAATGCTTATCAAACTATAAACGCGCTGTATCGAACTTGTGCCAATTTGCCATAACCCATATGTTTTGGTCCCAGATAGTGTATGATAGATACTTCATATGGACAAAGGACATAAGCATCAGAATTACCTTGCGAATAAGGACCAGATGAAAGAAAAAGAGTTGCCCAAGAGCTGCTGCACCATAGGCTGTAAACAAAACCAGCATAACCTACAAGCTCGATCAGGGACAATCAATGAGCCAAATCACATGACATCAACTGCGAGATATTATGCAGCACGAAATCATAAAAAACTTACAGATATTGCAGCGAGAATTCCCCTGGGAAACTTGGAATGAAATTGCTTTGTTAAATCCTCGTCCATTTTTTTCTTATCAGCAAAGCACCGAACAAATATGGCAATAGCTGTTCCTCCTTCCATAAAAAGCTGCATTTATCACAAAACACTCAGCAAAAGATACAATGTGTTTAGTCCCTTAGTCGATAATATGGCAATAGATCTTACTTTCTCTGTCAAATTTTTCTGTTACCTTTCTAGTTCAAATCACGCTATCAACGCGACAATAAATGTAATACTCGGCAAATTGACATATTTAAGCTGAGACAAGAAGTATGTTTGGAAATTTATTCAGAAAAATCTTTTCTATAAAGTTTGACAGCTTATATTGACACTAACAAAATGTTAAAGCATGTGACCTTCAATCAGGTTCGGTTTTGAGGAATGTAACAAAATTCGCTAGCAAATTCGCTATTTGATCAGATTTACCCAAGAATAACTCAAAATCAACCATAATTCGCTTTTTTCGATTCGCGATTCTTGAGGAAATTAGCAAATCACGTGACATTGGTTTGGATAAATGGCCTGGACAAGGGCTCATGGCCTCCAAATTAGAGGAAAAAAAAATCTAATTTATCGTAAATAAACTCATTTTATGTATTGTTCCAGTTGTGAAGAAAACAATCAACACTCTCAGCGAAGTTGAAGATATGTCTTTTAGGGTTCACAATGATTATGAACTACTGGGGAGGTCTGAGTTGCTTTTCCGGTCATTTCACTTGTCTTGCAACTTAGCTAAGGAGTAAGTTTGATCCTTCAAGGGGCTAAGTTGCTTTTCCCAAGGAGCTGGGACCTCTGAAGGGATCCAAGTCGTTTCGTCCTGCCTTTCGACCATGGTGGTGATTGGGGTTTTTCCTCTTTCACGATCCTGGGGCTAAGGGATTGTTTCAGCACATACATGTATGATTTAAGCGATTCGCAACACAATATTCTAATGATCAAAAGTCAAAACATACATTTTTTTTATTGTATATGAAAAGCCCTTTATATAGTACTATCATTTGAACTAGAGCCCTACAAAGTCAAGAGCAATACTTTAATTAATGTGTATAATTCTTTATACAAGGGACTAGAAAGAACATTATTGAATTGCATCAAATCCATAACAAGAGGCTAAAAACTCACCATTAACAAGACAAATACCATAAGTAGGATGAATGTTGTATAATTCTTTTTCCCTACACAATTGTTAAGCCACTGCAAGAGAAACATAACATAGAGTGAACACCATACATACCATACCACTCCATACCATACAAATACAAGTAATAAACCACATTTTCAAATACTTCTTACTCAATCTTACCCGACAATGATGATCGAATCCTTCAACGCAACGATTACAAGTCCGACAATGTTTGCTAGGTTTCTTGACGTGAAAATTGCACAAAGAACAAAAGGAAAAATCATCTTCCTTGTCACAATCAGGCGCAACTGAATCATCATCTTCTTTAGTCACAAGAGGTGGTAAAGGAAATGGAATCAGAGGGTCCAAAAGAACATGCCCATTTGCTATCCGTGGATCTACTAAATACTTTCTCCTTATACAACTCTTAAGGATTTTACGTTCAACCCTCCTAAAACACCTAATAATCATCTGTTTTAAAATGAACCCATAATTTAATTTCTTCACTATTTTAGCTTTATACTTCACTTTCCTTTTGTGGGTATTGTTCTTAGAAGATGGGTTTGTTGCTGTGCATCTAACAAACAAAACCATAACTGCAAATGCCTGAAAAAATTAGGTTAAACTGAAAATAAGTAAATTGAAATGAATGACAAAAATCGAAAGTGAAAAGATGGTAACAGAAATCACCACAGCAGAAAAGATCGAAATGACAACAATTTCAGCAATACGATTGCCGAGCAAAGGTCCCAGAAAGATGTAGAAAGACGCAACCAAGAAAATGTAGATGCCCATTCCCACCATCTGTAAGAATAATTCATAAATATAATTAATTAAAGTAAAACGTATTACAATTCAATTGTATCTCGTGCCAATTTTTCAATCAAAGAGTAATACTATGAAATTGACCTGTAAAGGATGGAGAGGACGTTGCCAACCATGGCGTCTGGCGTTCATCCGTAGCTTGCAAATTTGGATCCTTTTGAATTGTAATCTAATCAGAGATTGATAAATTTCAAAGATTTGTTGTTGTTGCTCGATTAAGCTTCATGGCCGGACTTCAGTATTTTCTTCTGCTCTTGATCACAAATGCAAATATATAATCCCAACGGTCTGTTTTTTGAATTTTGAAAGCTTGGAGTTGGAGGTATTAGCCTATCGGTACTAGAATCTCAAAGGCTCGGGAATCGGGTCGGGCCCAGCCAAAGTTGACCGGGGCAGGATTAAAGGGGATATGTCAAGTGCTGTGTTAATACTTCTAGCAAGAACTCTTGAAAAGGACTTAATTCATCAATTTAAGGTTACAATTGATAATTTATATAAAAAATAGTTAATTTTGATTTTTTAAATTAAAATATACAATTATTAAATTGATCAAGTTAAGGTTACAATTGATAATTTTAATGTTAAAATTGGTGTTTTGCTATAACCGATAATTTATAATTCAGCTTGTTTTATATGAGACCGTCTCACCATGAGGCGGGCTCATATAAAGCTCATTCCTTTAATTGAATACTTTAAGATCGTAAGTGATCGTTTTAAGGTTATAAGTAATCATTCTAAGACTATAAAAAGTGAATATTTTTAGATTATAAGTGATTATTTTAACGTTATAAGTTATCACTTTAAGACAAAAAGTATATATTGAGTCAGTACATTAAAATGGTCTCACCATGGGACCATCTCATTTAAAATTTAGTGTTTATAATTTATTACTTGAAAGTCAAAATTGACCATTTTAAAATTGTAATTGATCGCTTTAAGGTTTTAATTGACCTCTTTAAAATTATAAGTTATAATTGTTCACTATATAGGTGATGACTTGTAATTTAGCATAATAAATTTTAAACGATCACTTTGAAGTTATAATTGATTATTTTTAAAATTGTCAGTTATCAAGTTAAATTTGTCCGCTCTAATGATATAATTGATCACTTTGTATATAACTTATCATTTTAAGGTTCAAATTGATTACTTTCAAGTCAAAATTGATCAATTTAAAAGTTCAGAGTTAATCCATTTAAGGTCATATACTTGAAATTGATCATTTTAAGGTTAAAATTAATTATTTTAAAAAGGTCATAGTTAACCCATTTAGGTCATATACCTTAAGTTGAAATTGATCACTTTAAGGTTAAAATAGATTATTTTTAAGTCAAAATTGATCCCAATTGCAGCCACAAAAGATAACCAAAAAAAAAAAACAAAATGAAAATTGATCAGTCCGTATCTGTTTGGTCTCACTATAAGACAATCTATAGTTTGTATATTCTACCAACTCATCTAACTCTATTAATTGATATTATGTTTTTTTATTTAATTAATGTCAATTGACATCATTGTCCTACCATTAGATTTATGCACGAGACAATCCCACTATTTTTGCATAAGTTTCTTTTTTGACAATGATTTCACTTTTTTTTTTAATTTCTTTCACTAATATCTCACTTGACTATGCTTAAACTTATGAATTAAGAATCATCGGTATCATTACATTACATGTTCAGTAATATCTCACTTGATTATGTTTAAACTTATGAATTAAGAATAAAATATAAAGTGAGAGTAATTGATGAATAATATAAAAAAACAAATGATAACATAAAAATAAATTGAAGGGAATATATAACTTAGAGTTTACAAGACTAATAAAATTGAGTAGGGGCAAAAAAAAATTAAATAATTTTTTGAATTATGCAATTTAAAAATTTATGGTACTTTTCTAGTAATTTTGTATTTTTAGACACTTAACATATACTATGTTGTAATTTAATATTGATGCCTTCAATTTTTTGGAACCCTGTGCGATTGAACATGTTAAACATATTTAGAACCTACGTGCTCAAATTGAGATAAATTGATACATAGTTGTTAGATAAATCGATACATAGTTGTATTAGACTTTGTACTTGACCTAAGTACTAATGAACTAATTGAATATAATTTATATTAATAAACAACTCTTACAATTTTAGATCTTAAATGATTAGTTTATGTAATTGATTTTTGATAATTAAAATTGATTTTTACTGATTGAAACTGATTTAACTAATTATAACTGATTTTTAGTTATAAATTATTACTAAAATTTTACTAATTAAAACTGATTTTTACTAGTTAAAATTGATTTTTACCGATAAAAACTGATTTTTACTAATTTTAATATTTTAATTTTTTTAATGCTAATAGTCTTCACATTTTCTCCATTAAAGTTATTATTTGATAAAATTAATATATATACTATCTAAAAAATTCTATTAATATTAGAAAAGTGTTGTATTCTCTTAATTAATTAACAAATAAATTGGTAATTTGTTATTTTAATCTTAATCTCATTTAGGGGTGTATAATGGGCCGGAGGTTTTTTGGGGCCCTAATCCGATCCTTAAAAAAAGTGAAAATTTGAAATCTTTAAGTCAAAAAATTTAAAAAATGAACCAAATAATCCAACTTTTAAACTTATTTCAAAAGTAAGCGTGAAATTTCAAATCTGAAGTTTTGGGGCTGTTCACAGTTACTAACTGTGAACAGATCAAAAAAGACAAAAATAGTTATTAGTAGTTACTAACTGCTAACAACTATTAGACCTGTTTTGACCTGTTCGCACATGCTCCACAAAAACAGGTCAAATAGTTGTTCGCAGTTACTAACTGCGAACAGCTATTTTGTCTTTTTTGACTAACTGTGAACATCCCCAAACCTCAGGTTTGAGAATTTCACGCTTACTTTTGGAGTAAGTTTGAAAGTTGGATTATTTGGTTCATTTTTTTGATTTTTTAACTTAAAGATTTCAAATTTTCTAAAAAAGTGAGCTTTAAATGGGCCTTTTATTTTGAAAATGGATTGGGCTTAAAATGGGCTTTACATGAGCCTTTGTTATTTTTAAATTTGCTTTAGTTATGATACAATATTATTAATTTATAAAAGTTTATAATTTAGTTATAATGGACAAATGCAAATAATAAAATTATAGGCTATTTATTTCAATCAAACATGTTTATTTGAATAAAAATTCATGAAGACAATTTTATAAACGGGCTGATCGCGCCGGATAGGGTCAAGAGGATCACGGCCCATTTGGGCCCATTTTATTTTAATAAAGGCCTGACCTATTTTTATTTGAGCCCGACCTATTTTCTAATCTCATCCCCACCTATCAAACAAGAAATATTACAATTTTTATATATTCTCATTAACATATCAAACAAGAGATTGAGTTGTATTTAAATAATTTCCAACTATTAATTTTCAATTTTAATTTATCTTTTTATCCTCAAATTATCATTTTCTCGTACCATACACCTATTTGGATGAATAGGAAGAAATATGATGGTAGACTATAGTAATAATTTTTCATTTTCTTGGACAACACACTTTTAATAATAACACTACTTGTTCGCCAAGAAAATAAGCAATATAACTAGTACTTCTATATTACTACTAGTAGTATTTAAATTAATGAATATACTTTGATTAAATATGGAGCCACCCAACGAACGTCATCTCTGACGTCCTCTGAATTTCCTTCTCAAAGTCGATACAAACTTAGAAATGTAAACAAACTTATATAAACACATCTAACTCTAACAATTCGACATCATCTTATTTGAATTTCATCAGTATTCTTTTGATCTTTAAAAATGGTAGCATCGACAGAAATGATGTCTATTTTAGTGTCATTGATCTGTGTAGTTATTGTGACAGGCTTCATTAGAGTGGTAGACTGGATTTGGTTAAGACCTAAAAAGTTGCAGAAAATGCTGAATCAACAAGGTATATATGGTAATTCTTACAGGTTTTTGTTTGGTGATCTTAAAGATTTCTCGTTGTTGCGCAATCAGGCTTTGAAAACACCTATGACTCACTTCTCCGACGATTATTTTCGTCGCGTTGAACCTCTTCGCCATCAGATTCTCTCTAAATATGGTATGTAGTCTCACTTAATGTCTGAAATTAATTTCGTTTTGGAAGCTTCTAATGTTTGTATATACTCGTGTGTTCATTTTGTTGCATTAATATTTTTTGGTTTTATGTTGAAAATTGCAATGTAACTGTTGTTTATAAAGTAATTTAAGTAGTTTAGAACGTTTAATGAGCTAAATTGAATAGGAAAAATTGATGTAAGAACCCCTAACACAACAATTGTGTATAATTAATCACCATTTAACGTGGTTTCCCGACCGAGGGTTAACTCCACCTGGTCAGCTGATCTTGATGTTTTATTGATGAAAACAAACTTTCTTAAAACATTCAATTAGGTTTACAAGGGTGATTTATAGTTTGGAGAAGAAGGGAGGGTTAGAGAGTTTAGGATTACAATCGTTGAGAGAGGGATTAGAAAGTATTAACATACTTGATCTAATGAATGTGTGATTAAGCTATTTATGATATAGTCCCTCCTATTCTCCTAAGTGTTCTATTTGACTTTTTACTATTTTTTAGGTGGTCAAATGGAATCACATGTGTAAAAGAAAACCGTAGAGTTTTTAAATTTTTATAGGTGTAAAGTGGAGTTAGTAAGTGTAAAGGTGTAAAAAAGTTAAGTTTAGTAGGGATAAATTGGTAAAGTTAAAGTATCTAAAATAGAAATGAGACATTTAAAGTGACTTGACCCAATAAGAAAATGAGACACTTAAGATGAATAGGAGGGAGTATATATATCTTAATACACTTACATTCAATAACAAACTGAGCGCAAAAAGCCCGCATCTAGAGAGGAAGACCGAGTCACTTTTTTGTGGCCTATCCGGAAACCGAGTATACTTTTAGTGTTGACACAAATTACTAATTATCAAACAAATCGAGTCAACTTTTACTTTTGAACCATTTTCACCACTCTTCCTTTTTTTAAAAGAGCCACTATAAAGATCTCATCTATGTGCTAGGGACATCTTCCATATGTCAACCTACCCAAAGATGAGTCTAAGGGGACTTACGGCATAAAAACTTCTACAGTAACAAATTTAGTAGAATAGAATAGTATTTCTTTTGGACAGAATGAATTTGAAGTAGCTACAAGGAACTAGTCACTACATTCATTACACCAATTCCCTTAACAATCCGTTTGTTCGTTGGTATCAAATATTGGTAATGACTAATGAAAATGATTTATAGTATATTATTCATGAAGTGCACTGTTTCAATAATGGTAATTCAACGTAACCTTAAATTTACTAATGATATCATCATCATTATTAGCCCAACATTCCGCACAAAGACAGGCTCCGGGAAAAGAGGTAGCGGACATACCATACTCATACCCCTCAAGGGTAAGGACAAGAGGAAATGGCGTAAACAACTAAACCCCCAAGTAAAGGGAGCATCTTTACTAATGATAATAAAGAGATTATTTCCAATTGACTCTTAGTCACAAATTTTATCAGCAACTTCACATAGATAAAAAGTGCACACAATTCAATGAGCAACTTAATATCGTTTTCGAAACCAAAAAAATCTAAATCTTTGACCTGATCGAAATAAGGGACACAGTGACAATGAATTAGTGATGAAACTAATTTAATTGATAAATGCAGGAAAGGATTACATCGTCTGGCTTGGTCCTATACCAATGATACATATCTCAAAGCCAGAGTTGATCAGAGAGGCTTTCATCAAGACAAATGAGTTTACGAAACCCAAGGTGAACCCCGTTTTTGACAAGCTATTTCCAGGAGTTGTCAGCTATGAAGGAGAAAAATGGGCTAAACATCGAAAGATTATTAATCCTGCCTTCCATATGGAGAAGCTGAAGGTTACTAATACCCTTTTAACTCTTGAGCATTTTCCCTTAACAATTATTGCTACTGTTCTTTTGAATTTGCTATGGCTCGGAAATTGAAGTCAGAGCTTTTTGTACTTATTAGAGCAAATTCAAAGGGGCAGAGGAATAATGCGTGGCCTTGATTAGATATATGAGCATTAAACTTCATTATAACTCGGGTTTTGATGCTTCTTACAGCTTATGCTACCAGCATTCTATGAAAGTTGTGCAGAGATTATCAATAAGTGGGAGATTGAGGTTGCTGAAATGGGTTCGGGTGAGTTAAATGTGTGGCCGGATCTAATGAAACTCTCAGCAGACGTGATCTCTAGAGCAGCATTTGGTAGCAACTATGAAGAAGGGCGACAAATTTTTGAACTTCTAAAGGAGCAGACTAATTTAGCTCTAGCCATTGTACAATCAGTTTACATCCCCGGATATAGGTAACTTTTTTTCATATAACTGCAGTTTCAGTTACTAATTTCCCACTTGACAAATAATTGTGCTTGATTAGATAGATTTGATATTGGCTGTTTTGTTTAGATTCCTTCCCACAGCAAGGAACAGGAGGTTTAAGGAAGTTGAAAACCAAATACATAATCTACTGCATAAAATTATCAAGAAGAGGAAGAAGGATATTGATGTTGGAGAATCACCAAAGGCGGATCTGTTGGGTTTACTTATGGATTCGAATGCAAAAGAAATCCAACAAGGTGTTGGCAGCAAGGCTAATGGGAACTTTGGGATGAGTCTTGATGAGGTAATTGATGAGTGTAAACTGTTCTACTTGGCTGGACAAGAAACAACATCCACATTGTTGGTTTGGACATTGCTTATGCTTAGCAAACACCGAGATTGGCAAGTACGAGCACGAGAAGAAGTCATACAAACATTTGGGAGTAGTGTGCCAGATTTTGAAGGCTTAAGCCATTTAAAAACTGTAAGTTCTCTGCAGTTCATTCATGAAAATAATTGATATCATTCCATTACGCCAATACTATTTCAGTGACTTCTATCTGGGGGGAGTCAAGAGGGTATGATGTATGCAACCTTACCCTTGTTGGTACTAACAAAGTGGTTGTTTTGATTGACCCTGTTAGCAAATATACACACAACTTCACATAGAAAAAAACTACATATGATTACTTGTCATAATAAGTCATTTTATATAGTCCATTATAATCCGAAACCATATTAACCATTTCAAACAAAATTTTTTGCTTGTTTTAGGTGACAATGATATTGTATGAAGTTCTTAGACTTTACCCACCTGTAATGCAACTTTCAAGAAGAGTAAAACAGGATACAAATCTAGGAGCATTGTCTCTTCCATCAGGTGCATTGTTTTCTTTCTCAGTAATATCTATTCATCGAGATATGGAAATTTGGGGTAATGATGCACATGAATTTAAGCCAGAGAGGTTTGCTGAGGGAATTTCCAAGGCAACAAAAGGAAATAATTCATTTTTCCCATTTGGTTGGGGACCCAGAATATGCCTAGGTGAAAAATTTGCATTGGCTGAAGCAAAAATGGCGATATCTATGATTCTACAACGCTTTTCGTTTGAGCTTTCACCATCATATGTTCATGCACCCATGACTGTTATGTTCTTACAGCCTCAACATGGTGCTCAGTTGATCTTACAGAAGCTTTGATGGTAATATTCTGTACATTATTTCTAAAAATTGCTCCTTAATTCCATTTTTTGTGTAAATTTTAGGGTAAAAGTTCATTAGAACTCTCCTTAGTTTGTTTCTTCTTCATTGTGTTGTATAAGTAATATTGTTGATAAAACACTTCTTCGTACATACCTAAAATAATTGGTGATCCACTTTTGTACTAATTTGTATCACTGCTTATCTTTTGACTTATGCACGATGAATCTATGCAAACAAGATACCGAAATTCCAAATTTTGCCCGATGCTATGGTCTATGGAGTGTAACATATTTTGGAGCTTTAACCTTTGGTTTAAGTTTTTAATTGAGTTAGTTCATTGACATGATATCAGAAGCTAACGTGACAAAAAGATATGAGTTCAAATCTCATACACTCATCATTTTTTATCTGTGTTTAAAACTCTGTACAACTCCATAATTATTCAAGACGACTCTGTTAATTAAATATCCACATAATTCAAAATTATCAAACGCAAAACATCATAATTACAAAAAACTGACTAAATATCTAAATAAACACATCCACAACAACAATTTACCATAATCCATAACACACTATCAAAGAGGATTAATTAGAATTCTTCAACAACTCAATATATGTGTAAAGGCAAGAATGAATGGAATCTTTAGTGCTTATGTAACTGTTTATAAACTATTTTTGTCTCTTGTTAATTATTCTCCAATATCATGGTTCTGTGTTTTTGCCACTTACTCCACTAACTCACTACCTAATGTGGATTATAGGCTATTAGGCTTACTAGGCCAATTTTGTAGCCATGTGTGAGTATTTGAAAAAAAAAAAATTATTTAACAACTTTATTCAAAAAACAAGCTTCGTTCAAACTTTATTCCCAAAATAAGCGTCCTTGCCTCCAAACCTAAACTTAGTGTATACTCGCATTTACTAACAGCGAATTAAAAGAAATGGTCAAAAATTTAGTCAAGAAATATGTCGTTGTTACTAATAGCGACTTAATGGTTGACTGGTCAAATTATTAAGTCGTTGTTACTAACAGCGACATAATCCTTGACCTGGTTTGACTTTTGTTGATCTTTTTGTATGATTTAAACTAACCATTGTAAAATTGAAAAATAACCGTTATGAAGTTGAAAATAGCCATTGATATGGACTCGTTGAACATGAATGAAATTGTGTTGAATTTTCGAGAGCATTTTCCCTATTTGAATATGATTGTCTGTGTGTTTTTGATTAAATTCATACTGCATTCTTGGCGGAATGATTCATCACCGAAAACTCAGAGTACTTAACATCATTTCATTCATAATAAATGTGTGATAATACGATAAAAATATATACATCTACATATATATTACAAATTATACAAAAAAGTCCAAATGTTACAAATATTGAATATGTACAAATGTTCAATATATACAAAATATCATTAATGTTCAATATATACAAACTGTATACTAATGCTAATCCTCCTCCTACGATAGTAAGAGGCCGTCGCATGATGCTCGGGTGGAGCTGATGACAGATGCAATGCCCTGTGCCTACATTAAGACTGAAGTATTAATGAAACGTATAACATGTAAGTTCTATGGATAATAATCAACGTTGAAGAATACTTACAAAGTGCATCATCGTCGGTGCTCCTGTGATCCGCCTGCATCGTCAGTACACTAGGGTCTCGAGGGGGAACTAGTGCATAAGGTGTAGGAGCAATGATTGTTAGAATGTTGCCTAAGCTCATGTCATTAACTAGAGCCTCCTCGTCAACACTCACATCATCCTCAGAAGGAGCTTCAACGAATTCATTACTCTCACTATGAACATCACCCCAAGGCTCATTTGTATCTTCTAAGTTAAAAGTATTATCATTTGAGACTTGAATTTGAAGTTGATTGGGTTCATGAGAAGGAGAAGAGGAAGATGGCATAATGGGATTTTGGGTTTCTTGGGTAGGGAAGGGCGTATGAGAAGGAGCAGAAGAAGTTACATTCAGAAATACATTTGTTTCTACAACATTGACATCTTGATTCCCTAAGGGTACCTCTTCTACATATAACTCTAAAGAAGGAATAGAGGTAGACTTTGAATACTCCCACATTGCATCTATAGCCTCCTCATCCTCAATCGGAAGCGCTAACAATTCTCCACTCATATTGTACTTAAAACTTAATTTAACAGTACTTCTTGTAGTGTCAATAATGCCAATCTTAGAGCATATAAGATGTTTAAATTCATTCAAATCCATGTTTGAGTTGCATGCAAACAGTTTACGTCTTCCCCCAACATACTTAACATTGCTACTACTTTATCGAATTGAACCATTCCAAAAACATACGACAGTCATATGAAATGAAGCCATTTCTACAATAATGTACAAAATCAACATCACCATCAAGTTCATAAGAAAGCAAGTACATTGCTCAAAATTAGGGTTTGCATTCAAATATTCTCTACATTAAATTCAAACATTTTCTACATTAAATTCATGAACAAACAACCACATTATGAAAATCATAGAAAATAACAAGTACATTTGACATATTTATAGAGTTTAAGTATAAATGACCACTTTAAATGACATACTTTTAAAAAACAAAAAAAACTAAAAAAATTATAATAAAAAGGTACCTTAATAAGATGTAGATCACCAAGGAGTAGTAATTTGCAAGTTTATGAACCTGCATTTAATTGAAACTTCATGAACAAATATAAACCCTAAATTTTCGAAAAAAGAAAAAAAAACAAAAAAATTATTACCTGAAGTTAATGTAGTAAGATGACAGACTTAATTGGTAGTACAAACTTGAAATTTGATGAGATTAAGTGAACGATTGAAGTTGATTTTAATGGTGGAAAGAAGAGGGATATTTTCATGGGTTATTAGGGCTCTCAACGAAGTAAAGTGAAATGAGAAAGAAGGAGTTTCTATAGAAATTTAGAACGCATGAAGTCGCTGTTAGTAACAGCGACTTAATAGTTTGACCAGTCAACCATTAAGTCGCTGTTAGTAAGAGCGACATATCTCTTGACTAAATTTTTGACCATTTCTCTTATTTCGCTGTTAGTAAGTGCGAGTATACACCAAGCCTAGGTTTGGAGGTAAGAACGCTTATTTTGGGAATAAAGTTTGAACGAAGCTTTTTTTTGAATAAAGTTGTTAAATAATCTTATTTTTTTCAAATACTCGCCATGTGTTATCTTACTAAATACTCCATAAAACTCCCATTACATTAAATATTGTTGAAGATTGTTTAGGAGGATACTTGGGAAATTTTAGTTATGCTTTTCTTTTCCGGCTATCTTTTAGTTGTACAAATTTTTAGGATATTGGTTAACTTATTCTAATCTAATTGTATAAAAGGCATGAAGCCTATGTACTCTCGGCATAATAGAATATACAAACACATAATTCATTTCACCATTGTTATATTTTAATATGGTATCAGAGCGGTTTTAAATTGATCTAATTAATTTTTATCGGGCTATTCGCTTTTGCGTCCCAAAACAATGAGGGATGATAGAAATAGACAGGTGAAAATTCTACCAATTTGTTCCATTATTATATCTTGGTAAGGTGAGTCGAATACTCATCTATATATGTCTACTACACCAACTTAACCGTCATCTTTCTATATCATCTAATCCAATTCAATATTAATATTTTTTTAATCAAATGTTTCAAGTGATGATTTAGGCAAACTCGAACTAAGATTCTCCCTACATCAGGTAATCATTAACACAAGCCCATTGGGGTTGACTTTTCCCTCTCAATCATTGTTTATCCTTTCATCATTAAAGGGAACAGATAGTCTTACAATAAACTTGTGTCAAGATCTGTCATCATAAACAAATGGCATTATTGACAGAAATTGATATTCTGAAAACACTAGTGAGCTTAGTATTTGTTGCAATCTTAATCTTAATTACAAACTGGTTATGGGTGATACCCAAAAAACAGGAGAAATTTCTCAGACGACAAGGTACACCTGGTACTTCGTACAACTTCTTGTTTGGAGACATGAAAAAACACTTCTCCATGAGAACTTCAGCATTACAAAAACCCATGAATTCCTTCACCCATGAGTATTTTCAGCGTATTGAACCTTTTGGCTATCAAAATTCCGTCAGATTTGGTATGTATTCTTAATTTTCAACTCTTGTTTGCCCTTTTAGTTACTTTCCTTTCTTGTTATAAATGTTAATTTTGTTGTTGTTAATCGAAATCTTTGGCATTTTTGGTAATAAAATAGAGTTAATAGACTCAAATCAAGTAAATTCTTTGATTTCTTTCAAAAAAAGGTATAATTCTTTGATTGGAGGTCCATGTATGCAACCTACCTTAATTAGTAAGTTAGTAACAAAGAGATGTTTTTGGTCGACCCTGGTAGCAAACATCATCTCCAATATGTACATACTTTTTAGTAATAAAATAGAGGTGATAGACTCAAACACTGTCGCATAATTATTGTGAATCAAAAAAACGAATTATGGTCGGTTTTGAGCTATTCTAGGGTCATTTTGAACGAATCGCGAATTCTAAAAGGTAATTAGCTGACGAATTATGTTATTCTGGACTCAAATTAGCTAAAATTCTTTGATTGGGGGTTGATGTACCTTATCCTAGTTAATTTTTAGTACTATAATTCTTTGATCGAGGGTCGATGTATGCAACCTTACCCTAGTTAGTATAACAAAGAGCTTGTTTCCGGTTGATCTTGGTAGCAAACATCGTCTGCAATGTGTATATAATTTGATGAGTCAATTTAGTAGTCTATTATATTCCAAAATTAAATAACTATGAATCTTTGTTCCCATCGAAATATTACAGTTTATAGGGATTAAATGTGTTTGATGGTGAGAAGTGAGAACCCTGATGCAGGAAAGGTCTTCTTCGTTTGGGTTGGTCCTATGCCTGTGATATCAATCTCAAAGCCAGAATTAATCAAAGAGGCCTTCACAAATATGCATGATTTCCAAAAAGCAAAGTTCAGCCCTATTTTTGACAAGCTTTTTCCAGGTCTAGTTAGCTATGAGGGTCAGAAATGGGCACAACATCGGAAAATCATTAATCCTGCCTTCCATACAGAAAAGTTAAAGGTATTTACTTTAACTTTTAGATCTGTTCCACAGAAGGTAGCTGTTAGGTGTCTAAGTAGCTCATGATGTCACATTCCGTAATAGTTGCATCTTTTTATGGGTTGTTACAGCTTATGCTGTCAGCATTCTGTGATAGTTGTGCTGAAATGATCAATAAATGGGAAATGACAGTAGCTGAAACAGAATCCGGGGAGCTAGATGTGTGGCCAGATATAAAGAAACTCACAGCAGATGTGATCTCTCGAGCAGCGTTTGGTAGTAGCTTTAAGGACGGACAAAAGATATTCGAACTTCTGAAAGAACAAACTGAATTGGTTAATAATATGATTCACTCAATTGCTATCCCAGGATATAGGTAGTTTTATAACCTATAACATTCTGCAGTTATCCTACTAAAGACTGCAATTTACTTGGGCTTAACCATTTGTGTTTCCAGATTCCTACCTGCACCCAAAAATAGGAGATTTAAGAAGCTAGAAGATCGAATTAATATTTTAATACGTGCACTTATCAATAAGAGAAATGAGGAAATTGAGGCGGGAGAAGAAGTGAAGACGGACTTGTTGGGTATACTCATGGATTCCAATCTAAATGAAATTCGACAAGCTGTTGGCAAGAACAATGATCGACAAGTAGGGATGAGTCTCGAAGAAGTAATCGAAGAGTGTAAACTATTCTACTTGGCGGGACATGAAACTACTTCGACATTGTTAGTATGGACATTGATTTTGTTGAGCAAGCATCAAGATTGGCAAGCACGAGCACGAGAAGAAGTTATTCAAACATTCGGAGATAATGTACCAGATTTCGAAGGTTTAAGGCATTTGAAGATAGTAAGCTTTCTTCTATTTTTAAACCTTCATTAAAGGCTGTCACAAAGAATATAATTTGAACAATAGTGTATTTGTTATAGGTTACAATTATACTTTACGAGGTCCTGAGGCTGTACCCACCGGTAATTCAAATGGCACGAAGGATATATAAGGATACCGATCTAGGTGAGCTCTCACTTCCCTCAAGATCATTGATCTTTTTCCCGGTAATTTTGGTTCACCGCGATAAGGAACTTTGGGGAGACGATGCCCACGAGTTCAAGCCAGAGAGGTTCTCTGAAGGGATCTCCAAGGCAACAAAAGGAAATAGCTCATTTTTTCCGTTTGGAATGGGGCCAAGAATATGCATAGGGGAAAGGTTTTCCATGACAGAAGCTAAAATTGCTTTAACAATGATTTTACAACAGTTTTGGTTTGAGCTTTCAGCATCCTATACTCATGCACCCATAAATGTTCTGTTTCTGCAACCTCAACATGGGGCTCCGATAATCCTACACAAGCTTTGATGATACGAAACGAGAGAGTATATCTGGTGTATGCTAAATAAAGAATGAGTTGAGAATGCTTTCTTCTTAACTAGGTCTGCCAAATGCTTGTTCTTCATACACCTCTCTAGGATAGAAAATTCCATTATCTCGTAAAAACGTCTAGCAATTTTAGATTGTTCATGAATTGAGAATGCTTATTTTGGCAAAAATAATGACCAGATAAAATGGCCACTAAGTAGCCGCTATATGCCTATACCGACCACTTTGGTATGGTTAGAATACAGTTATTTAGTCTTGGTCTGGTCGCAAATTGCGACCATATGAGAGATGTTAGCAAATTGGTTGCGATTTGCAAACACCTCCATCTAGTAGCAACCTGTTCGCATAAAAATTATAAAAAAATTTAATCAAGCTTGTCCCTTAACTCGTCCGCAAATGTCTTTTTCAAAACTCATTTCCGATACTAATTTTCCTTAATCATAAAACTTTCTAATGCTATAAAACAATTGCAAGAGTGAGGAATCGAACTTCCGCAACAAAGGTAACAAACAACATTTCAAACTACTAAGCCACAAACTATTTAATTGTTTTTCTTGTGAACTGTACATGCATATAGACTAATGACTTATATTTAACTGCTTTATACCTCATACTTGTGTTTTGATATCCCGAGTTGAGTTTAAAAATGATTGATATACTACTCATATATTAATAAGGTGCATCTTTTTTTCAACGAAGCCCGTTTGTTAAGAACTCTAAAGATAAGTGTACTTGATGGAGGGCAATCTTAGAACATGAGTTGGCCTGCGCGAGTCTATAGCCACAAAGGGTAATCATTAACGGTCCGATGTAGCCGAGGTGTTATATATACTTTAATTTTGTTATTTGCTTAAGTCATAATGTAGCATTAGGCATATTAGTATAGTATTTGGCATATTGGTGCAGTATTAGTATATTATTAGTCGTATAGTAATTATTAATATATTACTATTATATTATTATATTAGTTGATTGTATTAATATATAATTAGCATATGATAGTCGTCTTAGTGTAGTATTAGTCATATTAGTATATTATTAGTCGTATTAATATAATATTAGTCATATTTATATTATTAGTATAGTATTAGTTGTATTAGTATATTATTAGTTGTAATAATATTATATTAGTCTAGTTTATATATAATATTAGTTGTATTTGTATAATATTAGTCATATTAGTATATTATTAGTCGTATTAATATAATATTAGTCATATTTATATTATTAGTATAGTATTAGTTGTATTAGTATATTATTAGTTGTAATAATATTATATTAGTCTAGTTTATATATAATATTAGTTGTATTTGTATAATATTAGTCATTTTAGTATAGTATTAATCGTATTAGTATATTATTAGTTGTGTTAGTATAATGTTAGTCGTATTAGTTTATATTATTAGTATTGTATTAGTCACATTAATAGATAATTAGTATAATATTTATTGTATTAGTATAGTATAAGTCGCATTAGTATAATATCAGTCGTATTTGCATAATATTAATCATATTAGTATACTATTATTCATATCGTTATACTATTCGTAATCAATTTATTATTGATAGGAAAATTCATTTCAATTTTTTCTTAGTTGACGATCACTTTGTGACTATCTAGCGACTAACTTTTTAATCGAAAAAAATAAATTAAATTCCTCAAACTTAGTAAAATGAGAAAAAAATATCAGCGACTAGATGCAACCAACCTATCTAGTTGCAAAGAAATTTACTCCTATTCATATTGCTTCCTAGAATATAAGGAACTATTGAAGCCTAAATGAAAGAGGAGAAAGATAAATTACTACTTGCATTAAGATACTTCCAAAATATTCCTTCTTATGTCCTCTTAAGATACTCCTACTTACACTTCAACTCTTTGATTTTTTTTAATTTTCTTTTTAGTCTGTTTATTTAAATTTACTTACTTTTTATTTTTGACTATTATCTGTATTCTTTCTTCAATTTTCACAAATAAATTTCATTATCCACGCATTCTTTAGCAATTTTTTTTTTTTTGGTTTCTCTATCGAATTTGAATTTGGGAAAAATTTGGTGGAACAAAGGCAAGGTCAACCCTGTTACGGGACATGAGGTGTTTGTTCCATAGACCCATCTAAAATATTACAAAAACATTGCTTTAATAATAATTAGAGGCTCATTAGTAAATTCAATATTTAGAGTCTACAAGTAATATTTCCTATAAGAACTTCATCCCCATCGTCATGTATTTTTCTTCCTATAATATAAAGAACAGAGCATTTCCACATTAAGCAAAAAAATCTTTACCCATCAATATCAACATCAAAAATGTCAATATTTTCAGAAATTGAAATCCTGAATATGTCAGGGAGATTACTATTTGTGTTAGTCGTCATTTTTATCGAGACGTGGTTATGGGTTATACCCAAAAGACAGGAGAAATATCTGAGAGAACAAGGTATACCTGGTACTTCTTACAACTTCTTGTATGGAGACACCAAACAGTACTCCTCCATGCGAACTTTAGCCTTGCAAAACCCCATGGATTCCTTCACCTATGATTATTTTCAGCGTGTTGATCCTTTTGCCCATCACAATTCCATCAATTTTGGTATGTTTTTCTCAATTTTGACATGTGGTTGCAAGTAAAATAAAAGTATAATTTGAGCAGATGATCTCACTGGTCGCTACCTCAAATCATTTGTCTTTTATTTATCCTCATTAGGGATGTTCAATGGACCGGATATGGGTCAATCGGACTGAGCTAAGCAAATATGAGCCGGATTGGATATGGGGCTTTAAATTTAATAAAGAGCCCATTTTTATTTACAAAGGCCCATTTTGGCCTTTATTACGTCATTTTATAGCCCACTCTATTTTTATTGTAATAGTCAATTTTCGCCCGACCTATTTTAAACCTAATCCTTACAAAATCCTTTAAAAATGGGCAAAATAAAGGCTCAAAATGGAGCCCAACCCATTAAACACCCCTAATAATGACACCTTGATCATAGTTTATGAGCGGGTAATTGACTTTATTCAATTAAAATTTTAAGGCCTATAGCATTTTTTTTATGTATGTAGGAAAAACCTTCTTCGTTTGGGCTGGTCCAACTCCTATGGTATCCATCACAAATCCAGAACTAATTAGAGAGGTCTTCACAAAGATGCATGATTTTCAGAAGGCAAAGTTCAACCCCATTTTTGACGAGCTTTTTCCGGGACTAGGTAGCTACGAGGGAGAGGATTGCGCACAACATCGGAAAATCATTAACCTCGCCTTTCATATGGAAAAGTTAAAGATAATTAAGTGACTCCCAACTAAACGTGATTTAGTACACAGGTTGAGTAATAGACTTTTGTGGCTTGTTACAGCTTATGTTGCCAGCAATACGCGATAGTTGTACAGAAATGATCAATAAATGGGAAATGTTGGTAGCAGAAACAGAGTCCGGGGAGCTAGGTGTGTGGCCAGATATATCGAAATTGACAGCAGATATGATCTCTCGAGCAGCATTTGGCGGCAGATATAAGGACGGACAAAGGGTATTCGAAATTATAAAGAGCAGACCGACTGCGCTAATCTTATGATGCATTCGATTTATATCCCAGAATACAGGTAATTTATGATCTATAACACCTGCAGACTGCAATCATCCTACTAAAAGACTACTCAATAACACTTGTATTTAGATCAACCAGAAACAGGAGATTTAAACAGCTAGAAGATCAAATAAATGGCATATTGCGCGGTCTGACTATCAATAGAAAGGAGGATCTTGAGGCGGGAGAAACAGTAGAAGCCGACTTGTTAGGTATACTCATGGATTCCGATTTACATGAAATTCGACAACCTATTGGCAAGAGCAAAGATCAACATGTCGGGATGAGTCTCGAAGAGGTAATCAAAGACTGTAGACTATTCTACTTGGCAGGACAGGAAACTACTTCGATATTGTTGAAATGGACATTCATTTTGTTGAGTAAGCACCAAGATTGGCAAGCACGAGGGTTTAAGCCATTTGAAGATTGTAAGCTTTCTTCTTATTTAAACCTTCATAAATGATTGTTATAAAAAGAATGAAATTTGAGCAATGCAATATGTTTATTTCAGGTCACAATGATACTTTACGAGGCACTGAGGCTATACCCACCGGTAATTCAACTATCGCGGAGGGTAAATAAGGATACAAATCTAGGTACGTTCTCACTTCCCTCGGGCTCATTGATAGTTTTCCCAATAGTTTCAATTCATCACGATAAGGAACTTTGGGGAGATGACGCCCATGAATTCAAGCCAGAGAGGTTCGCGGAAGGGATCTCAAAGGTAACAAAAGGAATTAGCTCGTTTTTTCCCTTCGGAATGGGACCAAGAGCTTGCATAGGGGAAAGATTTGCCATGGACAAAGCTAAAATGGCCTTATCGATGATCTTACGGCAATTTTCGTTTGAGCTTTCACCATCCTATACTCATGCACCCATAAATGATATTTTTCTACAACCTCAACATGGTGCTCCAATAATCCTACACAAGCTTTTGTAGTAAGCAATGAGAGTAAATATAGTGCATATTACACCTTTGTCTTATTGTAAGCAGAATAAAGAAATGAATTGGTTTCAATTTTTAAAGAATCTTTGATATATGAATGCCTGTGAAATACTTGTTCTTTATACTCAAGTATTAAATCACATCTAATGAATGATATATTAAACAATAATAAGTCAGGGGAGGTTCTGAGCATGTTCAACATATTCGACCGTATAGGGCCTTGAAATTTTGGGCCCTAAATATTAAATTTTGTGGTATATGTTATGTGTTCAAAGATACAAAGCTGTTTAAAAATATCATAATTTTTGAAATCGCATCGGACATTCAAAGAATTTGTCAAATTTTACTCCACCGTTGTAATAAGTTGAGCATATTTCCTAGAAAATAATCTAGATATCAAAACAAAATATTTTGTCTAAAAAAATGTGAAGGAGTGGAGTATACAAGACTAATGTGGGCCAACTTTCCCTGGAAGATGAACATAAAAAACTAATGAAACTGCTTGAAGATTAAGGTGGGGTGGTCCGATATTACTTTCAAGAGTCAAATTTAGAGATGCTCATTTGGGTCTTTAGATCGATTTCGATTCTTGAGTTTTGAATCGGTTTAATTGTAAACACTGGTTTTTATATAATTGTAAATTCATTTCGAACTCGGATCAACGTTAGATTCGATTACATTGGATAAATATCATATCGTTGGGTCTGTTTTAAACACTTCTAATTCTTTTAACCACTTGCTATGACCAAGAAATTAAGTCTTACTCTAAAAGTCAATTTTAGCGACCAGACTAAATGGTAGCAATCTAGGCCGCTATACGGTTATTACGCATAAAATTTGGTATCGTTCGACAGATCCCATCAAATAGATTCAAAAGTGCTTATCAATAAATATTCCAGAAAATGCCATTCATTAATGCAGGCCATTTGGGGGGGGGGGGGGGGGGGGGGGGGGGTTGACTTCCAGCTCGTCATCCCCTGCGTCATGTATATTTCCTTCCTATATTAAACTAATAAGAAACCTCTATCTAGATCTATCAATAAGAACATCATAAAGAAAATGGCATTTTTAACAGGAATTGATATTCTGAAAACATTAGTGAGCTCAGTATTTGTTGCAATCTTAATCTTAATCACAAACTGGTTATGGGTGATACCCAAAAGAAAGGAGAAATTTCTCAGAGAACAAGGTTTACCTGGTACTTCTTACAACTTCTTGTTTGGAGACATGAAAGATCACTCCTCCATGAAAACTTCAGCATTACAAAAACCCATGAGTTCCTTCACCGATGATTATTATCCGCGTGTCGAACCGTTTGGCTATCAGAACTCCAAAAGATTTGGTTTGTATTCTTAATTTTATTCATCTTTGTCCTCAATTTACTTCCTTTCTTGTTAGTATATAAGTTTGGTGGGCTACTTCTAGCATCGTATGGTCTAGAGAAGGAACCTCGTTAAGTTTGTGTGTGGTCAATTGTCATCTTACATGGGCTTTATTAGAGTATATAAGATATCCTGGAGCCTTAACCATCAGCTTAAGCTTTTAGTTGAGTTGGTTCCTTGACATAGTATCAGAAGCCAACGTGACAAGAGGTCACGGATTCAAATCTCAATCACTCCTCATTTAAAGTGGAATATTTAGCGCCAGGTATAAGAAGGACCAGTGCTGTATCCACACTTCTAACCCAATGGACTCTCGTGTGAGGGGGCGTATTAGAGTATATAACATATCTTGGGGCCTCAACCATCGGCATAAACTTTTAATTGAGTTGTTTTCTTTACAGGCTTGTCCACACGAGCCTATGACGGTTTGTCATTGAGATTTTGTGTATAATGGGATTGATGTTAGTTTCATGATAAGTATCTATGCAGGGAAGAACTTCTTAGTCTGGGCTGGTCCGACGCCTATGATATCCATCTCAACACCAGAACTAATAAGAGAGGTCTTCACAAAGATGCATGATTTTCAAAAGGCCAAGTTCAGCCCCATTTTTGACAAGCTTTTTCCCGGTCTAGTTAGCTATGAGGGTGAGAAATGGGCACAACATCGGAAAATCATTAATCCTGCCTTCCATATGGAGAAGTTGAAGGTATTCACTATACTTTTTTCTAACTTGTTGCCAATGATTCCGACATTTTCGATGATTAAAAATTGATCGTGCGTTTGTTCTCACATTCTGTGATAGTTACAGCTTATGATTTACGCTAAAATTCTTTAAAACTTTTGGGGATTGTTACAGCTTATGTTGCCAGCATTCCGTGATACTTGTGCTGAAATGATCAATAAATGGGAAATGATAGTAGCTGAAACAGAATCAGGGGAGCTAGATGTGTGGCCAGATATAAAGAAACTCACAGCAGATGTGATCTCTCGAGCAGCGTTCAGTAGCAGCTACAAGGACGGACAAAGAATATTCGAACTTCTGAAAGAACAGACTGACTTGGCTAATCTTATGATGCACTCAATTTATATCCCAGGTTACAGGTAATTTACAATCTATAACATCCTGTAGTCATTCTACTAATTGACTACACAAAATAAACATTTGATCATACCTGCATACTTGTGTTCAGATTCATTCCCACACCCAAAAACAGGAGATTTAAGAAGCTCCAAGATCAAATAAATGGTTTATTGCGCGTACTTGTGAACACGAGAAAGGAGGAAATCGAGGCGGGAGAAGAAGTAAAGGCTGACTTGTTGGGTATACTCATGGATTCCAATTTAAATGAAATTCGACAAACTGTTGGCAAGAACAAAGACGAGCATGCAGGGATGAGTCTCGAAGAAGTAATCGAAGAGTGTAAACTATTCTATTTGGCAGGACACGAAACTACTTCGACATTATTAACATGGACAATGCTCTTGTTGAGCAAGCACCAAGATTGGCAGGCACGAACTAGAGAAGAAGTCTTGCAAACATTTGGGAGTAATGTGCCAGATTTCGAAGGTTTGAGCCATTTGAAGATTGTAAGCTTTCCTATATTTAACCTCCATTAAATGATTGCTAAAAAGAATGAAACTGAACACTGTAGTGTGTTTGTTTCAGGTAACAATGACACTCTATGAGGTCCTCAGGCTATACCCACCAGTAATTCAACTGTCACGAAGGGTAAGTAAGGATACTGATCTAGGTAAGTTCTCACTTCCCTCGGGCTCATTGGTCGCTTTCCCAATAGTTTTGGTTCACCGTGATGAGGAATATTGGGGAGATGACGCCCACGAATTTAAGCCAGAAAGGTTTTCTGAAGGGATCTCCAAGGCAACAAAAGGAAATAGCTCATTTTTTCCCTTTGGAATGGGACCGAGAATATGCATAGGCGAAAGGTTTGCCATGGCCGAAGCCAAAATGGCTTTATCGATGATCTTACAACGTTTTTCCTTTAAGCTTTCACAATCTTATACTCATGCACCCATAAATGTCATGTTTCTACAACCTCAACATGGTGCTCCAATAATCCTACACAAGCTTTGATAGTAAGCAATGATAGAGTAAATCTAGTGCACATTACACCTTCGTCTATTTGTATGCAAAATAACAAAATGAATTGCGAATGCCTTGATATTAAAAACAAATTATAAATCGCGTAAGACTTGTGCATCTGTTTCAATTTTTGAAGTAAAATTTGATATACGAATGACTGTGAAATACTTGTTCTTTTTATACGTAAAGAAAGCATATCGAAAAAGGGTAAAGCTCCCGCTTTAAGAAAACTCGAAGAGTAAACTCTTAACTGCAATCTTTCTAAAGCTTTAAAGGTTTGAAGGCGTAGTATAAACCTTTCTTTCCTTGAAATGAACTCCTTATGGGGCATCACCTCCATGACTTTATTACTAGTGTATCAGCAATGACTTTGATTTCTCCTATTATGCATGTATCACTGCAAAACACAAGGAAGAATGTCTCATGTGTTATAAGATATAAAAGAGAAATCAATGCCAAATAATAAAGAAAAATAGTTAACAAATGAACATAAATTTTTTTTGATGGAATTGCTTGAAGTTTAAGGAAGGGAACTCATGGACCATGGTCTAATGAAATTATGCCAGAGTCAAATTAAAGGCTACAAAAGCATTTATCACCCAATTGCAAACTCTCATGACCTACACGGGTTTTAATAGGTCATATGTATGCAATTTTATCTTCGTGAAAATAAAAGATTTTTTTGGAGCAACTCTTGTATAATAGTGAATAATGATGAGACCGATCTAAAGTGACTTCTAAACGATTAAAAATGAGTGTTTTAAAATCCGAAGTGTCAATTTGTAAACTAACGTATTACCAACCCAAGACAAGTTGGTAGTGATTAGAAGTCTGTAGAATTTGGACGGTAATCAAACTCTTCTTCCCATGCTTCATGACTCTAATGACCCGTTTGGTTGTTGTACTAAATTTTGGAATGATTAGAAATTTGTAGAAGTCTGTAAACTATTCCCACCATTCAATACTGATTACCAAACGAGCCATAGATGGATAAGTCCAAAGATACACTCTTCTCTATACGAATTTACGGAAAACACCCATATTCGAAGGTCTAACATCATAGAGCATTTAGAGAGCTAAATCTTACATTGAGGAATAAGCATAATTATCAGAATCCTGATTCTGATCAATGATTCTACGATCTTACGATCCAAAAATGGGCGACCGATCCGGATCATAGGTAGAATCTTAATATGGTAGAATCGTGCGATCCTACTTAGCTCAAAAATTTAGGTGGTAGGATCATAACACGATTCTACGATCTTACGATCTAATGATCTGATCCTGTATGGTATAAATTTCACTTACGTATAAATATATATTTAAAATAATTATATAAATACCTTTATAAAATTCAAGTTTTTCATGATTTGCAGTTTAAAAATGATTAAAAATTATTATTTTTTCAGAACTTAATAGACACAGTCAAATAAGTTTTTACTTACACCTTAAAAACTTAAAAAGAGAACAAATATAATTGAATAATGCGTATTTGTAGGATCACTCGATCCTATGATCCATTCTCCCGATTTCGATCCTACCCTCTCAACGATACTTGGTAGAATCCCGATCCTAATAACCTTGGGAATAAGTATACAAACTCAATTACAGTAGCAGACAATGAAACTCATAATCCAAACTACTAAGTTATTCTTTTAGAGCCAGGTTTCATAGTTCCCCATGCAGCATCATTGAACCACATAAACAGCTTCTTGCCTTCTACAATTTCTTTATAGAAGATGATGAATATTCAAACACATGTGTGTAATGGGGGTCCAAGGGTTACAAGTGCATTTCTCAAACATGAATGTTTTTACAGAGATCTCAACAAATTATACCCATGTTCGATTCATAACAACATCTAAGTTCAAATAAATGTGGATAACGTAAGTAAGCTACAAAGGATACTCCCTACATCACCTTAAGGATGTCCTCAAATGAACAATCACAAACTAAAGGCATAACTATAGTGTCCAAACAATACTTTCAATCACACTTTTCAAAGAATGTAAACAAATTGCTTATCATGGCACCTATTGATGCATAATCTTCCTTCACATCATTGTACTTCACATAATTGTATAGTTTTTATGTTCCCTCTTTTGCTCGAACAACATTAAATCGTTCATATATAATCAATTGCATGTCCAAGTTGCTTTGCCATTTATGATGAGCATCGAAACATAACTATGACACAAGCACAAGAAACATTCTCCTACAACGTGATAAAAGTAGCGTTATGGCATGATGTGAATATTTAAAATGTATAAGATATATAAACACAAATTGTGCTCAACTCCTAATTAAAAAAAATTTCTATTCTAGTTGTATCTATAACCTAGTAGTTTCATACTAGTTTTCTAATTGTATACTTTATTTAAAGTTCAAGTTCCTGGAAAACTACATTTAGTTAATTTCAATCAAGTTTAAGGTTAGTCTATTTTTTATTTCAAATTCAGAAATCAGATCCTGGCCACATGTTTTTGTAAGGTACACTTGTGACCAAAATATTGTATGAGATTCTGACTAGGTATCCGAAAAAGACGTGTCTGACATAGCGAAATTATAAAAATAAAGATCTAGGACATCTATCGTTTGATTTACGTGATAAGATATCTCTCATAGTTATCATGTCACAACAACAATGTCAAAATCTTATTTGAACCATATGAAATCGGCTACCACAATATCCATGCATTGCGATAAAACTAATTCAGAATGAATATGCACGGAATTCTTCATGGACAAGCGCTCTCAATGGTCTCCCTAATCAGAAAAGGGAGAAAATCTATTCAAAGGAGTAACTATACCAATAAAAGAAGAGCCTATAAGAAGCGAGCAGCTTTTATGTATCCATGAAACTAGCTTTCATAAATCCCAATATTGTGCTTAGATGGTTTTACTCAAATGTTTATCACAATAGCCTATAAGAAGTGAGCAGCTCATCCTTTTATATAAATGATATACCTCTGCCTCCAATTCATTTTTCGTTTAAAAAGTGGAATAATTGATCTACATAGATATAGCAATAAGGTAACCCCCTCGGATTTCTCAATACTCACAAAGGGACACATTAGGGAGAAGCTAAAAAACCACTCGGTTCCAAAACATAACAAAAGAGAACTCCAATTCGCAAAAGATCATATCATTCCTCTACTTAACAAAGCAACATAATGGAAAAAACATTGTACCAAAAAATCTAATGCCTTGCTCCCCTTCCCAACGAATCCCAACCACACGATGTAATCTCTTCCATAGATACATTGCCACATGAAACTTGAAAACCCAATCAAATCTAATCTTTTCACCAGCAAAATACTCCTATAAAATACAAAAACAAGGGAATAGGCCTGAATGAAGTATCCAGTCCTGCAGATTACCACGAGACTAAGCTTCTCTAAGTTAACAACCCGAACATTGCAATGTCAATTCTTTAGTCTATGTTTGGCAAATGGAAATTAAAATCCTCAGAGTAATAACGACAATGAGTCCACTAGGCCAGGATTTACCAAATTTCAGAATACAACAATCAATCCATACATGATTTCTCCCTAATCTTAACATTGTAAGGCATAGAAACCACATCAATTACAGATAAGTTTCATACATACTAGGCAACTACTGACAAGAATTGCTTACAGAATTGAGACCTATAGTCGATTTATCTCATCAATTTGCTTTGTATAATAAATTAACTAGCTCACCATCAGCAACACAAATTTCACATCTTTGATCAGTGTTAACATCCAAAATCAAAATGATTATAAGGTAAACCGCACCGATAACTAAATCAGTGTTTGTGTAATAGAACAATGCATTATTGTAAAATGTGACTAACTACCCAGCAAAACAAACAGTACTCAGCATTTTGCATTGACAACATTTTAGATAAAAGAAGGCCCAAACGCATAAGTTTTACCTGCCTTCCTTCAAAATCAGCCATTCTGTAGTCTGTACAATCACTATTTAAGCGAGAGAGGTTAAAGTCAACTCTGAGATCTTTGTGCATTGCCACTAAGAACCAAGCTATCCACACAAGTATCCACATATAAACAATGAACATGTTTTCCCAAATGCTCAATTTGATGGGTTGTAATATTATGATTCATAATGTTATAAGACATCAATTTATTGTCTCTATGTAGCAAGAATGTGCCAGTTTTCTCAACATATAGAAACTTGGTGGATGAATGGGTAAAATACTCAAAGAATTCATAAGCATCCAAGGTGGAATCTCCATGAAAACATTGATGCCAACCAACCTTTCCAACATTCGTTTCCATTACCCATATGCAACTTTTATCTCGAGAGATGCCAAAAACAGCTAACGACTCACCAAGGACAAATAAAAACCTGAGCATCTTATCCCCATTATCAGGCAGTTCCACAAAGCTGAATTTCTCAGCATCAAACTCAAAACAAAGAAGAACGGCATCGTCTTGCTCGGTACCATTGAGAGGTCTCCAATACACAGTCCCTTGACAGTAAACAACCCCATACCCAGAAATTATTCTTTGAATACACCAATTTGGGACAGTAATCGTGCCCAATTCGACACTCCAAAGATTATCATTCAGTGAATAAACCGCGATCGAAAGCTTGCCAATTACAATATCAACAGAGTGAAAAGCAACAACCTTATGATCAAAACAGGAAGCTGCAAACCCCAGATAAATCCCACCTTGATTAGGTAAAATATACAAAGGACAACTAGGTAATAACACAGATTTCTTAATAGATGGGTTCCATAACATCAAATCTCTAACAAAATAACCATTATCCTCCATCAACATCAACCCATTAACCATATCAGTTCCATAAACCATATCAAATTTGGAATTAATCATGAACTGGGTAGTTTTTCTTAATGTATCCCTACGACGAATCTTATATAACAATGCAATTGAACCACTTTTCATTAGCCTTTCTAGAATTAACAGATTAATATTGCAGGAATTAATAGGGCAAAGTTTAAGATGCAAAGAAATGAAATCAGGGGAATCAATTACAGAACACCATGATTTACATACACACCTGAATCTTAAGAGGGTTTTGGCGGGTAATCTGGCGAAGATTTCCCTCCATAATTCAGGGGGTAAAGAAGAGATCTTTAGAGATGATGATGTTCTCTTCATAGGCCTCATTGAAAGGAGTTATGCTTAATCAGCATTAACAAGGGCTAATTAATTGTAAATTGAGATGAGATTTTCTGATTAAACTTGACGATGATCTTTTCTTCAATTCTCTTCACTTTTCTTTCTTCCTTTGCAAGTCAATTCGCAATTGTAAAATTGAAGAATCTTCTGTTTCCTGCAAAGAGATCTAAATCTATGCTGTACTCCACAAAGATTCTGCAAATGGTGATTCGGGCCAGCGTGCAGGCTCAAATGGGCCTACTGTTGTCTTTTCTATTTGTTAGTTTGGTCTTGGTCTGTTGGAGATGATCGAACTGTTTAAAAAAAAGTACTCCCTCTCCCATTTTCTACTCTTATTCTATATTATTTGTTATTTTGGTTATCTCATCAATTATTTTTATTTTTAGATAATTGCTTATCACATTCTTTGAATCTTATTTATACATTTAAATTGTCTTTTTAAAATCTATTCACACAATTTATTCTTTCTCTTTATTTATTTTTAATTTCTTAAAATCCCCATAATTTCTCTTTACTTCAAATCTATTGGAAGAGAATAACCTTGATTCAACCCTAATCTTCTATAAATTTCAATCTCTTAGATTAATTTTCATACTAACTTTCAATTTCAACAATTTTTTCTCACTTCTCAAATCTAAGATATAATGCAAAAAATTAATTTGAATATATTTTTTTTATCCCTTTAAATAATACTATTAAAATAAAAAATTCCTCATATATTTAAGTTAAATGGTGTTATTTCAAAAATACAGATCAAGTAACTCCTAGATTAGAGTACAAGCATTAAAGGTTGAAAACCTCCTAAATACACACAACTATTTTCAAGATTGGTTTTGAAAAGTCGCTAGTTTTTCTATTTCAACAATCCTAGGCTTCGATGGTTTTGAAAAGATTTCTTAATCTCAAATCTAAGAATCAAAAGCTGGTGCATATCAAAAAGTAGTATAATCTCTATTAAGTATTAACGCAAATTTCTTGAAAAAAATGGTACATCGTTGGGATAAATACTAGTTTTTCTATTTATTATTCATATTTTACTATTAAAGGATGACTTTAAAGTTAACCACTAAGATAAATTTAACTATATAAAAATTTCTAAAACTTAAATATTAAGTTTTAGATTATTGATGATAACTTAAAAAATATATATTTATTTATGTAAAAAATTAATTTTTAAGAATTCCTCTACTAGTTTTAAATATTTTATTCACATGTAATTTTTATAATTTATTAAAAACATGGTTCCAATAGTCAACTTATATTAGAATAATCAACAATAAAAATTGCATGAATGCGGTGGATCCAAATTTTATATTTAGTGGGGTTAAAAAGTCAATAAATCAACTTTAAAATACAAGTTAAAATTCGCAATATAAAAACTTAAATATAATCTGGAACAATTCTTGAAAACTATTTAGAAAAACCTTATTTTTGTGAAAAATTATCTAGAACAAATTTTTTTTGTCAAAAAATACCTAAAAAATTTAATTCATTTGTCAAAAGATACCTACTAACAAAATTATTGTTATTTTTGTTAATTTTCATGTGCAAGTCACGTGGCCAATAAAGAACTCCAATAAATAATATAGCAGTCCTCCCATCATCTTCCCCATTCAATAAATAAGAACCCTAAATTTGGAAAATACTTCTTCACCATTAAAAACCTACGAAAATCTTCAAAATCAAGCTTTTATGGTGTTCGAAAATCAAGCCTTCAAAGTCTGACATTCTTATTAATTAAACAATATAACAAAAACCTAGCAAACAGTTATAAGTTAACTGTCTTTTTTATAATTATCCTCGACGAGGTTATATAAAAATCAAAGTTTTTTATTTTGAAAAATAATCCAAATTAAAAATTTTTAAATAAATTTTGGAAAACTTTAATATTTACTGTAAAATTCAAGTGGGTAAATTCACCCCATTGCCAATAACCTCCCTTTGTACTGTGCATGATTAACTATGGTATCAAACCACAACCACGCATTGTTCTACTACTGTACTACGCTATGATCTAGTCAATTCGACATAATAGTATAATTGTGTGGTCCAATTCGAGACACAATTTCAGCACAAGACAAAACCTCATGATTGAAATAAATTAAATTTGTAAATGAAATAGAACAAACTAAAATGTCAATTACATCAAATTCAATTAAACAAAAGAAATGCTTAATTGCTAGTCATCATCATTCTATTCAGTGTATCTCGCTCACAAAAAAACTATGGACAAAGTTTGGGGAGGGAAGGACGGCGGCAACTCATATCTATTACCGGTGAAAACAATAAATTGAATTGTTCCTATGATTCCTCTAAACCCAATATTCTCTCCATCCACCTAAATTCGTAATATTTTTCATTTTAGTTCGTCTCATTAATTTGTCATAATTTTTGTTATGATTCACATTATTTTTTTACTTCTCATTTATACATTTAATTTACCTTTTCGTCTCATCTATATATTTTTTTACTTTTATTTTACTACTATTCAAATTTTCTTTAATTTGCTCTCCAAATGTACTTGAACTTGCTCAGACAGAATGAGTAATCATACATTACTATAAAAGGACCAAAAAACTCCATATGTCGATTTTATAAAGTATTGTATTAATTATGATTTTAACTATCATACAATATTATGAAAGGATTGGAAATTTTCACATGTCAAATTTATAGAGTATTGCATTAATTATGATTTTAAGTATTAAAGGTAAGTTTTAAAAAAGAATTTTTATTAGATCAAATCATATAATCATACATCATATCTTATCATATGATACAATCATATCGTACGATGATAAAATATGATAAAAAAAGCTAGAAAATTCCATACGACGATTTTATGGAGTTTTGCATTAATTATGATTTTAAGGTAAGTTTTTAAAAAGATTTTTATTACATTAAATCTACAATCACAGAATACGACAAAAGAATAGGAAAATTGCAAATGACGATTTTATAGAGCTTTACCAAATAAAATCGCTTTTACATGTTAAAATGTGATTGTGCAACATTTAAACTGTGTTCACTATATTATGCAATTACATCAAATTTTTATTTATAGATATTTTAATACTTACAAATTTTGTGCATTGCACGAGTTTGTATATTAGAATTTTAATAAAAATAAAGTTATCTATTATATTTTATTTGTCTAAACGATAGAATTTAATACATATAACTCGGTTCCGTAAAATATATGTACTACTTTCTCCGTTTCATTATACTTGTTACATTTCACTTTTTACGCATTCCAATGCGTTATTTTATTTATTTATATGTTGAACTATACAAATCTAAAAATTATAAAAAGTTAATATTATGAAAATATACGATTAGATGATTCAAATAAGATCCCACTTGACTATATTTTTACCTACACATTAATCGCAATATATAAAATAAGTTTAATAATGAATAGTGCACATAATCGAAATGTAACGAGTATTTCAGAACGGGGGAAGTATTAAGTAAAAATAGATTTACTTTATCAAAAGTTAGTAATAAAAAAATAATAAAAATACGTTTGCAAAAGTAGGCAAATAGTTGGACAAGTAAACAAGTATATACCGGTTATTATTTATTTTACTTGTTCCATTTACGTTTTGTCACTAATTACAAATTTTTTTAATTTATATTAAGTTTTTAATTTATAATTTAAAATATAGTGAAGTAAAATTTTCTTATATTAGTCTTAACTTTTTATAGTAATTTTAAGTTAAACATAATTAGAGATTTGAAAGTTAAATATTATCCTATAAAGGTGAAAAGGTAAATGACATAAGTAAAATAAATAGGATGAACTAGAACTGTAGAAGCATTTCCCCTCAATCTTCATATAGTATTAGTATTATAAGAACCGGCCTAAGGTTGATGACTTGATGTAATACCAGAAATGGAAACATCTACAGCAAAGTTCATTTTAAATACAGTAATCTGTATAGTTATTGTGGCAGGGTTACTAAAAGTAGCAAACTGGGTATGGGTGAGACCAAAGAAGCTGGAAAGACAGTTAAGACAACAAGGTTTATTGGGCACTTCTTACAAGCTTTTCTATGGAGATTTGAAAGAAATATCTTTGATGCGCAAACAAGCATTGAAAACCCCCATGTCAAGCTTCTCCAACAATTACATACCACGCATTCTTCCTTTCCCACATCGGCTCGTCCAGGAATTTGGTATGATTAGTCCTCAATTTATTTTTTATTAGATCTGTGTTTAGGATGGTTTGTTATTAATTATTTATGTTTTTCCAATTTTATGTTGACGTTGGCGATAAGGATAATCCAATTTAATAATCTGTAAACAACAAGAATATGATTGCCTGCAGTGCACACAAACCTTAATGAGATTTGATTTGGGATCAGATGTGTGTTATTTTTTGAATCTGACAAAATTAAGATATCAGTTTTAGGTTTAATTGTAAGCCCTTCATTTGCCTTAGAGAAAATTAATTAAAACTTACATCTCTTGTTTATATACTAGTACATTTTTGTTAGGGTTTTCTTAATTCTAGCATAATCATTTTATATTTACAAAATCAGAATATTTTATTTTCTATTTTATAACATAACTAGATTGGAGGAGAAGTTATAGGGGTGTTTGGATGTTTTAAATTGGCTGGTTGATGGTTTTTGGCTTTTAGTTTGCTAGTTGGTCATGATAAAAAAAAGTATTTGACAAATGGTTTTGTAAGCCAACTAATAAAGCTTGTTTTTAAGTCAAAATAAAAAAGCTATTCCAGTTAATTTTTTTTGTTGACTTTTGACTTGTTAACCATTTTTCTCTAATAAAAGGTTATAGTCAATACTGAAATTTACCAAACATTTTCATAAATAATTGACTTTCTATTTAGCTTAATTAGCCATTAAAAACAGCCAACATCTCCAACTAATCAAACAATTCAAATAAAACGCAAACAACCAATTACAAAACACACCATAACATAAGAATAGCGCCTAAGTGGGAATGGAATTTTTATGTCAACATTTACATGGCAAATATATATGATCGGACGGAGTTTAACGGGAGGGATTTATAATTGCTCAACTCTAGGATATTTAGGCGTAGTTTTTATTATGTTGATAGCGAAGTTAGTAAATATTTTTTCTGATTTTTAATAGTTGTTATATTTTTGTTTTTCATACTATTTAATGTACGATTTTAATTTTTAATATCTTGAATTTCATATGATACAAAATTCTAAAAAGTTAATATTATAAAAATATGCATTAAGACGAATCTAACAAGATCCTGCTTGACTATATTTTACATTATACGTGAAAAAATATATAAGAAATAAGATCAATTGAGAACAGTAATTGCTATAAAAAAATTGGAGAAAATATTAGTAAGTCTTTTAAGTCTAAGATTACAAATGTATCATTGCATCATGTATATATATAAAAATGCAACAAAATTATTAAATGTTAAAGTTATGAAAGGCATTATACTTGTAGTATGCTGTCTACAAATAAACGATATTGAAAAAAATTCTTTAGATTCTAATTAAAAATGGTAGTTTATTGAAAAATAATTTATTACAATAATATACTACATCATTGTAGACACTTGAGCACGTACACTTCATTTTGGACAAAAACACGAAAATTTTCGTATATTAGATGAATTGTATTTTACGTTATGTTTATTGTCGATGATACTAAAGATATTATAATTGAAGATAGAAATTTGTGGTGTTGATGCAGGAAAAGACTATTTCTTTTGGGATGGTCTTACACCAATGGTAAACATCTCAAAGCCAGAATTAATTAGAGAAGTGTTAACCAATATACATGATTTTCAGAAACCAAGAATGAACCCGCTAGCTGACGAGTTCTACGCCGGGCTTATCAACTATGAGGGAGAGAAGTGGGTTAAACATAGGAAAATGATTATCCCTGCCTTCAATACAGAGAAGTTAAAGGTCATCTTTTAGCTATTTTTTCATAGATGAATTTTTAATATTTTGTCTCACTTATTTTGTTACGTTTTTTTTCTATAACTCTCACAATAAGATTTTTGACAAACAGTTGATTGTTGATAGCTGATTTTGAATCACTGCTATGAGCAACTTGTTTAAAAACAGCTTATTCATAAAAATATATAGTTTCAACCAACTAATTTACCAAACACTAGCATTGGATTTATCTGTATAAAATAAGTCAAAATTATCTAATAAGTTATTTTGCTAAACACCATAGTAAAAACGATGGATAAATATCCTAATTTCTCATTCCCATTTTGATTATCTTATTATAGCTTATGCTGCCAGCATTCTATGAAAGTTGTGTGGAAATGGTTGATAAATGGGAGAAAATAATAACTGAAAATGGTTCTAGTGAACTTGACGTATGGCCAGATCTTACTACACTCACAGCTGATGTAATCTCTAGAACTGCTTTTGGTAGTAGCTATAAGGATGGGCAACGAGTATTTGAGCTTCTAAGAGAGCAGCTTAACATGGCTTCTCTTATGCTACAATCAGTATACTTCCCTGGATTAAGGTAACTTGTATGCTGTAATTAAGTTCATCAATTTTTTGTGTTTCTTATTTATTTATGAGAAATTGCAGATAATGTTTCCTATCAGTTCAGAGTTTAACAAAAACAAGTGATCTTTGTTTAACATTGGTTCACCACTTAATATCATTAGAGTACGTAAAACAAGATGAATATTGTAGCTTTAACTTTGGATTCTAAGTACCCGACTCAAATGTTTTGTGAAGATTTCCATAATTTTGGTCCAAAATCGAGCCTCAGTTGGTCTTGTGTAATTGACAAGAAACCCGAGTAATTAATAGGGTGAATCAAAAATATGAGTTGGTCTTATGAATAGGTACATTCCAACAGCAAGAAATAGGAAGTTCAAGAAAGCTGGAGATGAAATACAAACAAGATTGAAGAAGATCATCAAGAAGAGGAAGGCAGAGATAGAAGCAGGAGAAGCAACAAAAACAGACCTATTAGGTGTACTTCTTAGTTCCAACATGAGTCTCCAGGAGGTAATCAATGAGTGTAAACTTTTCTACTTTGGTGGACAAGAAACCACTTCATTACTACTTGTTTGGACATTGCTCTTGTTGAGCAAGCATCAAGATTGGCAAGCACGAGCACGAGAAGAAGTGCTGCTTACCTTTGGAAATTCTGCACCTGATTTTGAAGGTTTAGCTCATTTAAAGACTGTAAGTTAATTATCCCTTCCTTCAATTTTTAAATGTTCTAGTAGATTATTTCCGTAATCATATTGCCTTTATCCAAAATTTTACTATGTGTACCTATTATATTCTGTTGGAATAGTTTATCCCACATTGATGAATTAAAGATGATGTGCACACTTAATTTACAAGTCATTGGCGTCATTCTTTCCATTGTCATATGATTTTCAAATGATACTTTTTGGCTTATGGAGTGTGAGCACCTCGTGTTTTTTCGATTCTTGGCCGGCATCTATAATATGTTCAGTTAAATTTAACATGGTATTAGAGCTGATGGTTCGATCATTAATTAAAATGATAGATCTGAAAAGAATGACATCCTACCCTAATTGATTGCTCCTACCTGCAAACTTGACGAGAGTTCACATGTGAGGGGGTTTTGGGAGATTTATCTCACAATGATGAATTAAAGATGGTGTATACACTTTATTAGTCATTGTAGTCCTTTCTTCCATTGACATATGATTTTGGGCTTGTATCTTTTTGACTTGGTGTGTGAGCACCTTGTCTTTCTTCGATTATTTGCTAGCATTCAGAATAAGTCCAACTAAATTTAACATATCCACAATGAAGGATTTTTTGAATCATATTTAATGTAAACTTTAACATTTCTCAGATGAACATGATTCTACACGAGGTTCTAAGATTATATTCACCGGCAATTGAACTTAAGAGAAGGGTTTCTAAAGACACAAGACTAGGAGATCTCTCAATCCCCGCTGGGACATTGATATGTTTACCATTACTATTTGTTCACCATGATACACAAATCTGGGGTGAAGATGCTCAAGAATTCAAACCAGAAAGGTTCAGAGAAGGGATCTCAGCAGCAACAAAAGGGAATATCTCATTCTTTCCCTTCAGTGTGGGACCAAGAGTATGCCCAGGAGAAAAGTTTTCTCTAATTGAAGCTAAAATGGCATTATCCATGATTTTGCAACGTTTTGTTTTTGAGCTTTCCTTAAACTATGTTCATGCACCCATGGATGTTATACTTGTACAACCTCAATATGGTGCTCAGATCATTTTGCGTTTATTATCGTGACCGTCAATTAGCAAGGGTAAAACAGGCTTTCGCCTAGGGTTCCAAAATTATATATAATTTATGTTTTTTTCTATGTAACATGCTATTTGGATTTTTTTTATATAAAGTTTTAAAATATGAACAATGCAAAATAAACAAATTATTACGCCTTAAATTTTTAAGGACTTTTTATCTTTTGCTTTGGGGCTTATATCTGAACGAGACGGGGTTGCTGATTATTGTGAGCACTTAGAAGCTTTGCTGCTGTAATTGTTGATCAATGGTATACTACTATTATACGATCATAACTATTATATGATCATCATCATAGTTTGAATACTGAAATGATTGTGAAACATATTATTGTATACTTGTTTGTGTTCCATTATATTTGTTATATTTGACTTTTTACGCAATTTAATGTGTTATTTTGATTATTTATATATTGAACTATGTGCATTTAAAAATTCTAAAAGTTAATATTATAAAAGTATGCGATTAGACGATTAAAAAAAATTTCACATGACTATATTTTTCTTACATTTTAACTGCAATAAATAAAATAAGCTTAAACAATAAATAGTGTCAATAACAATAATTTAGCAAGTACTAGTATTTAAGAACGAGGAAGTATTTGTTAATGCTAAGACTTTAGAGCACTCATTGGCTTATTTCTACGCTTATTTATTTTGAATACTCATGTTAAGAGATATTCAATTTAGGGTCTCTTGTTGATAAATAATTTAGTGTAAATATTCATGAAATTACCATGTTGTTTCTATAGTGATGAAATTATGATTCTATGATGATAAAATAATTTAGTATAAATTTTATGAAATTAAAATGTCATTTTCACAATAATGAAATTTTAATCATGTGGTAATAAGAATGAATATTGTAAATTTTCTTGAAGTGTACTATGTCATTCTCACAATAATAAAATTAACTTTAATTTTAAAAAATATTTGTTTTCTAATATTCTATGATCATCTGATGCCACATCTTCAAATGATGATGAATTGATATAAATTAATTTTTTAAAGAAAATAAAATGATCGAAATAGAACACACATGTGACATCACATGACTATCACACTTGCAACAAAATTTTCCTATTAAAACCATTCAAATTTAAACATTAATTTGGTCACCTAATACTCTTGTCTGTTTAGTACCAAGTACTAAGAGCATCTTTAATGTTGACCCAAAAAAAGTCATCATACTATTTTATAATTTTTCTCTCTCCTAAAAGTTTATCATTTAACCTAATTTTATTAACAATAATCTCTTTTAAAAGAGTATCATCTTGTCTCTCTTACTTTTATCTACCACAAGTCCACACTATACTTTCTCTTATTTTATCTAATACTTATTTTTATTTTTTTTCATAATAACATTCTCATGTACAAAGTTAATATAAATTTTTATTTTATTAAAATAAATTTAATTTTTTATTAATTAATTTTTTTTCCTTTTAATAAATCTGATATTTTTTTGATAAATATAAATTTATAGGCATCAATAATAATTAAATGAAATTCATTAAAATTAAGTAAAAATTACGATGCGCATAAAGAAAATGAATACACAAATTAAAAAACTAATGAAATAATTTAAATGGTACATTAGTTGAATCATTACATCTGGATAGTTTTATTAAAAGTTCTGGAAATAAACACTAATTAATAGAACTTCATTACATTTTGGGATGATTTTTGGTGTTTTCTAACAAAAAAAAATGTAGAAAAATAGGAAAGAAAATAAGTAAATATGAAATTATGTCAAAAAATATCAAAGTTGATCTTATTTTATAGATCTCGAAAAAATATGACTCTTGATATAATTTAATTTTAAAAAAAAATTTAATTAATTAAAATAGTCGTTTAAATAAATAAAAGTCTATTTTTTCATCCAATAAAATCGTGCCACTTGGAAAGGAGATGCAAAGGCTATCTGAATTATGAATTCAATAAATGCATGACATGTGGCAGAAATGTTGAAAAAAAATTAGTGACCGTTTTATTAGACGGGTCACATGATGACTCTTTTTCCCAACCTTTTCCGGACCCACCCCAAATAAAATCACTATCACCAATAACAGTAAATTTACTTTAGTTTGGTCATGTGATTTAAAATTAGATTACCATTACTAATGCTCTAAAAGCCCTATTTAGTTCACTTTTATAAAAATAAGTAATCAATAAAATATTAATTAGTAAAAATCAATTACAATCACTAAAATTACTTGTAATTTAAAAAAAGTAACTTTATCTATAAAATTCAGTTGGAATTTATAACTAAAAATTAATTACATTCAATAAAAATCAATTTCAATTGATAAAAATCACTATCAATTTTAAAAACGAATTACAATCAGATCAAATATAGAAAAATAAATTGAACTAAACGAACAATTAATCATCGAATATGGCCGTGTAATGATCAATGGGTCCCGCCATCTATCATGTATGAACCATACTTTGACTGGCCTACCTTGTTTCGATCGTGACTCTTCTCCTAATCAGCCTGTCTCTTTTTAGAGACGGTTTCTTAGGTTTAAAGCCCATTAAGTTTTAATGTCCACCTATTGTTTTTTTAATATCTATTTATATTATTTTAATGTCTATTTATAATATACTTATATTATCTTAATGTTTACTTACATTATCTTAATTCAAATAAAAATTAAAAAAGATTGATAAATAATGTTAAAAAATTAAATAAGACAGCCTAATTAAATTGGTGAGAATATTATTTTTTTATTAATTGATTGAGTGGTAAACTGGATATTGTGGTAACACCTTACAAATTCTTCTATGAAGATATCAAAGTCTATTCATCAATGTCTACTCGAACTATGAAACATCCCATGGATAGCTTCAATCATAATTACTTTCCACGAATTGAACCTTTTCGTCATCACATGCTTAACAAATTTGGTATGTCATTTATCACAAATTTTGATTTATATTGTTACTTGCTTTATAGTTATTATGATTGGATTGGATTTACATTTTACACAATTAGGCCCTTTAATTTCACCTCATTTTTATTAATTTAATTGATTTTTACCTACTCAAATTTATTTATATTGTTATTTGCTTTATAGTGTGGATTGGATTTACACAATTAGACCCTTTGATTTCACCTCATTTTTACTAATTTAATTGATTTTTACCGATTCAAATTGATTTTTACTAATCAAAACTGATTTTGATTGAAATTGATTTTTACTGATTGTACCTGTTATTTAGTTATAAATTATAATTAAGCTATAATGATTAAAGATGTTTTACTTATTGTAACTAAATTTTACTAATTGTAACATATTTTTATTAATTGTAGCTAATTTTTGCTGCTTAAATTGATTTTTATTGATTAAAATTGAATTTTAATGATCATACTTATTCATAAAATTTACTCTTGTTAATATTTCATTTGCTTTTTATATGTTTGCAAATACACAAGTATTGTTTGGGATAGAAATGTGAATGTATTGCGAGCTCGGATCATACTCTATCAATACCAATGACAAATTCCAGAAGTTTGATTTGAGTTCTTGGTATGCAGGAAAGGACTACTTCATTTGGGCAGGTCCTACACCAATGATAAACATCTTTAAACCTGAGATGATCAGAGAGGCCTTAACAAAATTTCGCGATATTCAGAAACCGAAGTTGAACCACATTGTTGACAAGCTCTTTCCGGGACTAATCAACTATGAGGGGGAAGAATGGATCAACCATAGGAAATTGTTGAACCCTGCCTTTCATATGGAGAAGTTAAAGGTTTTTTCCTTGAATGTTACACTCATTTTAAGTTTTCACCCACCAATGTTGAATAATAAACCATATGAAATAAGTTATTGACAATTTTAGCTTATTTTAATACGAATAGAGGGTTGGGTGGTCAAATCACCCAATGCTAATGTTTTGTAAATTAACTGATTGAAATAGTTTAAAATAACTAACTTTTTCATTATTTTGCTACAATAATTTTACCTATTGATTAATCATAAATAATCCCAACTTTATAGGATATTTGCCTAGAGTAAGATTGGGTAACTAATGACCTGATATAGTAGGTAATTTACAAAAAAGTAAACTGAAAAATTAATGTAAAAATTAGAGAAAAATTTTAAAATTTTGAATAAAAAATTCAAAATAATAAAAAATAATTAGAATTTTTAAAATATTTTTTAACATTTTTTTCGATATTTTATTTTAATCTATCTTTTATTAAAAAAAACTTACTTTAGCAAGTCAGCTGGTTACAGAATTTACTCTAGGAAAATACCTTCAATATTGGGATTATTTATGGTTAATCAATAAGTGGGATTGTTGTCGAAAAATCATGAAAAGATAGGATAGTACTAGGTAATTTTTCCTTATTTTTTATGAATAAGCTAATTTTGAACAATTTGCTAATAGCAGCGGATTCAAAATCAGCTAGTCAAACTAGTTAATGAAATCAACTGGTCAAATCAGCCACTGTAATAGCTTTCATCCGTTTGCCAAACACCCCTTATATATCTCATCTTTAAGTACCCCAAAAGGAAGATTCTAGCTAGCAATCGCGCCTGTGCTTTCCATGATATCCTGATCGAGTACACAATTGGTGTTTATTGTAGCTTATGATGCGAGCATTCTTTGAAAGCTCTGCTGCACGCTTATACTCGGACATGTTCACGAACTTTTCTTTATCTCCAGTCATGTGATTCAAATAACCAGAGTCGATGATCCAATCATCCTTGTAATTGATCATCTTATCATTTGTTGTGGCAAATGCAATCTCCTTTGGCTCGATGTTGCAGGTTGACACAACCATCATGTCGAAAGACTGTTCTTCCTCATCTAGTTCACATTTTGAACTAGACTCTTCAATGGCATAGGAAGCTTGAAAATCCCATTATTTTTCGCTTTCTGGCTCTACCGAAGTTGCAGCATTCCCTTCTACTGACTTAGACTAGCATTTCCGAGCATAATGTCCCCTTTTACTAAACTTGTAGCAAACAACCTCTCGTTGTGTCCGGGTCTTATCTTTATTCTGATTTTCTTATCGATCTCGAGCTCCCCCTTGATGAAAGCCTCTTTTTCCTCGTCCTTTCTGAAATCCTCCTGACTTTTGATTTGACTTGCCAGGTAATGGATTACTCGACTGACCAATCTACTCACCACTCTATTTGGATTTTTGTTTCCAAATAGAGCAGTCTCTTCATCTTTGACATAAACTCCAGACATTTGATATCTAGAGCTTCCTGATTAGCTAACACATTTTCAAACTCGATTAAAGTTGGTTGTGTAGCCCAACCTCAGATGGCTATGACAAGACCATTAAGACTCGGCTTCAAGCCGTGCACAATGATCCTTCGCATCCTAGTCTTTGTGATCGGATTCTCCGGATCCAACTTTGTGATTTGCTCACACAAAGTCTTGACTTTAGTGAAATATAGGTTCACTGTCAATTTATTTTGTTGAATTGATATTAACTCGTTCTCTAGCATCTGGAGTCGAGCATCATTCTTCTTTGAGAGCAACCCAGATAATGTGTCCCACGCCTCCTTGGGTGTCTTCGCATCCTTGATGCGGTGCAACAATTCGTCTTCAACAGTTGCTGCCTACACGTAAATCGTCTTTCTGGCTTTAATCTTTCACTTATTTGACTCTTCTACATTAGTTAGTACTGTGGTATCCCCCAAAGGTCTTGACTCAACAAATAAAATTGCATACGTATGCTCCACATAGTGTAATTATTATTGTTGAGTTTCTCAATATTACTAGATGTACTCGCAATATCCGCCATTTGTGACTTAGTTGCGTCTCTCACGTAATAAGTAATGATCTCTCACCAAAAACTTCACAATCCTAGATAGCACACAGATGGAATTTCAATGTGATCACTTGATCACTCAGGCAGCCAAAATTATTTTAACTAATTTTTACCAGTCCCTGATCGATAATTTACCAAAGTGAGTCTCACAATAGACTGTTTGGCTCTGATACCAATTATAGAGGATTTCGGGGTATATTTATGTGGAAGGGATAGCAAAATAATAATGTGGACATTAAAATTTAGGGTGGTATTGAACAACTAATGCTTAAAGTAATAATAATATCATTAGAAACATAAAAGATTACAATATATATATTACTACTATATTATAGTAGCTCACTCTTATTCTTACAATAACTCACTCTAAAATATTACTCTCGCTTTTGCTTTACCACTCAAGAATGTTGTGGTGGGATGAGGAAAATGCAACTGATGAGCACCCTGTTTATACTATTAGAAATGCTCCTAAATTCAACAATGGTTGACAAGTAATTAAAGCTTTTATACTTAGCTTGATAGGGAGGGAGTGATAGGAGTAGAATTTTACCACGTTGTAAATTTTTGACTAATTTATGCATTGATAAAAGAGAAGTGCTTGGTGACTTTGTTTAACATACCATATTTACATAAAGTTGTATATGATAATGATTTATTAAAATTACGATTCTAATTTACGATTCTACGATTTTAGGATCCAAAAAAACCGAGCAATATGGATCGTAGGTATAGTTGGTAGAATCTTACGATTCTAGTTACTATAAAATTGATAGAGGTAGAATCATAACACGATTTTACGATCCTACGATTTAGCAATCAGATTCTACAAATTTATTCTTAATTTTTATTAATTTTTCTTAAATATCATCTTTCATTAATTTTTCATTCGATTCAACTTCTAACATCGTAATTTTTAAAAAGTAAATTTCTTCATCGGTATGTTGATTCAAAATAATTATCATTTATTTTTCTATTTCATTCTTCAAAATGAATTGAATCGAACTTTTAATTCATAAACTTAAACTTTTAAGTTGAAAATATAATGATTAAATAGCAAATTTAGGTTTATCGTAGAATCTTATGATTCTATGATTCGATGTTACCTCTCTAAACGATTTTAATTAGAATCCTAATTTAAACAACTTTGTATATGATGTTTGCTATTATCACATTTGCGTACATCTGACCCACCTAAACCTTGTGCGTACCTTCCAACGATGAAAAATAGGAGGTTTAAGGAAGTTCACAATCGAATACAGACGTTACTAAAACAAGTAATCGACAAGAGGAAGCAGGATTGAGGCTCGAGAAGTGGTAAAAGATGACCTGTTGAGTATGCTTTTGGCTTCTAATGCTGGAAAAACTGGTAGCAATGTGCAAAATCAGCAAATTAGGCCGTGTATACAAAAAGTAATTGATGAGTTTGGGCATTGATTTTGCTAAGTAAGTAAGCACCAAGATTGGCAGGCGCGAGCTCGAAATGAAGTGTTGCATACATTCAAGAAAAACCCCCCAGATTTTGAAGGTTTAAGCCTTTTGAAGACAGTAAGTTATCTGATCTTATGTTCATAAAATTTTGGAAATTCTACGTGGTAATCCTAAATTATTGGTTTTTCTACATGGTAGACAAACATATTTTTTAATACACGTGTTGACTTTAAGCTTTCAATTTTTTCACATGGTAGACAATAGGAAAGTGTTTTTGTGAACTTTACGCTATTTTTTCTAACATTTGACTTTTTTTCAGAAAATCGACGTCGCGATTAGCTTAATTAGTCACTTATTTTGTAATCCGGTCGAAATGAATACTTAATTTAACAAAGAATTTAACTTTTTTTCTACCACGTGGAAAAGTTGAAAGTTCAGGGTCATCACATAAATTTATCGTCTATCACGTGAAAAAGCCAAAAACTCAGGGTCACCATATTGAATTTTCCTAAAACTTTACAAATTTATTTGAGTGTCTTATGAAACATTCATTGATATCCATGTTTCGATAGGTTAGCATGATTCTAAACGAGGTTTTAAGGTAATATCCGCCAGCAATTCAGCTGATTCTAAAGTAGGAAAACTGTCGGTTCCTGCTGGCGCGTTGATAACTATCCCTATACTCCTTGTGCACCGGGATAAGGAATTATGGGGTGATGATGCAGAAGAGTTCAAACCCGATAGATTCCATGAAGGGATTTCTAAGGCGACAAATGGGAACAACTCATTCTTTCCGTTTGGTTGGAGACCGAGAATTTGTATAGGGGGAAAATTCGCAATGACAGCAGCGAAGATGGCGGTATCGATGATGCTACAAAGTTTTTCCTTTGAACTTTCACCAACTTATGTTCATGCACCTAAGCCTGTTATATTTCTAGAGCCTCAGTATGGAGCTCCTATAGTTTTACATAGGCTTTGAGCATATAAAGATATTTAAGGCTTTTACACATATGTTAACAGCTAAACTTGCTACCTCATTTCATTTTTCACAGAATACATCTTTATTCATAGCTTTCAAATCTCTCTAATCAGGGCCGACATTGAGATTTGAGAGGCTAAGGAGAAATCATATTTACATGGAGTGTGGAATGTAGCCACGTTCTCCAATCCGGAAACCTTCGTCGTTCCCAATGTCCTGGTTTAGAAGACCTTTTTTAAAAGGTATTTTGGCTTTCATTTACAAATTAAAGAAAATAGAAGTTAGAAAAAAAACGAGATGAAACCTAGAAATCTAGAAAAATTCCATTTCAGAATAATTTCTTGAAGCAAAATAATCATTTTAATTTAATTTTGATCCCAATCGTTCCGGAGTCAATCTAGGTTGCGTTTCGTGTTTTCGTTTCCGTTTCCCTCTTTCAAATCGAATGTCATTCCAGTTAATAATTGGCGAAACATAATAAATTATGACCCCTAATTACTAAAAATACTAAATATACTACTCCTATTATACTAGTAGTTGTATATACTCTCTCCTATCATGATCCATTCTCTTATTTGTTTTTTGAAACTTTTTACCCATTACTCTTAATTTGTATTTTATTTTTAATTAATAAGTTAAAATATAGTCAAGTGAAATCTTATTTAATTTCTCTCAATATAAATTTTATTAATATCAAATTTTATAATTTTTAATTAAGCTTAATTAGAAAATAATATATGCAAAATCAATTAAAACATTTAGTTAGAATAAGAAGTAGTATCTAACTATCTTATCACTTGCGACTTGTTACTTTCCGGTTGCCACTTGTGGTTTCTTAACTTACATTGACTTATTAGAAAATTTTGACCAATTAAATCAAGCTGACGTGTCTTAGTGATGGTATATGAATCACGATGTGGAGATCTTGGTAAAAAAAATTCAAAAAGTGGCAATCACACGTAGGTTAGATTGACATTTTAGGCTTCAACACATTTTAAAGTGAAGCCATTTGGTCAGCATTACGAGAAAAAAAAAAAAAAAAAAAAAAAACAAGGCCTATATATTATGGATCTGCCCGTAAAAACATGTGCTAATTGATTATATATATATATATATATATATATATATATATATATATATATATATATATATATATATATATATATATATATATATATATTATAATTGCAGTCAAATTGAAGAATACAAGAAGGACTTATTAAATAACTTTCTTGATGAAATTATGAAAATTGAATCTATTTAAATTGCAAACAATGCAAGAATATTTCGATGTTAGTATTGTAAAATCATTCGAATTCAAAAGACTTGAAAAAAATCATGGATAAAAAAGCTAAACGTGGTTCAAATAACATTAACAAAGCTGTAATAATTATGGTGGATTTCCAAAGCTTTTCTATAACTCAATTATAGCATACTTATGGGCCTTTTTATTATCTATATTACTTGTAATCAAATTAACTTTTGCACTATTTATCAATCGATAGTAATTTACATATTTTGGTTATTATACGAGAAAAAAACACAGTTATGTGAGATCTTATTTTATTTGTCTCGTCGCATACTTTCATAATATCAAATTTTATAATTTTTAGTTATGCATAATTCTAAATACAAACAATCCGACAAACGCATTGAATTGCGCAAAAGTTTATTTGGTGCAAGTATTATGAAACGGGGGAAGTACTACATTTTTTACTTGGGTTTTGGACGGCTCCTTTAACATACTCTCAAGACTAGTCTGAATATATAAAAAAATAAGCGATTAAAATAAACAAAAGTAATAAATTTGTGGATGAAAATAAAGTAAAAAGTGAGATGTAATTGTTATATAATAGAGTATAAGTAAAATAAAATAAAAGGTAAAAGCAATGCATTTTGGTAGAAGAAAGGACGTTTTCTATTGTTAAGTGTGAACGTAAACTGGAACTATACTACAATTTAGAAGAGTACGATTCTTTGAAACTCAGTATTCATGATAGAAAATAATATTTCTCTATTTTACTTATATGTATTATTTAATTGAAAAAATTTTTATATTATCATTTAAAATGATGTAAAATTAATGAAATAAAGGAGTAATGTATTTTATAAGATAGAAGATATAAAAAAAAGTAATTCAAAATAGTCTATAATTTATAATTTAAAAGTGATATTAAATAGTTGTAAATTCAGAATACTAACATATGGTGGACCAAAATAATAAAAAATAGCAATAATATATATTTTTGTTTCTTAAACATGAACCCAAACCCTTAAATACTTTTATTGCAGGACTATTAAAATGCATGCAATAAAAACTCTTTTATTACTTATATGTAGCATTAAATATTTTATCTCGATTCAAATACGATACACGGTCAAAAACAAACTTAAAAATTTAAATTTGAATGTGAATACAAATAGGAATCTATATTATACGTGGCATGATTTCCAATTTTGTATGTTATAAAAAAAAATGAAATGACATGATATAAGTGAGGTAATTAAATAAGAACACATAGAATACAAGTGTAACAACTTCATTTTTGTTTGGTCCTAAGTATAGTATTGTCCTCAATTGCTATAAATTGGACATTTGAGATTATTGTATCTAAATCTAACTTCTAAAACCATTCTAAGGAGCTTAAGACCCAAATATTACTTCCATATTTGAGATGACAATTCAGCTGAAACAGGTGCTTCGCATGAAGGAAGGAACCGATGAAACCAGTTATGTCAAAACATCCTACATTCAGGTATTTTTATTTCCTATTAGCTTTATCAGTTCTTCAGTATTTTTTATTTCACAAATTGTTTGAGAGATGATATATATCTCCGAAAAACACATTAGATATATGGGCTAAATGACCCAATTAATACAAATTAAAGAGAAAATAAGAATGTGCGCTTTTTATTTTGAGGTCGTATCTTTAAAGACGGTGTCTCACTAGAAAAGTTTTTTTTTTTTTTTTAACTTTAAAATGATTCTATTCATATATTGATGTAAACTCTTGGAGATAGGGGAGTATAAATTTCCTAGGTGAACTATTTACTTCTTCTAGTTGAAATTAGTTGTTATAATTCTTATTTATTTTACACTTATTTAATATACTATTTTAATCTTTAATTTCTTTAAATGCATATAGTTAAAAGTATTAAAAAGTTAATATGATATTATGAAAATATACATTAAGAAAAATAAAATGAAGTAAAATTCTACTTTACGATATTTTTTCTCTTGCATAAAGATAAAAAGTAAAATAATATTTATAGAATAGTAAAATAATCAGTTTAAAAATAACAAGTAAAAATTAATATTAATTAGTAAAAATAAAAAATTATCAGTAGAAATAGTTACAATCATTACTAATTAATTTTGTTTAGTACAACTCAACTCAGTGATGATTTATACTAAAAATCAGTTATAATCAATAAAAATTAGTTATAATCTGTTTTAATTAGTTACAATTAATAAAAGTTAATTTTTATGAATTTCAATCAATTTTAATCAGTAAATTAAATTAGTAAAAAATTAATTGAACTAAAAAAGGTTCAAACGTAACAATTAACTCCAACAAGAGGTAGTATATGAATACAATATGTATCACTCTTTTTGTCTCTTAATGTTTTCCAATGGGGCAAATAAGCGATAAAATATATTTTCTCATCAAAGGAAAAGAAACCTTAGGTATACAATATACATGTTGCACCGGATGTAAATGTTCAACTTTTTTAATTTTCTCTCATTTAACCCTTTTTCAATTTTCAACCTTTTGTTTTGTTATTATTTTACTTCGCCTAGTTTTTAATATTATCTATAATTTCAGACCAAATATATAAGCATAAAATTGATATATACATAAAATAATTAGAATTTTAATCACTACTTCACCAGCTTAAGCTGGTCAAAGTTTCAAACCATATAATAAAGTTCTATGACAAATTATATACTCTATCAGGTGATTAATAATCTGAGCATGTTCAACATGTTCAATCATCCGTAAAATTAGGAATTTTAATATTAAATTAATTCGTAACTGCCCATAATACGTTATATCCTTATTAAAAAAAAGGAGAAAGTAAATAATAAAAGTCAATGAACAAAAAGAAACTTTTGGTGCAACAGAAACAGGTGCTATCATTAACAAAACCCATCAAAGAAAAGGCAATAACAGAGCTGTATTACAAAGCACGACCAGCAAGCTTATGCATAGCAGATTTAGGGTGCTCCTCAGCCGAGCTTAACACTTTGGGTGTAGTCTCTGAGCTCATTCAAACCATTGAAAAAGCGCGACGAGAGGTCGGAAATAATGGATATCAGCAAGAATATCAGGTTTACTTGAATGATCTTCCTGGGAATGATTTTAACACAATATTTAGGTCATTGCCAATGTTTGAGGATAAGCTTAAGAAGCTTATGGGACAGAATTTTGGGTATTGTTTTATAAATGGTGTCCCTGGCTCTTTTTATGGTAGGCTTTTCCCTGCCAACCATTTGCATTTTGTGCATTCTTCTTATAGCCTCATGTGGCTGTCTCAGGTATTGTTTTATGCTTTTTACTAATTACTACCAATTTATATTTATATATACTTGAATTGAACTTCTTTTCGGTTAGACGATTTATTGGAAATTAAACAACTGATGGTGCAGGGAGGCTCTGAGCATATTCTACATATTCGACCGTATAAGGCATAAAAAATCAGAGAGTAATTAGAGAAAGAGAAGTAAAATAAAAGAGTAAAAATGAGAGAATAAGAAAAAGAGATCTAAATAAATGAGAGAATAAGAGATTCAGATGTAAAATTAAAGTTTAGAATGAGAGAGAAAGAGTAAAGATAGAGGATGAAAGATTTTGGGGGTAAATCGGATGAAAATGAAATTAAATGTTTGAGTTTTAAAATTAAATTTGCCCGCTTTGGAATACATGACGACTAAATGGAGATGTGTGTTTGTCCCCAGTTGGTGACTAGATGGGGACCAAAAGCTCTAATCATGAATGACATGAAATCGAAAACGGGTGAAAACAGCTAGATTTAACCTAATTTTTTTAATTAGTATAAGGTTATGTTATTTTTAAATTGCGAATCAAAATTTTCAGATAATTACCAGTAAAGTTTTCAGGTTAATTTCTGATTGGAACAAAATTTTTTCAAAGGTCTATTCGTTAGTACTTACTACTTAGTAGACCTAATCATGGGCGGCCTGGCCCGAAAAAGTGAGGGTTTGGGTTTCAAAATATGGCCCGATGGGCGGGTTTGGGCAGAAAATAAGTGGCCCGAATTTTTTTGGGACGGATTTGGGATTGACATTTGGCCCGTGGCCCGGCCCGAAAAGAGTAAATAATTATTAATATTCTTGCAATATTTTATTTGTTATGAAGTTTGATGTACTAATTCAATTATTAATATTCTTAATTATATGTAATGAAAATTACAAAAGTTATATATTAATAATCTTTGCAATGAAATGATTTAAACAAGATATCACTTAATTATATTTCAACTTATAAATAAAAAAAGTTAAACAAAAATTAAGAGTAAAAAATTAATAATGACATTTTTCAAAGTTGCAATTAATTTGAAAAGGAAAAAATAATATTTTAATTTTAGTTTTATTGTATGATACAATTAAATAATATATAAAATAGGCCCGCAAGCCCGCAAATTATTACGGATTTGGGCAGGAACTTTTAGGCCCGCACTTTAATCCGGCCCGGCCCGCATCAATGGGCAATTTTTCTCACTCGGCCCGGCCCGGCCCGGTGTTTGATCACCTCTACTACTTAGTAGCACAGTAGGGTATATTGTTATTATTCATCCGCGTCCGTTTTTGGAATATAATTATCATTTCTTTTTATTCTATTAGAAGTACTAGATATGAGTAGTTCGGACTTGTATATATAATTAAAGTGTATTGAATATATGATAGAATAGAATATTTACATGATACAAAATATATTCTAGCAATATTAACATAATAAAATCTAAATATTTTATTTTATTAAATATAATATAAATATTTTATTCTATCAGATTCAACAATGAACTTTCATAATATATACATTTAACATTTAATAATTTGAGCAACTTGTGTATGTATGAGATCAAATCGTGTCACGATGTGTCATATTCATATAAGGAGCCCAAGTGTTCTAATATCTAACGTGTCAAATTTAATATTTAAAAGGACATGTTAAAATTAAATAATTAAAAGTGAGTATTTTTTTAAATACAAAAGAAAACATTTCAATTATTTTAGTAGAACTATTTAATCAAATTTAAAACAATTTTACAATTATACTGTCTAAACGAGTTTTGTTACACAATATAATTACATGGGCTAAGCAAAAATAGATAAGTTTTTTGAAGGTATGCAATTTTTTAAAAATTATGATATTTTTCAAATAATTTTGTATCTTTAAACGCTTAACATATACTACATAAATTAATATTAAAACCCCCAACTTTTCGGACCCTATGCGGTCCAGCATATTGAACATGTTTATAACCTCCCCCGAATATAAATAAAAATAAGTTCCACTAATTTTACACAATTTAATATATTATAATTGATGATAATTAGTATATATTGAAATTAAATTTTGATGATGAAATGAAAAAGGTACCTGAAGGGATTGAAGACAATAAGAGAAACATTTACATAGGAAAGACAAGTCCACCAAATGTGGTTAAAGCATATTATGAGCAGTTCGAAAAGGATTTTTCGACGTTTTTAAGGTGTCGATCCGAAGAAGTAGTAGGAGGTGGAATGATGGTGCTTACTATTTTGGGACGACGAAGCAATGAACCTTACAGTAAGGAATCTTGTTACGAGTGGGACCTTCTTGCTACTGTTCTCAACGATATGGTTTTTGAGGTACTACTTATTTAATTATTATCACAAATTATTGTATAAGGCTGTCACACTATTAAATACGCTCTATACGTAGGTTATTGAAACAGGGCCGTAGTGATATCTGTGCCAGACTTAATTTTTTCGCTCTTTGAAAATTTAGATATTTTTGCAATAAAAGTAAGACTATTATATTGAATATTTGAATCCACTTAACAAATAGATAATTAGAAAAAATATACTTCTATAAAATTGAAAGTAGTATAATGTTATATACCGACATTTGAAAGAATATGTTTGTGTAATTTGTGTAGGGTTTAATAGAGGAAGAGAAGCTAAACACATTCAACATCCCTCAATACACACCATCAGCAGCAGAAGTAAACAGAATAGTTGAGAAAGAGGGAAGTTTCACTTTGAATCATGTGGATGTTTCTGAAGTGAACTGGAATTCAAGTGAACAACATAAAAGGAATCACTATGACTTTGCTAGATGTATGAGATCCGTTGCGGAACCATTACTCATTAATCATTTTGATGAACACATTCTTGAAGACTTGTTCAATCGATACAAAGATATTGTACGAGTCTCCATGGCCAAGGAGAATAATGTGTTCATTAATGTTACCGTGTCCTTGACTCGAAACGGTTGAATCATGGATAATATTGTTCGGCAATCACCAACAAGAATAAATAAAAATTTAATGTTAAATAAAGCTTGTTTATTGTGTGATCATCTACAGGAATTCAAGGGTGATTGTCCAGTCTCGTTTTGATATTTTATGGATTCTATGTAAAATGAAAATAAATTAAATCTTTTTATAAAAGGTTTATTATTTTAGTCTTTAATGAGTGTTTGGTAAAATAATAGAGTTGAAATTCTATGTATTATAATTATCATTATCAATATAGACGTGTTATTTACTTCTTAATAAATAAAAGAAATAACCGTAAATTGTATATATTATTAAGTGTTTTTCTCATTGATCATAATTTTCGGGTAATATATATTAGAATAAACAAAGTATTATGTAAATGTCAAGATATTTAATGGTTCATGTTAATGGCATATGGTCAACTAAAATGAGTACTCAGTCTTATTCTTAGTTTCTTACTTTAATAATGATATTTATTTTGTAAATGTCTTGCATAATCTTTCCTTTTTGTACTAGCTAGGTAAAGTATATATAGTATTTTTTTTTTTAGTAAAGTATATATAGTATATAAAATATATATAGCATTTGGTTGTCTAAAATAATATTTTTAATTTATGCAACAAAATAAATAAAATCTCAAATAATTATTTGAAAAGAGTTTAGAGAAATAAAAGTAAGCTAATCTTTTCTTGAAATAGTAAGTAAGTTTTTATTTTTTAATTGGTAAATTGACTAATGATTTAATTTTTAAATAAATTTCATAGTGGTAATGAGCAAGTGACCTCAAAAGTTGAATCAACTATATTATTTTTAGAGCAGTTGATCCAATCATTAAAGTAAGTATTGATACGTAATTTACACGTCATTATATATATCCTACCAAAAATAAGAGATTCATATCTTGTATTTTGCTCATCTATGTTCTTGACACCATATCATTTTTGTCTTATTTCTCTAAATTTCTCAAATTTTTATATGATGATCAAGACTCAAAAATACCTTTCATATTATGTACAAACTAAGCAAACCTAAATATTAAAGTTCATACTAATCTTAGTCTCCATCGTTGTCATACCACCTTTCATTGTATTATTTGAGCTAATAGCTTCTTTGACCCTTAAATGCTTACCTAGGAATAGGATGAACGTCAATAAGCTTGACATTATTATTTGCGTTTATTTATCGCACATTTCATTTGATTGCTTGCAGAATTGTCTAATTCACACCTTCAAAGCAATAATATTCAACATATTCTTAGACGGTCTCCCAGCTTCCGCACTTGTTAGATTCATAACATATATGATATATCAATATTCTCGTCTAGAAAAAAATATATAATTTGAGATTCACTTATACCACATAGTTTGAAATGAAAAAAATTGGTTATTTTGTAACTAAATGTCAAAATACCAAGTGAAACTTTGAAAGCTAGAACCAATCCTAAGGAAAATACAAAACTTCCTAAATGAAGTAAGTAGAATTTCTAGGGTTTAAGCTTTAAGATCTTCCGACATAGCAGAAGGTATACAGTGTGTAACAAGAACATCAACAGTAGCAGCTTTTGCTGTTTTCGTCCGAAGAACGACGATCTGCAGACACAAACCAAGTGCAAATGAGTGCCGGTAAATCTTCCTATGAAATGGTTATACTTTCCTTTTATGGAAATGCCCTACTACTTAACATGTCTTTTCTCTTTAAATAACCTCACATATTCTTAATATTTGTGCCAAAGTATGTTGTAGTGATATCAGGCCAAGAGCGTAGTCCCTAGTCAAACAATTTATCAAGAAATTACTTTAAAGACATGACTTTCTTTTACAATGAAAGGAGACAACTATAAAAAAATCAAAAAAACTACATAATTGATCACAAAACAATTCGAAAGCACTACAGTAAAAAACCAGTCGAATTTGCTAAATATACTTTGAAGGGAAAATCGTAAAAATATAAAACAATTTGATCACAAAGAAGTTTTGAAGATGGTTATAAACAATAGGTGGGTTTATTTGAAGCAATTATACCAAATAGCTTGGTTTTTTTAAAAATCATCAGTAGATGAATTTATTTTCAGCGGATCGCACAAGGGTTGGTCTATTTTTTACAATTTACCCTATTTAGAAAAGGGATGAACTTTAAAGTTGAAATGGTAAAAATAAAACACAACTCTTTATTTTTCATCCACATCTTCAACTTATTCTTTCATTCTATCCAAACATTCCTCCTGATCCCTAAAAAGTACGCATCGATTCCCAACCTCTAAAACGCCCCCAATTGCAGTTGTTAGGATAGAGGGTATAGAAGTTGAGCAAGTGCATATGGTGGAAGTGCCACAAAAGAGACTATAGAGAGAAGGAAAGAGAGAGAGAGACCTGATCATAATCCAAATCAAACTTCATGAATTCATCCTCACAGGACTCCACCATATTTGCCAGGCTCTTTAAGTTCTTTACTGGTTTACCATTGAATTTAAGAACCTGACAGACAAACAAAACACAAATTGGCTGCATAAACAAGTTATAGACTTATTAAGAAACAAGGTGCTGCAACTCTACTACACCTGAGTGTTCACAATTTCTTCATATCCAATATTGATGTCAGCCACAAGAACCTGATCACAATGAAAATCATTAAGAAAAATGCTTCAAATTAATCTCAATTCATTTTTTTATTAGAAATTTTCTTATCGTGTTTTTAGTAGTGGATTTCCAAAGAGAAAAGACCTGAGATACAACAACAAGCTCTTCGTCTTTTGATTGCGGCATAGCATGTAAAAGCTTGTCCAGAAGCTTCACTGGTGCCTCAAATTCGTACTCTTTCCCATACTGTCACATATCAAACACATGAGTACAAGAGCAAAACCGAGTCAAGTATACAATGAGACCAAAGGGGGTTAAAAATCACGCAGAAAGGCAAATGAGTTCAATGTAACCAAGCGCCAGCAGCGCCAATTTTCTGCACAGATAAATGAGCATATACTGAAATGGAACAGATATGATTGAAATTAGATCAAACACAATCCAATGGCTGACTATTTCGTTTTTCTTTTTTCTTTTTGACGGAGAATGGCTGACTATTTCTAATATGGATGTATAAGCACACATCTTCGCATGGATACATGACTCATGATTCATGAGCATATACTGAGCAAATTCCACGAATCGGTTTATCAGTCCAGACTGTCCGCTCAGCACAAAATTGACATAAAGAAAACTCAAAAAAGAAAAAGGTGTAAAGAAATTAGCTTTAGGTTAATATCCATCACTTTAGCTATCGCTTTAAACCAATATCCATCACCATAAAAACTTTAAAGATCAACTCAAAAACATCATCAGCAATTTCTTTGGACAAGGTCAGTGAAGTAAGAAACAACATATGAAGAGAAGACCAGAAATATCAAGCAAATTAGAATATAATGACTCCAATCGCATATCAAATTAAAAAGGGACAACCCAGGGATCCCATGAGAATCAATCTTAAGATAACCTTTTAGAAAGTTCATAAATAGTGTAACTGAACAGATGATCACGGAAGATCCTATAATTCTTTTCCAACCAAGATACACATGACACATCAAATGGATCTAATAGGATAAACTTATTCTTTCAAAATTGAGGGAAGATGGAGATTACATCCTGATTACGCCTTATTATTCCCTTCAAAACAACCTTGCCCAACAGAAGTAGAAAAGGAAAATGGCATATCCTAAAAGAAACAAAAAAACCTTCAGTTTGTGGTGAAATCCTAAAAACTCTAGGGTGGTGAAAGCTTATACTTTTAAGTTTTAATAGATGCCCAAGTCACCTTACACATACCATGCAAACAAAAGTCACTGTACCAACCAATATAGGTATACATGCATATAATGTTGGGTTGCAACTTGCAATAGAGGTAAAAGAGATCAAAGCCAAACCTCAGAACGAAGATATGGAACTGAGACAGTTGTGAATACAAATCCCGCAACTATATAATACGATGGAGGTCTACCCTTGCTATGAGCTGGAATGAGTCTCCTATGAGTACCAAGTTTGATGTTGAAAGTGTGTGTAGCTGAATCACGTAGCACCTTGATTTCAGCCTTATCTCCAGTATACTTCTGAGATATAAGATAACTGAAACCTATGCGTTCTCCATGCCTAAAAGGAACTGTTACGAAATACAAGTCAATCTCAGTAAGTAATATGTTGTATTTGTAATATAACCCACGAAAAATAAATTCTTACTAACCAAACACAGACTAGGTCAAGTTTTTAGGAAGTACACCAGAGAAACTGAGCCGGTCTACTAAACTGTTTGCTAAAAAAAGTTACAACAACCAAGCATGCACACAACATTATGCCGAGGATACTTCAAGCAACAACACAAGATAAATATCTAGTATCTATTTCCCCGTCCTAAAGAAAATCTACAATCACCAAAGACTAACATACTAAATGGGTTAGCCATGACAATTATTTATAAGTTTGTATAGAAAACTTAAAGAATACAGATTATTACAAAAAAAAAAAAAATTAAGAGTAAAGAGAAAAAACTTCATCCTGCATGCTGCATAGCAATGTATGAAACCAACCAAAGAGCAAAAATCATGCCCACACTGTTCAAAAGCAGATATTAAAGACTGACTACATAGAAAGGCATAAAGTTTGAGTTCACTTAACTCATATTTCATAGTTAGTTTATTCCAGACACAAATTAAAACCTAAAAACTTTCAAAAGTCAGCCAGACAAAGAGCACTTTAGAAGATCTAGACACTATAGACAGCAATTAATCAGAACTCAGAACTCCTAAGCAACAAATTTGGAAAGAACACACTCAGACACGAAAACACTTTTCAAGAACCAAGAATGTTTAACACTTTTATAAATAACATTAAAAGTAACGGAAATAAAGAGCACCCAAAGTAAACCAATCCCCCAGGCCCCGAAAGAGAACTTCCAGAACAAACGTTCATACTTCACATCTGTTCCATAGATCACTAAACCAAAAGAAAGCAAATACACTACATTTTTTCACCATTTATGGTTACTTACAAATTATATAACAGGGTATCTGAATCACAAACTATTCCAAGAAAGGTAGTAGCATCAAAAGTTTATTTTATCACAATCAAGAAAGAAAATCCAAAACTTTCAAAAGAACACCAGACTATAAGATAATGTGCTAAACACAATGGTCATTTAGAGTTTAGACCAGCCAACGTAGCTATAATTTAATTTTCAATTATCCGAATGTCACTATGTCTAAAATAAAATAAATTTTAAAGGACATGATAATCGGATATTGCAAGAGTAGATTAGCACCTAATATGGCTATGGAGTCTTTGCTTAGCCACATAACAATGTTGAACAAATTACTAAAATTGTACACCAAGAATATACACTCAGGCACAGTAAATTACACTAAACATCAAAATGTTGGAAATAGGCCAATTTCAGCACCTCAACAAACTTAGGCTTGTTGCTTGGAGATAAGTCCACCTAAAACGGTTGGCATATTTAAAAAGAACAAAACGATATAGTACATGCATACATAAATAATTTTTAAATGGGCATAATAGAATAGTCCCAGAAGAGGAGCTCGAATTTTTACCTGTCCCATCATTTGCAATATCAACCCTGTCAAAGCTCAGGATTACATCTGACGGCCGTAAAACCTTTGACTCAGGAGCTGTAGGGTCCACTCGTCGGACACGTACACCTTTTTGATCAGATTTCATCCCCATTGAAATACGCAAGTCAGGATTTTCCATCTTTTGCCACTCAACACCAAGAATTGGGAACCCTAAAAAATAACAATGATCATGAATGATAGACGTAACAGAAAACAGCCACAAATAATATTTCAAAGTTCTAGCAGGTATCAGGTGAGATTGCTGAGCTAAATACATGAATTGATGCCACAGTCAAATCACAGATTTTTCGTATGAACCTACCAGTATATGCTCCATTCCTCTCATAATCCTGAATAAAATGATTGATCACGGGTGTAGGTATAACATAGCCAATATTCTCCACATCTTCGTGCTTAAGAGACTGAAATGCAATGCCCACACAACTTCCTTTGTCATTAAAGGCTGGACCACCAGAGTTCCCCGAGTTTATGGCGGCATCTATCTGCAACAGTGTCAAAGCATAAGATATTAACAATGTGAGAGCTAAAAAGCAAAGCTAAGCATAAGAAAAGGAATGATGTGCACACCTGCAACCCCAGAAGTTCAGTGGACCCATGGACATAAGACAGGATCTCTATACGAGAGACAACTCCACTGGTAACGGAGATAGTATCCCCTCCTATTGGGTAACCAACAACAGTTACAGCGTCTTGAAGAGCAGGCAATTCCCCAAACTCCAAAGGTGAAACCCCTTCCCAGAACTCATCATCATTAACTGTAAGCAGAGCTACAACAGCAATATGCACAAAAAGTGTCCATAAACTCTTGATCAAACTCAAATGTTCCAACAAAAAGCATCATTACAACAGAAGAACTGATGAGTGATGGATGCATAATAACAAATCTGATTAGTAAACAACAAATGTTTCTCATTCCGTAGTTCAAATCACTAATGGACAAAGAATATTAGTGATACTAGGCAATCTCTATCACTTCCCAAGTAGGAAAACATAGATACTGATATTGATGCTACAATGAGTCCCTATTTGGCATTGGGGTAAGAGAATGTTGTTATTGTTGTTGTAATGAGTCCTATTCTACAAATTCCATCTTACTCATACATGTATTTGTTTAACTCCATGATTCTTCCAGCAAATACCAGAAATCTTGTAAAAATATGAAAGAATAAATATAAAACTGCCATATATACAACGGAAACTATCAAACTTTTTGCAGAATTTACAACTACATATTGCATCCTAACGAGCACAACTTGGATTAACTCTTCAAAAAGAAAACAAATGTACATGGAAATACAATCATTAATATACATTTTTAACACCTTTTTGAGTAAGCTATTTACTCCATAACAGCCTTAAAACTACCAAATTAAAACTTGATACATTTCAATATAAATCATACTTTTTTACTTTATTTTTAATAATATTGGAAAAGCAAGCATTTTTTGGTACTTTTTCAAGATTCTAAAACTAGTCACATAAACCTTAATATAAGTAATTGAATATGAAAATTATAATGCAGAGAACGAGATAGTACATAATTTTCTATCCATGTCACCTACAGAGAGCATTTTGCCACTTCAATAACAAAGCATACAACAGTTGGCTCTTCCGCACAATTTGATGTCAATCCGCATTATGAAAATAAAAGGACGAGTGGATGACAATTTGCATGCAAAGAGATGAAGAAAATTAGAGCAACTGCCCATTGCTTTGTACACTAAGAGTGCACAGTGAGTGAGAAAGTAGAATAAACGAACTAATCAACTAACTTATTACAAAATAAGATGTTAAAGGTTAACATAAATCTTTCAAGAGCTAAAAAAGAGTTGTAAGGGAGTTCCTTGGGTAATGTAATTAAGATTTGCAGCCTTTGAAAGTCAAAAAAAACAAATAAGCCCTTTTCACCTTATGAATGAAAATCTCAAAATACAGATGTAAATTGCTTTCAATAAATTGGGCTAAAGAAAATGTTCTAGAAACTTTATAACTAGGCCCGACACTTAATGAGGACATTTGATTGGTAGAGAGAAAGCATCTCGCATACCCTTGGTTTTGGCGCAAGAAAGCCATTTTTGCAAATTTGGCACATTTGAAACCTATACAAGACTAGAAAGAGTGCTTCTATCATTCACTTTTGGCATATTCAATTTCCAAATATGTGGCATGTGAGATCTATATAGCACTCAAATCCTTACAAAGTCATGTTTCTCATTTCATGGGAAATTCAACAATTTGAGATTTTAGAAAAAAACATGTCTTTAAATAACCAACTAGTATTTCCCCATAAACGATAATCACCATTCACAGAATAACCTTTTCATTCATAATCTATAAACAAAACAAACCACTACTCTTATGTACATTGGTTGAAAATAAACCATAAACAAGATAACTTATGTTTCTAAAAATTTTTGCTAACTTTTACATACCATCTTCCCTCCAAAGTATATCAGATTTGGGTGAAATTTCTGCAACAACATTACATGTAAATTATCACCAATTACTTGAACTTATTAACCCTCATCTGAACTTATAAGGTGTGAATTAAATGGAAAGTCACGACGATTCATCTTATTGGCCTTTCTTAAACCTTATCAATAGATATTGATTCTTAAGTAAACTTATTTTCATCAAATACTCGATAAAGAATGAAGCTTAAGCTTCCCTCTTTCTTTTCCTAAAATAAGCCATTATGGCATGTAGAACAGGCTAAGTCGTAAGAAAGGGCCTAAGGTTACTGCAACATAGTTTGAGACTATTGAAATTACATTAAATAAGCGGTAATGGTCACGATTACTTAAAAAAAGTGATGATGTGATCGCCCTAGCACCAAATATTGGCCTCAACCATAAAATAGCACTTGAAACCTTTACGATACGACTGATACGAGTGATACTGCCAAGTATGAGACTTTTTTTACATCTTTACACTGTGGTTAATACCGATTCGATAAATTTGAAAGCCTTTACAATACAACCGATATGATACAATGTGGCCTTGTTTTTGCAATATGGTGTAAATTAGATAACCATGCCTACATTCTAGCCAAACCCATATTTACCATTCATGCTAGCAATACCTTGATTTTAAAAAGTGCCCCCTGCATGAAGGCTTTAAAATAATCACTTTTATTAGTATAGCTCACCGCTTGCGAAGTTTTGCTCTATGCACTTTTAGTTTTTTGATGGGAGAAAGTGTTTTAAATAATTTTCCATGTAAAAAGTAGACAAAAAAGAGTTGTTCTACAAAGAGAGAGAAGGGTAAGGAAGGGATCTTGTTTAGGAAGGGAAATAAGGGACAAGATTAAGATTTGCTTACAATTCTACAACTTTTGAGACTTATCTCCATTCCTCAAGAAACTCCACACGGCTAAGCACAATTTATTCTTTTTTTTTTTCTTTTCCAATATCACTTCTTGTCTTGTGGATTCATCTTTTTTTTTGTCCTTCTAAATTCTTCACTTTTTTTCTCTCCCTATGACTTCTTGTATTTTTAGTCTTGCTTTTGTTTTCTAGTTTACTCTGATATAATTTGTAAACTAATCTTTATTTTTTTCTCATAATTTACCTAATTTTTTAATCTTTCATTTCCATATTCTTAAATTTATATGTCTGTCTTCTAAATTATTCATTTTTTCCTCTTATAAGTTTTTCATTTTTTGTTCTTTTTGTAACAAAATATTCTAATATGAAGAACCTTTTGTGTCATTTTGCATTATATTAGTAACTTAGCACAATAAAATAAATGTAGTAGACCTTTAATACAATTACAATAATAAATAAGTATAAATGTGTTCTAGAATTGTTTTATAGGCTTTTGAATCAAAAGATACGAAAAGCCCACGCTTTCGCTTTTCGCTTTCCGCCTTGCACTTAGCCTTGTGCCTTTTAAAACTAAAAGCAAAACTACTTAGTATCATGATGAAACTTAATAAGCACTTCAATGCTTCTACATTTCTGGTTCTTAAGCAGCAAAGACAAGACCAATCTTAATAGTACACAAGCTAGAACATGTTTCAAAGTAAAATATTATAAAAAATTTATGTCACAATTCACAAAACTATCTGCTCTACGTATGTTGATAACATAACATAAACAAGGAAATTTAGGTTTCTAAAAAGTTCACATAACTTGTTATAACTTTTAAATAACAGCTCTTATCGAAAGTATATTAAATTTAGGTGAGGTTTCTACAACTCCGTTCTATATGGAATATCATAACTTAATGGAATTTTGAAGCTCTCATCTAAATTAATTAAACAAAAGAAATTTGTCATACCAATTCTTACTGGCCCTTAGCTCTAATCTCAACATATTAATATCTTAACTAAACTTATATTTTTCCTCTAGTAATCCATAAAAAATGAGGCTTAACTTTCTCAGTTTCTTTTCCTGAAATAAGCCATAAAGAAAAAAGGCTTAGTTTCCCTCTTTTCCTAAAATAAGCCATATAGAAAGAGCCTAAGGCTCTATATTTCTTCACTTTCATGAAATATAGTAGGAGACTTTGATAATTACACTAAATAAGCAGCAAAGATGAATAATTTATTCTGATATGGTTGTACATAAATAACATGAGCAATGAGCATATATTCATGCTAAGCTCATTTGTTAATGCTAGCGAAACTGATTAGCAGTATAATGAAACTTCATAAGCACCTCAAAACTCGTAAACTTTCGGATGCTTAACTGAAAATCCAAGACTTCCTCAATCTTACCCTACCCAAAAAATTGTTCCAAACTTAAACATGTAGATACCTCAAAGGTCAAAAACTCCGCCTCTCACCAAGCCACAAAAAATATTTTCAAAATTCAACTCATTTCACACGTCATATCATACACAAGTTCACAGCCCAACATTCTCTTTTTTTCAATAAGCTTCTTCTGGGTTGTTCTCAAACTACTTCCATCCAAATGTAAGCAAATATATTTGAACTAATAAAAAAATCACAATCAACACCGATATAATATTTAAAAAACCCAAAAAAAAACTTGAGTTTGATGGAAAACTTGAGTATAGTTCAGCTCATTTGACAAACCAGAATTTTTTTGTTTCTTTTCAATAATAGGGTTTTTTGTTAGGAAAAAAAACATTTTCCTAGAAAATATTTTTCCCATTTTCGTTTGGTTTAAGGGAATTACTATGGAAAAGATTGAATGGAAGCGAGTTTTACTTCACTTTGGGAACATTATCCTCCGGACATGGGAGGTTCTGAACATATTCAACTGCACATAGCCCCGCAAAAATTAGGGGCCTCAATATTAAATTACTCTGTATATGTTAAGTGTCTAAATATACAAAGTTGTTAGAAAAATATCATAATTTTTAAATATTGAGCAGGGCCTTTATAGAAGTTGTTCAATTTTGCTCTGCCTCTCCAGAAATAGAAATAGAAGGAAACCAACTTTCTCCACTATTTCAAGGTCCGAGTATTCAGCCAAACCAAACAAAAAAAATTAAATATCATTTGTCCTGGAAAACTTTGTCACAAACCAAACACCCCCTAGTTTCTTCTAGATTGATTCTCAAATCACACTTACCATCCAAATGTAAGTAAGCATGCTTCAATTAAACACAAAATAACACAATAATTAACATTAAAAACAATAAAAACAAACCCAAATAAAACTTTGCATCAAAAAGAAGTATAAAACAAAGATGATACCTATATCACACTCAGTGCCAATAGCAAGAACAGTAGCCAAATACTTGGTATCAGAACCCCGTTTCTTAACCTTCACTTGAGTATGATGCTCGACAGAATGAGCATTTGTTAAGACCCTTCTCCCACTTATAATAAACCCACTACTTGACGAACTATACTGCCTTTTTCTCTGCCAAGGAAGCGAGAAATTCGGCTCAGTATGAACACAAAATACCTTCACAACTGCATCCATAGCTGGTACGACACGGGCTGACACACCATGGGCAGCTGGGTCCCAACCAGCTACATTATGGGTCACACAACCATTGGAGGCCGGAGTTAGTTGATGATTGGTGTCGGGGGTTTGAGGAGATTTACGGGAACGGTTGCGGGGACGACGGCGATGAGAAGGGGATGGTTCGACAAGGTCCATGTTTGATACGACGTCGGATTGGTTGAATGAATTTGATGTTGTGGTGGTGATTGGAGGTGGCATGGTGGGATTTTCTAGGGTTTCTGAGGTTTTGGGTTTTCGATTGCGTTTTCTCTTACGGTTGTTGGTGATGGTATTGGTGTTGGTGTTGGTGTTGGTGTTGGTGATGTTGTTAGTGTTGTCGTCGCCCATTTTGAGATTGTATTTGTTAGTGAGCTTGATTGTTTGTTAATGGCGGAGGATGCAGAGAGAGATGCAGCATGGAGGCTGAAGGTGAAGTGCTTGTTTTTAGAGTTTTTTTTGCTTTTTTACCTTATTTTTTGAACTATTTGCAAAAATAAGTTTTTATGGAAAACTGGGTTTTAGTGCCTAAGGGACTAGGGTACGAATGCTTGCACAAACAAACTACTGAATTTAATTTAAAAGGAAAAACGTTGCTCTTCGCAGTGTTTTCCTTTAATTGAGAAAACGTTGTTTCCCTAACCAAAACTCAATTCTCAATTTATTATTTTTTAAAAAAATTAAAAGAGAGGAAAATGCTAGTAGTATTTTCCTTTAATTGAAAAAATGTTGTTTCAGGCAGCGTTTTTTCCCTTGACCAAAACCCCGCTAGCAGTACAAAAACACTGCTCTTGAAAGTGTTTTCCTTAGAATTTTATTTTTGCATATAGTTTGGTGTGACACTCATTTCTTTAAATACTTGAAAAAATAAGCTTAAAAATAAGCAATTCACCAAGATCTTCTCGGAGCTTCCTGAGCTCCTCGTTCTGCTCATCGCAGCGGCAGGTTAAGGCCGCCAAGGTCTCCTTATCCGCGGCGCTTTGGCGGCTTAAGCTCAGCTCGAAAGACAACCTTAGAAAAGTCTGCAAAATAAAGGAAGATTTAACTCCCTGCGCTACTGATTAAAGGCAAATCGGCAGATTGGTGACATTACCTCAGCCGCGGAAGCCTGGAACTGGCGCACTCTGTCGCTGGGAGATAGGGACTCTAGGTGATCGACGTCCACTTTGCTTATTAAGTGTGAGGTCGCCCTGTTAAATCGGATTATCATGCTCTTATGTCCCAGATCAGTGAAAAGGGTGTCGTGTCGAAAAGGCAAGACTTCCCGGCGACGATACACCTCTCCGACGTGCGACTTAGGGGCCGCAACTGACTCTCCCACCATCTCCTTACCCTTACCGGAGACGGGCATCGCTTTACCCTGAAGGCTAGACACCTCCCTCTCTACTGACCTGATTTTTATAGGTATAGCAGTCCTGATAGTGTCCACGGAAGCTCTCTTCGTGGCACTCTCAGCATGGGAAGAAGAAGACTCCCTCTTCCTCTTCTTCTCTTTCTTCTTCTCTTCCTTTTCCTTTTTCTCCTTCTTCTCCTTCTTCTCCGAAGGAATCACCCTCTTAGATTCATCTGGGATATGAACCCTCTTCCTCTCCTCGAGAAGCCTTAGAGCCTCTCCCTCGCTGGGCACCTCATCCAGCCCCTTTTCGGTCATCACCGAATCCTACGAAAGAAAAAGTTAAAATTCCCTATGGTTCACTAAAAAACATCAATATATACCTTGGGAGGAAGAGGCAAGGGCTTTTCCGCGGCCCTCTGGTTGGCCCCATGAGCAAACCTCATAACACTAAACTTCTTCATCAGGTCCGAGTTTTTGGTCTTCAGATTCTCCTTAGCAACCCCTAAAAAATCACAAGTCAGAAACAAGTAAACGGATGATAAAAAAGGCAAGAAATGGTGGCCCTTACTTCGATCTATGGCTAAACTGATTCCGAATTTTGAGAGAAGATTTTCATTCTCCAACTCAGAACGAGCGGGTATCCAATTGAGCTGAACATTCATGGGTTTCCTTCCCAATTGCACGTCCATTTTTGCATATTCTATTATTACCGCGTCAGTGAATGAGCACTGCGGGATCCCGTTGTTGAAACCCGAAAGGTTGGGTTTGATATCAAAAAAGGTTTTAATATTCCACCCTCTAGAACTGTACAAATAGGCAAATTTAGTCCGATATCCCTTCTGATTGTCAGGGAGGTCGTGAACTATCTTCAGCCCACGACGATGAGTAAAGGTCACCATCCACAACCGTATGATTGAGAATTACACAGGCGAGCCCTAAAAATGTATCTAAAGGCGGTGAGTGTTGGAGGCACGGCCAAAACTTTACAGAGTATCAAAAACGCCACCAAACAACCCCACGCGTTAGGGTATAATTCCGGCACAGAAATATTTAAAAGATCTAAAACTTCCCTAAAAAAGGGATGAAGGGGAAACTCAAAGGAAGGAAGATATACAACTATACAGTGTGGTGGGGAAAACCTAACGGTGTCATAATTCCCCGGAGTAATTATGTTGTAATCATCTTTCAACCCCCACTTTAGAGAGATAGCATTCCATTGTTTATCTAAGTCCCTCTTGGTTTGCAAATCAATGAAATAATTAAGGGGCCCACCGCCCGGAATATAAAACGGAGGAGGCACCGGCGCCGCACTTTCTCTTCCTGACGACTCGACTGATTGTTCGATCTTTTTCATATCTACATACAATAACCCTTCTAGGTCAGGATTTATTCTCGGCAAGTAATTTGGGAAGAAAGCAATGCTCACTTCCCAAGGAGCAGATTTCATTATCTCCGGTGTATACATAGGGAATACAGACGATTCATCCTCGACCTTTATCGACTCATAATGAGGGGTGATTCTCACTGAACTGCTATCACCCGAATCATCTACCAACAATCTCTCATCAATACGTTTACATACAGCTAAAGAGGGGAAGTTCGTCGGGTTAGTAGGGTTGATGTTTGTGTTAGCTATTGTCTCATTTGTAGCCGTGACATCTATATTAACCATAGTCAGAATAAAGTAGCAGGCGAAACTTGTACAGAATAAAGACTAGTTTCATAAACAAATTCAAAGCCTTAAACTAACAAATTCAAGAACACGAAGAACACTTCGAAGAAATTCAAAAATTGAGGAAAATTCGAATACCTTGTTTGAAGAAATTTGAAGATCTGTCAGAAAATTTGAAGATTTGTTAGAAAACTTGAAGATTTGTCAGAAAAACCTTGAAGATCTTCGAAAATTTTGTCAGAATTTGAAGGATGATTGATGATTGTCGGAGCGTATCTCCCTACTTTCTCTCACTACGAAAAAATATTAAAGAAATGAAGGAGATATTAATGGAAGTTAGGTGAGAGGGAACAGTTTCAAAACCCCCATTTATTACAAAAATAAATGCTTGAAAACCTCACTCACCCCGAAACACCCTAAAACGAGAAGTGGAACTCGAAATTAAACCGAAAAGTCGATAAGTCAGACCCCCAATATGAGGGGGGATGTGGATAATTTTTCTAAGTATCCAATCATTTGAAGTACCCGAGGAGTTGACAAGTCAGACCCCCAAGGTGGGTGGAGATGTTGATAATCTCTCAAAGTCACCAGGCTTTCTCACGAAATCGTAGGGTCGAAAAGTCGAACCCCAACTTAGGTCCTAAAAGTTAAGAAAGTTGGGAAAAATCTAAGTATGAGAGGATGGCTCATTTTATCGTCCGACTTATAGACAAGACGGATTAGTTGCCGCATCACCCATAAAGGTCGCGGTATGTATAGAACTTATGATATATTGGTTGTGACCGCGGAGTCTACAAGTCGGACTCGATATATGACCAACTTATAATTTTTCAAAGTTGCAATGAATCCATGATCATTGTGGAAGATGTCTGTGTCATCGATAAGTCGAACTCCCAGGTAGCCCCCAATAATTTTGCGAAATATTTTAAGTGTGGAAGAATTTTCAAACCTTAGTCCGTCCGCCTCTTCAATATACCAGACCCCCTCTAAGCTAAAACTTAGAGTAAAACGTAATTTGTGCAAGTATGAGGAACAACCAAGACAAGTGAATGCCGCGGAACAAGAAAATCACCCATGTTGGGGCTCATAAGTTTTAATTCTAATTGCCCATATTTACGAGGATGCAGACCGATTGCATTCATTCCGCGTCATAGAAAAATATGGGGTGCGTTAAGATGAAAGAAATTACTCTAAGTATTTTATCATTCGTTGATATCGATAAGTCGGACTCCTTTGGAGTCCCTCAGCGAAAATTGAAGAAATCAAAGAATAAATCCAAGCCGCGTCATCAACTGCTCATGATTTTAGTTACTCAGACTCCAAGGCGTATGTGAGTCAACCAATTCATGTCCACGGCATGTAATCCTCCTGAGAATCCGCGGCACATAATACGAAATTATAAAGTAAAATAAAGAAATAAAATCATAGCATTTTGTCCGTGAAGTAGACAAGTCGGACCCCTTTATGGCAAACAAATTCCAAAAATATTCTAAGTTTTGGAACTTCCGCGGCATTGGAGTACTAGTGTAATCTGAGCTGGAAAATATCATGATATACTAAATCCACGTGAAATGTTATACAATGGCAAGGCTATCTTAGTTTGTTAGAGTACCCTTGTCATGCATCCTTGGTTGCGAGATCGAACACCCGCATCTTCATTTTGCTGCTAGATAGCACGGCTAGTTGAGGCTACCTCACCGTATATTGCAAGCCGCAGTTCTATTGCCTTTGTTTGCTTTCCGCTTGGACTTGGTGCGCCTCACATGACTATTTTGGAAAATGTCATAACTTTTTCGTTACAACTCTGAATTCGACGTGTGAACAGTCGATTCGAAGCTTACAAACCCAATTTTCATAACCCATTAGGGGGTCCGCCAAATTATGGATATATTCACCTTTCTGAGCGTTTGAGTGTCCTCCATGATCGTGTTTCTTCCTTAATTCAGTTTTGATAGATAAGTATTATTTCCGCATAAAGAAAGATATTTCAGGTCGTTGGGGCTCTTTCCTTGAATCATCTTTCATGCGTGGGGCTAAATGTTATGATAACATTTATTTATTCATTTATTTATTTAATGTTATATTACTTTAATACCCTTTGACTTTTTGATTGACCTTGACTCTCGGTCAAGGGGCTTTTTCTGAACTTCTTAACCACCTTGCTTGGTTACTAAGTTAGTAACTTCCCTAGCCCTAAAATAACTACCCACTACCATCCATCATATCCATGATGATCTACTCTCTCCCAGAAATAACTCTCTCTCCACCACTATAAAAGGAGGCAGCCAACATCAATTAAGGGCAGTGAAAAACCATATCGAAACTCCTCAAAAATCCCTACTCACGATCATCTTCATTAACTTACCCAAATACAAACCACTTCTACCCAGACATCTGTATTCTTGCAGTCAATTTATTATCGTTTATTCATTGATCTCTCATCTCTGGTCTAACTTGAGCATCGGAGGGATTTTCCGGGAGATCACCCCCAGAATTCGGATCACCTCCCTTTCATTGATTGCTGATCTCGATAACGCTTCCGTTTCAAGTATTCTAAGTGTCTCACACTTCCTCGTTTCAAAAAGTATAACATATGGTTTTGCGGCATGGAGGCTACGCCCGGGGCTCTTGGTGTTATTTTGCAAAAATTCATGATTTCTGGTCAACCACCATGCTACCACACAAACAACCATATGTACCCTTTTCAAAGCTCTCACACTAAAAACAGTAGTCTAACAAATTATTAGAAAACAACATTTTCCTCTAAACCAAATACTACTACCATTTAACATGAAAAACAAAACAGCATACCAATATCACACACAGTCCCAACAGCTAAAACTGTGGCCAAATACTTGGTATCAGAACCCCTCTTCTTAGCTTTAACCTGAGTATGATACTCAACTGAATGAGCATTAGTCAAAACCCTTCTCCCTGAAATCACAAACGCACTACTTGAAGAACTATACTGCCTTTTCCTCTGCCATGGAAGAGAAAAGTTGGGTTCTGTACACAAAAAACCTTCACCACAGAATTCATCTCCATGAACAATGAGTTTCCTCTAAGTTTGGTGTTAGTCATCCCCATTTTTAGGTCCTTTCTATTGTTCTTCCCCCCATGTTTTTGATAAAAGGTGTGATTGTAGAAGAATGATGGGTGAATTTGGGGTGGAAACAATCAAATAAACAAGGGTTTTTCATAAAATTTCTTTTTGTTTCAAACAAATGCTGATTGAAAGGTAGGGCTAATGATTCTTGTAGTTGCTTTTCTTCAATGCCAAGTCTATGATACCATGAAAATTACTTCATAAGGTTTTGATGATTAAGCGTGTTCATACCACTAAAAACCGAGTCTTTTCTTTGTTTATTTTAAATTATTAAGAAAGTTAAACATCTCCATTAACTTACTACTCTATAAGACGAGATTCGACATTTATTCGATTTGTATATTTGAACTCGACTTTGATCAAACTTTACAATTGGATTTGAATGTTATTAAAATCATTGGGGACCATAGTGCAAAATTACAGATTCGGTCACGGTCGCAGTATAGGATGCGAAATGGATTTCACGGTCTATTTCGAGATCTATGTATAGCCTATATTTCGGTCGCGGTTAACTCAAAAACCTTTACAATACCGTCACGATACGTTAATATAGCCTTGTTTTTGCACTATGTTGTGCACACGAGACTTAATCTGACCTGACTTGAAACAGCTGAACTTTAAAACTATAACAGATCTGATGATTAGAATTAACACCATTAAATGATAGAATTCATTCTCTTATGAATTAAAAAATATTAATAGCAACTTACCTTTAACTGGTCAAGTCCACCAACAATCACTTAAACTAATAATCATTTGCAAACAAACCCTAAATAATAAGAAGGTATTAGCAATTGGCCAACACTTTGGCTTCTAAGATAAGGTTTATGGTTGACTTATCTCATAACAATGGTATTGAGGATACTTCCTTTATCACCCCTTTATTTTAAGTTTTACATGAAAGTATATAAAAAGAGATAAATTTTTCTTTGGATATGTTAAAGTAAGCCTTCATATGATGAATTTGGTAGGAAATTTGCTTTTGGTATTGCTTTAATGCCTTTGTTTTTCTCATAAAACTCATGCCACCACAAACATATGACCTTTATATCATAATAATGTTTAGTCTTTACTCTTTACTTATTCCACCACCCCCTTTATAAACTATGTTGCCAAATGATTCAATCTATTGTTCCTTTCATTAGTTGTAAATCCAATTGGCCTACAAAAAAGTGACATAGCCAACCTTCCCTTAGGATTGTTTCAGCCTTTAGCTTTTACCAAATAATCAATAAATACATCATTTAGCATTCATATTACTCTTATATATTATTCAACAAGAACCTATATATCAGAATTATAAATTAACGCAATTTAACAATATATTACAAAAATAACTAATATACTAATTTACAATTTGTAAAACGCTTAAAATACATTAATTATTGACTACAATTAATACACACTTACTCTAAAACCATACCAAAATGCTAGTACATTATTTTCTATTTATACTACATAATGAGAGGCTTACTAAACAATACTCTAATGCATTCCAAATCTATCTAGTTCTAAGATTTAATTTGCATTTTGATTTTAACCCGTACAATAAGACTCCGTCTATATCAGTGCAATTTACAGTCTATCATATGACTATTGTAGGGTTGACACGGCTAGTCGACAAGAGACAAACTAGAATAACACTTCACCCTATTTTAGCTGTAGATTAGGAACCAATAATATATATCCTTTTGAGTTTAAATCATATGACTTTGATACGTAAAAACTTTTTTAGTTATATGTTCAAACAGAAATGAAATACGTATATAAAATTGTTACACCTCCCTAATTCACGCATTGAAACATCAAAGCATACAATCAAAAAACTTAAACCAAATAAATTCAAATCTTACCTGTTTTATTATACTCCCTTCTATTCAGCTTATGTGTCCCATTTTCTTTTATGGTCAAATCATCTTAATTGTCCTATTTTTATTTTTGGTATGGGTTTTTGACTTTTATGCCCTTAGTAGCTTTATCCTATTTTCAATTATACTCTCTATTACCCATACTAATTTTCCTCCCTTACATTAAAAAACTCATAATACCACTCTCTTTCCTACCCTTAGGGTCCCACTTTTGACTCTCTTTAAAATCCGTGAAAAGTCAAATGGGACTACTAAGATGAATAGGAGGGAGTATTAATCATCAACTTTTTCCTATAGTCCAAAATTTTCCTGTTTTATTCTAAAGAAATCGTCCTTTATTTTACTTAAGAGTTCGTTTGTTACCTCAATGGTGGGATCCTTTTCTAAACTTTGGTTTTATAAATTAAACTCTTTATAATTTCTTTGTGGGCATTTGATAATCGATTATTTTTTCTTGCCTATTTAATTAATTTTTTACATTTTTAATTTTTTAATTAGTTAAATATCTTAAAATAAATATTTAATAAATGACTCAATAAACTTTTAAGTCAAAATAAAAATCTACTCCCTCTATTTTATTTCAAATATTTTATTTGCTTTTTGCACATTTGCAAATGCACTAATTTAATATTTATTGCAATAATTATATATAATTTAAAATTATAAATATTAAATATTCATAAATCTTATGTTGAGACGAATCAAATATGATCTCATCTGACTATGTTAATAATTGATGAATAGTAACCCAAAATAAAGGGGGACATTTGAAAAGAAACGAATGTATTATTTTTTAACTTTTCACTTATTTTTTCTCTTATAACCAAGTAAACAACTAATATAAAAAAAATTTACAAAACATCTTGTTAATAATCTATTTTTTAATTAGTCAAATCAGCCAGCAGCTTCGCCCAATATAAACCAGTCTTTGTATTGGCCTTTTTGGGTATTCATATTCTTTAGTATTGCCTGTTAGAAAAAGATCAAACCAAAACTCTAACTAACAGCTAGCATAACAAATGAGATATAGGTGAAGGTGAGTGAGTAACTGAGTGTGGTGTTTTGGTTGTTTGATGAGAAAAGTGAGATTCTTGTGACTAATTTTCCCTTTGATTCAATTCTCTCTCATCTTCAATATATCCCCAATTTTTCCACCTCTACCCACATCATTCAATCCCTGAAAAAATAAAATCCTTTTCTGTTCTAGCATAATTTCTCTGATATAATTCTGGGTTTTTCCAATTTGGTACTGAAAATTAATGGCTTCAAGTGCGTCAAGGTTTATCAAATGTGTAACTGTTGGGGATGGAGCTGTTGGCAAGACTTGTATGCTGATTTGTTATACAAGTAACAAATTCCCCACTGTAAGTTTGCCTAATTTCTCATCTGGGTATCTCAATTTTTGGATTTTTCTTGTGTTTTGTTGCTTTTTTGTTTCAATATGCTTTCTGGGTATTGCAGCTTTTTCTGTATTTTTGTTGCTTTTACCTAGGTTTCTTAACCTAAAAGTTTTCATCATTGTTTAATAAATAATTATATTATAAGAAATCTTTTGTCTTTCTGAGTTTAAGTCTTCCTTTGAGATTATATTGTATTTATATTCATATTATGTTAACATTTCTGTGATAATTTGTTTGACCAGGATTATATACCTACAGTATTTGACAATTTCAGTGCTAATGTGGTTGTTGAAGGTACCACTGTGAACTTAGGCCTTTGGGATACTGCTGGTGAGTTTTTGTGTTCAGTCCACCAGTCACTTATTTTTTGGTTGGAAATGTATTTTTTTGACAACAAATGAAGTATTGATCATTGATTAAGACACATGAACAACAAATAGCTGAATCAGTTACTGGATTGATTTTTAGTGGTTTAATGTGCATGTGTTATTGTTTGCTACGTATTACATCTGCTATCAAGAATCGAAAACAACCTCTTAGTTATTAGGCAACGTTCGACCTTTCAAACTCTGCCGGAGTAGGACCCATTAATGGTATTGGGGGGTGATAGAATGGAATGGAATTATTGTTGTTGGTTTCCCCAATGTACATAGAAATAAGCATAGGGTGGTGGTAATGATAATATCATGATCAATTGGTTTATAACAACTCTCGGTTTAGATGTTTTGGGTTGAATTTTTTTCTAGGACAAGAGGATTACAACAGATTACGGCCATTGAGCTACCGAGGGGGCGATGTCTTTGTCTTGGCTTTTTCATTGGTCAGTCGTGCAAGCTATGAGAATGTGCAAAAGAAGGTACTACATTCTTACCGAGTTGATAGAGATTGAACGATGAAGCTAATGTAGTTATGTTATAGCTTGTATTATTGGGTTTTGGTTTGGCATTTTGCTGTGTGTAATTTATTGAATTTGGAAGTAGTGTTTCAAATATTGACACTCTATTTGTTGGTCAGTGGGTCCCAGAACTTCAGCATTTTGCTGCTGGAATACCAATTGTGTTGGTTGGCACCAAATTGGGTAAGACAACTGCAATCAGAATTTTGGATCTTTTCTGCTCTGTTGGCATCATTAATCTTTGATTTATATTTTGATAGATCTATCATGTTGATGAACCTTCATTTGACTGATTCCTATTCTATGGTTGATTATCGTCCTAGAAGCCTTTTGTATACCGTAGATTCGATAGTCGTCAGGGTATTTTAGTGTCTTAGATGTTACTTTATGTTCGAGTAAGCAATTTTCTCTTATGCAACGATCAATTTTGTGAAATAATGGTGGATATTAATCAAAATGATTTTAGAGCCGCATCTGATCACACTGAAGATATGAATCAATGTGCCCTTTTTTTCTGTCTCCCCGAAAATTCTTTGAGCCGTGTTCCTTTTTTGATCCCGATCTTTCTTGGTGACTTTGGATATTCTTTCAATTTTGCGCTCAGATCTTCGAGAGGACAAACACTACTTGGCAGATCATCCTGGAATAGTGCCAGTTAGCACATCAGAGGTACAATATCGTAGTCACCCATTTGTTGGCAATGATTAGAACTAATCACTCGTTTGAATGATAAATGATTAGCATAGCTTGTTCATTTAGGGAGAAGAACTTCGAAAACAGATTGGTGCTTTATATTACGTCGAATGCAGTTCCAAGACTCAACAGGTAATAGTGAACTGTCTTAGCCATTGTTATGATATGTGGATTATATATTATGGTGTTCCATTATACTTCAATCTCACTAGTTGTCAAGTACATAACTGTTCCTATGGGTTAAGATTAGTTGGACATATCGTGAATGCCAACATATAAACGGGAAAGCACAAAATGCACACACTCCATAATCCAAAAAGATATATACTATCCCAAAACCATATGGCAATGGGAAGAAGGGTTCCAGTAACTTATAAAGTCTGCACCCCATTTTTACTTTTTCGATGTCCATTTTTAAATTTTTGATCGAACCATCGGCTCGGATACCATGTTAAGATTAGTTACACTTATTGTGAATTCCAACATATAAACGGTAAAGCACGGGGTGCACACACTTCATAAGCCAAGAAGACCATCCCAAAACCATATGACAATGGGAAGAAGGGCTCCAATAACTTATAAAGTATGCACACATTTACTTTGTCGATGTGGGATAAACCATCCCAACAATATATTGAGTTCCACCTTTGTTAGTGATGCGTTCTTTGTACAATGACAGAATGTGAAAGCTGTTTTTGATGCTGCAATCAAGGTAGTTATCAAGCCGCCTCAGAAACAAAAAGAGAAGAAAAAGAAGCCCAGGAAGGGATGTATAATGTGAGTACCTCTCAGCCTTGTTCTTTTCATTACTTGTAGCATCAATATCCCATTATATGTAGTATATTTGAGCAGGGGTGGTTTGGGCATGTGCAAAGTGTCCGACTGCACAGGGACCTTAAATTAAAGGGTTTCTGATATTATTTTACATTAGTTTTGTTTTAGTTTATTTACTCGCGTTTATTCCATAAATTGCGATAAGATGTAGAATAAATTGGCCTAAAAATTTTGTGTATTTTTGCTTCGCCCCTGTATTTGAGTAATCTAAACGGAAACTGTTTTTGTTTTGATCACTAGTTAATCTCTGTTAGTACTGTTAGGAGTTTAATTGATGTACAATCTATTTTCCATCCTTTTCTGCTTGTGTTAACAAATATGAGAGAAATAGCTTTAGTACCATGAGAATCAAATACGTTTCTCACAGAAAAGTTATGATTTCCGCAGGAATCTCTTTGGCGGAAGGAGTTTCTGGTGTCTCAAATGAATCTGTTGCTAACAAGAGCGGCTTTCTCCCCGACTTGAAGTAGCAGATATATTACATCTTTACTGATCTATTCACCGGTTTTCGCTTCGGAGATTATAATCAAAGCTGTGATTCAATATGTAGATGCTGTCAAATTGTCAATAGGAATGTAGTTGCTACTCCCTGTAAATGCACTCTTATGATTTTGATGTTCATTGTTTGGTTCCCAGTTAATTGCAGTTTGATGATCATAGTATTTTGTTTAGGAAACAGTATTGATAAGTGATTAATTATCTATCCCCTGAACTACGAAGATTAACGTTCAAAATTTCTCGATAATCTTTTTGGATGTTTATTTTTCCTACGTTTCTTGAAAATAAATACTTAGCAATACCGTGTTAGCGTGTTGGAGATATAATCGACTTAAATGGTTGCAACCCTAAAGAAAAATGTTCGTAAATTTTGGGTCCCATGTGAAATTTTGTAAATATACCCTAAAAAAATCAAGGGATAATAATACTATATGGTAAGCATCAAATATTGCAAAAGGTGAGTGGTCGCAGTTCTTAAAATTTTTTCTATAAAATAGCACTCAACTCTTGAAAAATTAACTGCAATAACATTATGGATGTAAAAACGTTTAATTTCCGTTAAGTTTTGTTAAAATCATAAATGTCCCTAATAAATTCCAAATTTTTTCCACAAAATAGCACTCAACTTTTGAAAAATTAATTACAATAACATTTCTATTAAATTTAATTTCCATTAAGTTGATCTTTATATTTGGGTTATTTATGACTTTTTGGACGTTCATTTTTCCTATGTTTCTTGAAAACAAATACTCCGCAATACAAACCTTGTTAGATTTATGTGTTGGAGATATAATCAACTTAAATGATTGCGACCCCAAAGAAAACTGTAATTTAATAGGGTCATCTCGTAAATTCTTAGATCCTCTGCGTGAAGATTTTGTAAGTAATCCTTATAAAATCAATTGAAAAGAAAACTATCAACAATTAAGCATGGGAGAAATAATTAAACAGGGGTGGTTAGTAAATATGGAAATTTGGATTTTGATTTGGATTGTTTTAGAGGTACTTCCTCTATCTCACGAAATTTAACTTAATTTTTTTGTCTGTTCCATTAAATTTATCTTATTTTTATTTTTAATTATAATTCATATTCTTTCTTTAAATCTATCCACATAATTAACTCAGTTTTTTTATCTCTTTGTATTTTTTCCACTATTCAAAATATTTATTTTTATCTCTTTTTCTTTTTTGGTTTCTCCACCAAATAATACCTATACGTTAAATTTAATAGGTTTAGAGGTATTAAGTGGTACGTAATAGAGTTTGGGAGTTGTGTGTTTATTACTCCCATCACCAAATTTCATAGGAGATCTCCTTTAAGGCTTAAGATGGAGATTACTTTTTCTAGAGGTATTAATTAATACTCCCTTTGTTTTATTTTATTTTTCTCGTTTACTTTTTATATAGTTTTCAAAATAAATTTTAAGTCATAATATCTTTTAATATGCAAAATAAAAAACTATAAAAAATATATAATAAAAAAATATACATTAAAACGAATCTAATGAGATCTCATATGGATATATTTTATTTTCTAAATATGTCTCAAAAATACTAATCAAATTCCTTTTTTCTTAAGGCGAAATTTTCCAAATGGGAAGATCATCAGAGGACGGAGAGACTAAGAGACAAAACATTGATACATTATACATTGCCAAGACAAGCTAGAAAAATGGGGAAAAGGGGCAAATTTAAGTTAGTTATCGACAAAATTACAGTAAAATTTTGTTAAATTTGTTGTTACTTTCACTGCATACTTTTAAAATATCAATATTGTATAATTTTATACGATAAATAAAATTAATTGTCTAAAAAATATACCGAGTTGATCGAAAATCAAGAGTGGTTTCACTAAAACTAAATAAAATTAGTTTTAGGTGGCTTAACTACTATAAATTGCAAGAATACAAATTTCTTGTTTTGAGATCTCTAAAAGATGGTCTCGAGGAGCTTAGAAAGTGTGGGTGTCTTTGTAATAAAGGGAACAAAATGCACAATTTGAATAACCTAGCTAGAAGGGAACCCATTACATTATGCAATGTTTGAATCACTACATAACACGTAAACCTTTAGTTTCTTATCAATTCATATTCAAAAGACAAATTCAGCATAAGGCGGCATTTCGACAAACAATATTTTGGAATAGCTTTTGAAAATTACCCATTGTTAAGATTCTCGCAACTAATTTTTGTAGAACCATGTACTTTGGATAACAATTTAGATAGCTAATCAGCTAACAACTACCAGCTACACCTATTGATTGTATTGCACAAGAATAATCGAGCAGCAAGGACCAAAAGAATTTGGTTCTGCACTTCTGTGTTAATAAACTACTAGACAGCCCGCATATCATAATCTACATGCCACCACAAACCAAGGGTGTCTACCAAACTCCTATCACAACGAAGTATATAGAGATTTTATGAAATAGCATAATCTTTCCCCCACGAGCATCGGACTGTGCTTATACTCTTTCCAACGCTAGTTTAAGCGCCAGTAAACACTAGCACAAAGACAAAGATGAGGGATATCTGGGAAAGAATGGATAATTAAAGAAAAATGCACAAACAAACACTTCTGCTAAAAGCAGTAAAACAAATTCAACATCCATTGCTGGGAAGTTGAAGAAGGAACGAATGGTATCAAGCTACTGAGGCTTTTTGGATAACAGGCATTTTTCTCAATAGTTTCAACTATCTACACAAGGAAAACTGACCAAAAGCCACCCAATGATAGCTTTGCAGCATGAATAGCAGAACCCCCAACACAAAAATTTTCTTTTCCAAGTAAACTGAATTATACAACAGGAAATGGGGGTCGGAGATTTATGAACACGTCCGTTTACCCACTTACCACCATCCTTTTATGACGAGAGTTAGACGATGACATCTTGGTAGTTAGCCTGATTCCATCTTTTACAAACTGAAACAGAACAAGTGAACTGTAGTTAGATGATTGCAATATGGACCAAAACTACCAAATTGATTCAACAAGTTAATACATGGAACTTTGACGCTATACAGTAACCAAAGATGTTATCCAAGTCAAAAAGAAGATCTGATTTTTTAACGATACATGTTTTAAAAATGGGTCTGCACTCTGCAGCCATCAATAGAAAAACGGTGAGAACTTGAATGACATCAAGCAAGACAACAAAAAAATAAGACTTAAAGCAAATCTTGAGGAAAAGATAACTAATCATTAACCAATTTTGCTTCAGGAGTAGCAGAGGGAAAAAAGGACCTGAGGCATCACTTTCACCCCAACACTTCATTTTTTACAACCCGGCCATTGGAATTTAGAGCCATACGACAATCTTGCTAGCGCAGCTGCTGATAACCATACCAGCAACATGTGATATTGAAAAAACATTTTTAACATTTCGGAGATAATAATTTCAAGGCTTATGAATTGTAAGGAATGCATCTCTTCATGATATGGAATCATGGACTTACAGCTCCACAGGCCAAAACAGCAACATTCAGCACGGTAATGGATTTTTGTGGAAGTACTGAGATCACAAGCTAAGTTAAAAACCACCAATTACCTTCATTAAATAATACACAGATTATAGATAACAAGGGGTCCCTTAACAATATGCATCCCTATCTGTTTACTGAAGGTTAATATTTCAGTCACAAAAAATTGTGAACAAAGGTATTTAAGATTGAAAAAAGATACACAAGCAAACCGAAAAACAATAAAAAGAACGGTGTTAGATAAAAGTTAGCCTAAAGATAATCTACCACAAAATTTAAACAGAATTAAAGCACTTACATAGCTAAACCAACTTCAAATTTTCAACGGTCACTATCTGGTAACATCATGTGATTCTATCGCCACGATGATTGCTTGAAGTTGAGCTTATCTATATTCCATCCTCCCTCAGATTCCTTCCTTTTTAAGGGTCCACCACCACCCATGCTATACATCCTTGCTTGATCCTCTGCAAGGGACTGTGAACTAATAGTAGAGACCTGCCTGGATGCAATTGTTAGTGACTCGTCTCTACCTTCCACATCTAACACCCCTGGACCAGAATTGAGATCTAGACCTTGCTTTCCCCATTTATGATTGCTTTCGATTACCCCATTATTGCCAATGTCTGGAATAGAGCGAGAAACGACATATGCATGAGGATACTGAAACGGAGCAGCTCCCGCATTTCCAACCAACTGAGAAGAGATGGCAGAAATGCGCCCACCAACAGCTGGGTCCATGTAACCAGATGATCCACCAGCCAAGACAGATGTAGGCAAAGGAAAACTAGACCCAAATGGCAAGACTGGATATTGAAAAGGAGCTCCTTGGAAAGGCAACGCAGGAGAAGATGATAGCACGGATCCTCTGTAGGCATCAGAAGTAAATGACAATGCTGAGGTTGGACCACCCATAACACGCTGAGGACCGCCACCCATCCCAACAATGGAAAAAGCGTCCCTATCAGACAAAGCAGATGGTGTCATACTCACTGAGTAGCTGGTTCCTGGAGGATACCATGGAAAGCAATTCCCAGTATCAGAGCAATTAATTCTAGGTCCCAAAGGTGGTGGTTGGAGAGGAATACTGCCACGGTTATGCAGACTAGATGGCATTTGTTCAACAGGTTCCTCAATTGCTGGCCCATCATTCAAATCAAAATCCCTTTTACTACTAGCTTCACCATTATAGAAAACATTTGATGTTGATGATTTAACATGCTGAGCCAAGCCTTCAACTCTCTGATTGTCACCAGTAAAACGTCGTCCAACATGGACCATTTCCGAAGATTCATCCACTCTATTCAAATCAAGATCGAGTCCTCCAGAGCTACGGAAAGATGATAAATTCATAAAATCAGATACAGGATTACTTCCACCAGTGAACTCAAGACCAGAACTTTCATCAGCCACATTAAGGTCAATGTCCAACGGAAAGCGAGTTGGTCTGCTACTATCATCAAGTACAGTGGTTTTGTTTGGACCCAGAGACACCTCCACAGCTTTTCTTGGCTCAGCTGGACGAAATGCACTTGTGGCAGCTGATCCTTTCCATCTAAGTTCCTGTTTGTTCCACAATAAATCGTCCGGCGGCACAAAGGGCCCCTTAGCAGCAGCAGCTACTGTAACTGATGCAAGAAGACCACTTGAAGTAAATGAAACAGGCATTTGTAGGGAGCTTCCTGGACAAACAATATCTGGGCAGTGACCAGAAGACAGAATACCCTCCCCATGTTTCCCCTCATCCACGTTAAAGCCTTCATTCAAGTCAAAACCAAGCTTTGAATCCACATCTGGACCTCCTGAAGCAGGTGACAGAGTATCATTCTCGGCAGCAGACCCGCCAGTCTCTTTAGCCTCCTCTTTTATAGCAGTCGATTTGGTTAAGTCTACAGTTGAATGTTTTTCTGTTACCCGCAAAGCAACTCCAGAACAACTAGGTTGAGTCGCTAAAGTACCAGACTGCTGCAGAGGGGATTCCTTGCTTTCATTATTTCTATCCTTGCAGCTTCTTTCTTGATCTACATCTGCATAACAACCTCCAGATTCACCTTCTTTCACGAGTACAGAAGGATCACTCTCCTTATCGAATACATTATTACCCGCCCGACTACATAGGTCACCAGAAGCTACATCGTCAGATTTTTCAGTTTTTATGTGATTAGAAGTTACAGCTGCCAGATGCAGACTTGCATTTGTAGAAACCATCATCGGTGTCTCATTTTTATTCAAAGATTCAGATTTCAATGCTGCAGCAAGAGTACTTTGATCTAAAGAGGAATTTCTTTGAAGCTCATGTACACTGCTTTTTTCATCATCACAGTTCGGAGGGCAAAGTGGAGAATCTCTGTGAGCTTTTTCCTCAGGTTCAACATTAAAAGAGGCAACATTAAACTTATCCTCTGCTTCCAAGGAGCCACCAACTTCCTGAGTTCTGATTTGAAGGTCATTCAGACTCTCCTCTTTAGCCGATTTGACTTTTCCGTTCATTGTTACAGAAACAAGATCACCTCCGCTCCTTACTGAAGAGCATGCAGCAGACATAGTTTTGGAAGCAGTTTCATCCAATGCATCACTGTTCTTTGTGCAGCCTTCCACACTTTGGTGAAAATTTTCAACTTTAGCAATGCACAGTTTGCTATTTTCCCCATCAACTTTTGAACCAACTGCAACATTCATATGATCTTCAGCATCAGCAGCATTAGTACACTGACCTTGTTGAATGGCATCATCACCACGCAACTGTTTTTGATTTCTAGTGTGGTCCGTATTGTGAGGAGAGACAGCAGGTGACGAAATAGTTGACTTTGAAATTTCACCAGCCGCTACACTGGCAAGTAGATTCATTCCAACATCATCACCAGCTGATATGGGTACATTAGCTTCTGAGAACTTAGCACAACTCTCAATTAAAGCATTCATGGAGCTGAAAGAAGAATCATGTGTTTTTCTAGACTTGATCTCATTTCTGGATGGCGAAGAGCCAGCAATCTTTGAAACACTAGGCAATTTCCTAGGCTCGCAGGTTTTTTGGTGAGCAGAGGTTGAAGACCCATCAACCTCATGAAGCTGGTTTGAATCATGTTTATTCCCCTTCAAAGAGGCATCTGACTGATCGTGCTTCTCGGAAAGAGCAGGAGAAGAGGCTCCACTATTTCTACAGGATGAATCCTCCAAAGAGCCTCCAGTAATGCTTTGTGCAGGACCGCGGCCACGATTAGGAATCTTGACAATAAGCTTATGATTGTTGCTTTCATAAACAGAAGCATCAACAGTAATATGTGACACCTTTTCGGCGTCAGAACTTCTGCTAATTGATGAGCTTTTATTAGATGCAGTTTCTCTGAGAACACCAGATGAAGGACCATTGGCTATTTTACGGTGCTTGGAACTAGTGCCTACAGTTTTATTCAAACTTCTAGACCCAGCAGTAGACCTCCTAGTATCTTCCTTTCCACTCAGAACCATGTTTTTAGCCTGATCACTAGAGCCCTGACTGTTCGTGTGCGATTGACTAGAACTACTGCTTTTTTCCTCCTTTGTAATTGTCTGAGGTTCAGAACTTCCGCCGCCAGCAGCTATTTTGGGTTGACTATCCTTGTAGCTTTCCGTAGTTGACATAGGTGATAATGCTGATCTTACACTGCTAGGATGCACTGACGCAGATTTAGAATTAGACTCACCTGGTGCTGGTCCAGGTTTCACCGCAGCAGTTTTCAAGGAAGAGTGATGAGTGACAGAGCTTCTAACAGCAGCGTCCGAACCACTAAGGTGCCTATTTCCACCATGAGAACTCTCTTGATGTAATCTCCCTTGCCACTGAACAGCTTGACTTGAACCAGATTTCGAATCATTGATATTCATTTCTGCCTCAACACGTTTTTTCCATGTGTCAACCAGGCTCCTCGCTTTCTTCTGAATTTCAGAGTTTTTATGAGAGCGTAAATGATTGACAGATTTGCCTATGTTACACATCTGTAAGGCATTAAGATTTACAGGAAGTTTATCAAGTGCACGAAGTAAAACCAATAGGAAATCATCCACAGATTTATCACTGTTTTTAAGGTTTCCTGAATCTCCAATTTTACCCTTGTGAACTTCCTGAAGCCACTCATTCAATACAAGTAAACCCCTAAGCTGAACAAACTGATTAAGGCAATCAAGCTTATCTGTAGCAGCTATAATACCAGCGAGCATGGACCGCACTCCCAGGTCTATCTTTTTCTCAGATTTTTCGGGCTGCATGAGTCTCACCAGTCTCGCTACAGCTTCAGAATCCATTAGACCGCCTTTCTCAGCAAATTTGGCAATTTCAAAGTTTAAATTGCTTTCGGATCTCAACAGACCAGAGTCGCCATCATCAGGTCTAGAAGACCGTTCCCGTTTAACAGCATCGACAGAAAGATCATTCCGTTCCCTTTTCCTTCCCTTTTTATGAGAAGACGGATTAGAACTGCTATTCTGCACACTATCTGGACTGTGTTTTAATGGGGATGTTGCTGCTGAGCCATTCACTGGCTTTGGCGAACGGGAACCTTGCTGCTGTTCTGCTGAAGCATGCATTTCTACACGAGTTTTATGTAAAAGTTGATCTACTTCTTCCTGTCGTTCCTAGAAAATCCATCCAGAACAAGTTGAATGCCAGAAACCACATCAGAAATGGAAAAGAACAGAAAAATGATGCCCCAGTTCAAAAAAATTTGTGAAAGAACAATACAGATAAACTTACATCAATAAAATTTCTATCTGTCAGCCACCACAAACACTTGTTTGTAATGTCATAAACTCGCCGACACACAAATGAAGAAATCCCTGGCGGAAGTTCAACACCTTTAGGCAAAAATGCAACTTTACACGGGTGAAGTAATGATGCAGCAGGAATCTCATCACTGTGGAAAGAGTAAAAAACTTCGTTTGGCGCAGCTTCAAGCACAACGCCTTTCGCAAGTTTAACTTCAGCAGGACGATAAAGCCAATTCACACGGAGCTTTAAATTATTTTCTTTTTCAGAAGTCCAACAACGAATAATACCTACAAAAGGTGGAGAGTCTATGGAAGGCTTGAAAAGAGCAGAGTCACCAACACTAATCTTGCGACCATCCTACAAAAACAAAGTCGTGTAAAAATAAGGTCAATCCAAACTTCTAGCCAAACAATCAACAAAAGGAAATTCGTCAAATGTTAAATAAGTTGACAAAAGATCAGACAAGCTTGGGTAATAAAGAAAAAAATATTTGTCAAAAATGTTCATAGAATTCACCATGAAAATCAAATAAAATCACAATGGAGACAGACCCCTTGGAGGACAAAACTGAAAGGACGACAGTCATTCTGCAGATGACATGATTCAAGTCAAATCCTGAAGATTACTGCAACATGAAAAGACGATGACAAAATAAAAATATGCAAATCAGAGGTCTTCCAAAAGCTAAATCCATTAATCGTTTCCCAAATAAGGAACAGCACTACAGCACCAATAACAAATCAAACAAAAAACTTTCTTACTTTCAAATTGTTGTAGTTATGAAATTCACAGCAATGTCCATGCATCCTATAGTTAAAAATTTCTATGTGAAAGGCTAGTCCCTCAAGAGGATCATAGTGTGCATCCCACGTCACAGCTTCTTGAATAAACCTTTTCAGGCAAGCGAAGAGAAACCTTGTGGGTAACATATATTCCAAGCACAAAAAACAAAAGACGAGCATCGAATTTTTGCTACAAGGCATAAGTTCTAGTTGTGGAAAATGAATCCAGAGACTAACTTGTGGGGGCTTCTTAAATTTCTCAAATGTCAAGATCCACTTAAGACAAAAAGGTAAACTGCAAAAAATTGTTCATCCACTACCCCAACACTATTACGGCATTGGCATTAAGTGGCTAGATTTGGGGTTCAGATGTACACAACATTAAACTTGTGACGAGAAAATATTGTTTCTAATCAACCCTAAATAGCAAGCAATATCTGCAACTTTACATTAATAACGTTAAAAAAAGTATAGATAATTTAATCGGTCGTTTTATTGATCATTATAATCCACAACCAAACTATAAATCTTCACAAACCAAGAATGGGCAACTACCTTTAAAGGACAACTAATTGTCAATGCCAACTACCAACATGACCTCCAATATCCTATCATCCAAACCTTGTGATACAGTATATTTAAAGCTCCCTTGTGCTCCTTGCAAATACGTATTTAATCTTAGTCCAAACCACAATATGAGACAACAAGATGTGACAAGGATACGCCTTCTAGTTGTCTAATCCAAGTTGTGCAAGAAACAGATGAAAGGACGTGATCTAGACTCTGTAAATTTATTAATAAAATGGCTGTGATATTTGACTTGCTGATCACCAGTACATTGCTTCATTGTCATTGGCAATTTGCAGCTTCAAGATAGGTACACTTGTACACTTAAGTCAATATACCACATAGTATACTTCAGTTATGATACTACTTTCCATAAATTTCTACATTTAAGGCTCAATTTAATCAATAACAACAAGCCCCTAAGCATTATAATCCTTACAACCGCCCGTGAGAAGACAAAACGTTAATAGAAACCAATGGAAGGGCGAGAAACAGGACATTCTCTTTGTATTGTAAGATAAACTGTACCAATACTGCTTACACAACCAACCCAAAAAAACTCTTTGAAAGACAATTTTCCATCCTCTAACACATCAAACTTTCAGCCGAACGCCAATTCTTAGCATCAAGCCACCTCCTCGTTTTTTTTCAATAGTTGAATTTATACACATTAAAGTTCAAATCAACACCAAATATAGTTTGTATATCAAAATTTCATCCTTAAATATCCCTTAAGGAATCAATTATCACGGAATAACAATTACATACACCCTGATGAAAACAATAAAGTATGAACATCCTTATTCATCAATCAGTAACTTCTTCCAAACCACCACTAGCTTGGTCAATAAGCACATAAAAAAAAACAAACAAATATACGAACCAGAGGATGCATATGTGAGCAAACTAGTTTCAATCATAAACCTTTGAATACGAAACGATACACAAATCAATTCCATAAACTAGAAATAAAAGTACAATTAAATCGACAACACTTCAATTAGAACAACTTTACAAACAAAAATCGTACTCCAACAACTATCAACAACAGAAAAAAAAAATTCTACAATAATACCTTTAAGAATAAAGAAGTTGAAGAATCAACAACACCAACTACAGTAGTAGCCGATGAAACTAAACACATGTCTTCCCGCCCATGCATAATAATACCCTTGCATTTTCTCCTTCTTCGACTTCCACCATCAATTGCAACCCTAGTTTCTCCAATTAAACCCTAAATCTCACTAATCAACTTCAAAGAACTGCTAAATTCAACTTAAATCCCACAAATCGATCTCCGATTTCAGAAACCCTAACTTTTTTTTTCCGAAACTAGGGTTAATAACTTTCGACGAAAAATCAGGAATCGATTGGTATAAATTAGTGGCGAAAAAGGGGGAGATAATCAGATCCAGTGAAAAGGAGACGAAATTTGAAGAAGGAAACGATGAAATTTCAACAGAATCGAGGATCTAGAATGACGAAAAAAGAGTGAATAGAGAAAATATGGAGTCGTGAAGGAGTGGAGCGGACCCGCTAAGCGGCAAAAGGAAAGGCGTATCTGGGTTAAGCGCAAAACCGGGCAGATTGTGTTGGGTAGATCGGGCAATTATATCGGTCAGTGATAATGTCACCGATCATTTTACGCAACTCACCTCACAAACAAAACAGAATGTGACTTCGTCTTGTCTTATTTTCACATGTTAGAAATATTAAATAATTGCCACGTGGACAGTTGACTGAGACATTCTTATTTCTCAACTTTTTACAAAAAAATAAATAAAAATTAAATAATAAAAGTATTGAAATTTTTAAAATTTTTGAAAAAACGGAAAATAAATTGCTGCTGAAATTTGGGGTCAGTGAAGAAAATGATTTTTGTTCCATTATGCAGGTGTAGGTTTTTCTTAGTGATGTGGGGTCCTTATAAATAAGAGCAAGAGGGGTATAAGGGTAAGTATGGGCCTACTCACACCCTTCATGTCATTCCTTCTATAATAGTACAACTAGTCTTTTGACAACTAGTCTTTTGAAAGACGTATTTCAAATTCAACCTATTAAAAATTAATGTGTATTTGTCGTATTTTTAATATTTACTTATATTATCCTTAATGATATTTAACGTATATTAATGTCTACTTTTAATATCTCAAATGTTTACTTATATCATTCTTAATTCCTACTTATTATATTTTAAAAAATATATACTGAACCGACCCAATTAAATATGGTCTCTCAAAGAGACCGTTTCTCACAAGAATTTATGATAATAGTATGTCCCTTTAACTTTATAACGTTTATATTTTAGGCGGTGTTTTTTTAAGTTATTATTCACAAATTTCTCACTTTTAATTCTACTCAAATATTTAAATGGTCTCTATCAATTTATTAATTCTTGTATTAATTAGTAATATTGTTAAATTAAGCTAGATTTATTATCAATTCCAACATATATGGAAAACACGAGGTGCACACACTTCATAAGCAAAGAGGATTTCATCCCAAAAACATATAGGAATGGGAAAAATGACTCTAATAACTTAGAGAATGTGTATGTCATCTTTAATTCATCGATGTAGAATAAATTATCCTAACAAATATTGCAATCACTTTAAGAATAGAGGAAAAACATTTTCCAAGTTCCAACTATATAAACTCCTCAAATGTGTTGTTTTAAATAGTATTTTCTTGTTTTTGTTAGTGTGCAATTTACACTATATAACTCAACAAATTATTATATATTTGAGTGGTATGATGTATCCATGATATGGTTTTGTTTTACTTTCTTCACATGTGTGAGAGAGTTGATGTTGTCTTAATTTATCTTCACTACGTAAGTAATGAGTTTTGCATTTTATCTCAGCCATGATTAGTGTGTGTTGTTATTAGTATATATATTTTTGGTTTATGTTATTATTAGTCTTTGTTATGTTATTTTTCAGGTTTTGCCTTAGACTTATTATTTGTCTGGTTTATAGTTTTTTTTGATCTTTTATTTTTCTTTTTCAGGTCATTTTTTAGCTATACGTCGCTACTTTTATTTTTCTTTGTTAAGGGTTGTCGCTATCCAATCTTCTTTATATCTTGATCATACTTTAATAAACGAGATATACTGAATATGATAATGATGAACTAGTAATGAGTTTAGATAAAATATATTCTCATATAACTTATTATATTAAATTAAAACATTGTAGAATAAAAAAATTCACAAAGATAGATTTTTTTTTTATAAATAAGAAATTTATATTTACATGGATGATAAACAAGAATTATTGATAAATGGATAAATATATGCACACGAAAATAGGTGATTATAAGCTTATAGCTCTTTGAGGTACAAGATTCCAAGAGCAACTACTATGTAAAAGTATTTTAATTGTTAAGAACACACTTTTATTGTAAAAATTAATTACTTTAGTGGTTATGTTTTTTTTCTTTTTATCATTGTTTGAGAGTTTGATTTTTATCATCAATAAAAAGTTTATATTTATTTTTTCGACTCGTATATAAAATTCTCTATGTACCAAATAAAAATAACATATTTGAGGTGTAAAATAGAAGTATGACATTTGGAATACTTGACAAGTCAATCCTAGAGAAGAAAAGGAAAAGGAAAAGGAACAAAACCTTTGAGGAAAATTATATTAGTATATAGTATAAAATTAAGTGAGGTGGTGTCTTTTTCAAAGAGAAGTTTGATTTTATGCAAAAACTTGTTGCATTGTCCCACTATCTAATTATTAAGTATTTGGCATATGAGAATACTCCTAATGGGCAGTAGCTAATGTCGCTTGCCTATTCATACACAACACAAGTCACTTTCTATAGGAGCTTGGGTTGTTTATAATCCCATCTTTCATTGTCCATCCACTTAAATATTGATTGATTCATGAAAGGTATTTCTTGACAATAATGGAAACTTGCTTTTATCAATTAGGAGACATTTTTGGTGTGTTTGGGACATTTTTCTTGGTGGGCTATAAAATAATTTTTATAATTTATTATGTCAGTTTTAATTATGTTTGTGTTATTAGTAATTGATCAAATAGTTCACGTTGGAAATAACTTTTTTCAAAAAACTTGGGTATCAAATTGTTTTAACATTTAACGTTGTATTAATAAATATATATTGCTTGTTACGTTATTGTTATCTTAAGATCATGTAAATATAGTTCTATTAGTTAGAAAATGAATAGTTGTAGGTTGTTATGAAGTTCAACCTATAATCTAAAAAAACTTAAAATAATTTATATTTGTAGTTTTTAAAAAAAAGTAAAGCTACTCTTAAAAAGTAGCTAGTTTGAAATAAACTTATATGCCATTTATTTTCTTTACTTTTTTATTTTTGTTACATCTTCTATTTTAGGTTGTCCATCATATAATTTTATATATGCAACATCGATTTTCTTATTTCTTAAACAACATTGACAATATCTTTATTTTGACAACTGGTAGTAATTATAACAAATCTTTACCATTAAGGTAGTAGTATGAACCCTTTTGACCCACATTGTACCCTTTTTCAATAAAATTTCACAAGCATTTCAAGACAACAACTTTATTCCAAAGCACAATATTTTTGAAATTAAGCCCGCCCCCCCCCCCCCCCCCCCCCCCAAGGCAGATTTGAGACCAGAAGACTATAACTTTGCGAGAAGTGGTATCCCTTTCAGTCCAAAGGAGGAACCTCTATAGATCATAATTCATTTAGGAAGCTTCTTGGGAAGACAAAGGATTTGAGCCTAAAAATTCACAATACTACCAATAAACAATTCTGACAAGTTATACTCGTCCAACATAGGAAAGAAGCTTAGAAGTCTAAGAATGAAGTTACATAATAATATTAATAATCTTTCATCACAATCAGCAAAATTGAGTTTTTGGAGTGTAGAATATACCAAGGTATCAAAAGGAAAAAGTTTCTTTTTTTTCATATGCTGGAAATCAAGTAACATATTCAAGTCCTCCGTATTCACCCAACCATGTAAATATTGCTTGAACTCATTTCCAGCTAAATTGTTTTTAGACATTGTTAAATGTAAATAAAATCAATATCGACTTTGCAGAACAATAATATAACCTCCCACCCTAGCACAATAACAAAGAAGAAGAAGCTCACATTGTGGATGCTTAAGTTTGCTAATGACTTCCATAAGATCATGTGTTTTGGAAACTCTCTTTAAGGACAGGGATATTTTAGGTTGAAAAACGCCAGCCTCGTTACTTCTTGGATCCTCATTAGGACAGAAAATTTTTGTCTTGTCCTCATTAATAAATCAATTAAGAGGCCTCTCATCTTTTCAAATAGTATGTAGGGTCTTAGTGACCACAAAACTTTCATCATCGAGGTATCATTCTTGGATGTTAACTTACAAGATTGTTAATTTATAAAACTAAAGGATACAGAATAAGGGTGAAGAGTAGAATACCTAATTGATCTCCTTGTTGTACACGTTGGAACGATTAGGGAGCAACGTCCCGAAAATACAATCTAGCAGGATGAGAATAACAAAACTCCACCCAAGAAGCAAGACAATGGTCCTAACCTAGTTTAAACAACACAACACTCCGGTCAACAAGGTTAAATGCATTCTTTAAATCCGGCAAAAAACATACCAACAACATCATCTTTGCATTCAACATGCCTATTAAACAGAATGAAGTATAGCCCTATCCTTCTTTGTGTGTCAATACCAGTCTAAAATTTCTCACGATAGACATTTAAGGATTTCCCAATAACTCAAGTAGTAATCTTAAAAACAAGCCTATGCCATACCGTACCAACGGATGACGCCCCTAACGTGACCAAAGAAATTAGAGGATTTATAGTTATATACTCCCCAAGATCGATGAGAGATTTCCCCTTAGAAAATAGATTGACTATCCTAATGATATAACACAATAAGTCATTAGCAATCGCGAAAAGTAGCACATCTAACATATCCAAAAGATGTTGATGTCTAAACCCTATTGACCATACAAGTTTCCTTTCAAGAAAGCTATAAGTCCTACTCAACACCAAATCTTTGGTCATAAAAAGTGCCTCCTTATTAAGAGGAATAGACACTACAAGTAAAATCTTTTTTAGTGACAGTAATATAACCAGAGGGGTGAAATGGTGTTTTGACTTTAGATCTTAAAGGGTGTCAAAAGAAAAAGGTGCTACACTAGATGAAAACAACACCTTAATGGTGACTAGTAAAATGCCCTCGCTCTAGTTTACGTTTGCATGAATAAAAGATTTATTTCTTTAAGGCTTCTAACGTTCTTAGCATTGACAAAAGAGAAGACACCTTAGATAAACGATCTAATATCAAAGAAACTTTGTCGCTGGGTACCCTACACCTAGGAATGGCACATGAAATGCAATCAAAATGACAGTGTTCCCTTACACCCCCCTCCATTTGGATCTGATTTAGGAAGGAATATACTCAAAATACAAAAGGACAAAATATGAAGTTGCACCCATGCAAATAAAACACTCGAACATGCTAGGACCACATCAAAAACATTAAGGAAAACCCTAGCAAAACCAAGCCACAGTCTAGGAGGCTCATAGTCCGAAATGGTTTTGAATCACATTTTTAAGAAGGTCAACATTAAAACCAGACGAGGTGCCAATTGAAGATGCCAAGGAACCTTGCCGACCTCACAAGACAAGAAAGTCAGGGGATTGATAGATCGTTTATCATATGGGAAAGGGCAAGGGTCACCATGTCATTATCATACTTACAATTCTTACTTAAGTGAGTACAAAAACACTCACCTGGAAGTCAAATACCTGCTTTTTTAAACGTTACATCCAGAGATGAGAACAAACAAAGGTCACTCACAATGATGAGACCATGACATAAACTAGAATAATTAACATATGAATAATTCTAATGCCTAAAATCTTTTATGTTATCATAATTCATAATACTAATTAATTTAGCAGTGAAATATTTGTACACTTATTAGTGTCAACTATTCGTATTCATATGGACATTTGCATAGTTTATCTTTGACATGATAATCCAAGATACAATTTAATTGTCCACATCATTTTCTTGATATTTGTGCAATTACGGAGTGTTGCAATGTCAAGGCCATAAAAAAGTCATTATGTAGATTGAATGGCAATCTTAGATAAATGAAATATCTTTGCTAAAAGTTGAGCTTATTACCACTCCTTCTGCCTTAGTTGGCCAAGAATAGCCCGTGCCACGCATGAGCTCTCCTCATCACATTTTACTTACAACCACTCGGGCCTCAACCTTCCCTGCGATCGGGCCGCCTGAGTTCGAATACCGTCCAAACCAATTTTTAATTTTCCAAATTTTCCCCTCTAAGATTGTAGAACTTACTGAACCCTAAAATAAATAAAATCCTCTAAACCAATTAACCAATCCTCATTTTTGCATACTTCTTCCTTCCCAAATCTCTCGACTATTTTTCATTCCATCGCCGTGAATTCCACCCTTCTGTTTCTCCGGCGACTTTTCCCTCTTTTTTCGCCGAGTAATTTTCTCTCTTTCTCTCTCTTGCGTTCTTATTGATTTATGATCTGGAAAATTAGAGTGTATTCCGATCTAGGTTTTTGATCCGAAATGGATGATAAAGTTTTATTGATAATATCTTTTGTTTGATTATTCTGTGTAAATTTGATTTGAAAATGATTTTTTTTGTTGGATTCGGTTTGATTACAGAGAGGTTAGCTGCGAAATGGCTGGAGCTCGATTAGTTCAGCAGATTTTGAGGAGGAACCTCCAGTCTCATTCAACTGTAATTATCTTTTTATTTTTTTCTTTAATTGTTCTGTCAATTGTGGGGTGAAAATGTGCTATTTTGACTGCTTTATTTGTGTTAATAGTTTAGGTTGGTGTTGTGATTTACTCTTGTTGATTTAGATGAACAAAGTTAGCTTTTGTGGTCTATGAGTTTTTCTAGGTTGCCAGAATGTTATGTTAAGGATGCAGCGATGTTGAACTTTCACTGTTACTCGATAATATGGTCTATGAACCCGAACATTTTATGCGTCAATACTCAGGAACTTTCATCTTTTTTGTTGGTGTATTCCATATTATATATTGTAAAATTTTAGTTAACATAATTAGAATTCTGTTGATTAAAACTCGAGCTTCCTCCATCAACTATAAAAAATATCTGATCTATTGATCTACAAGTTGATGATCAGGTGAAATTTCGCTCTTCATTTTTGCAAATCAATATCTATTATTAACTTTGGTCTTCATATGACACTTTGTCTAATTACAGAAACATTATTATATGTAGTGTTACTTCGTTCCGATGTTTATCGATTTCTAAATTTTCTGGATCCCAAACTGTATCTTCAATAGGTTGTTTTGATTGATTATTGTCGTTTTTTTTTATTTACGTTGTAGGATGATGCTTATGTTTTATAATTTAATAGTATGGTTAGTGATGTATATGGTCTTTGTTCTTACTAGAAGCACATATTGATTGTTGGTATCATACTGGTCACAGATCTTTGTAAGTAGGTGGCTCCTCTTTGTTACTTGTTGAAACTATTCCTTTTTGCTTAAGGTCACCCTATAAGTATAAAACAAATACTTCAAATCAATCGACCACCAGTGCTCTTAAGTGCTAAAAATTTCAAAAACCAAATCAACTTGTAGGGTGGACTCCTTCCTCAATTAAATCAAAATAAATACAAAAATAAATTTGAATAGAAGATATAGTTTACTTATGTTTTTTTGTATGTTTGGATGAGATTATTTTGCTGATTTTGGGTCTTTGTGCTTTTAGTTGTCGTTGACTTTCCAGTCTCAAATTTTGTCGCCCACTAGGTTAGGCTCAAAGAACAAAATAACATAGTTAGCTTACGCTGAGTACACAAATATATAGCTTAATTTTGTAACTATATTATATTTATATATAGTTATTTCATTCAATTTCATTGTTTTGATTATAAATCCTAGGAGATAGATTAGTGTCCTAGTAATAGCTTAATTTTCCTCATAGCTGACTAATTGGTTGTAAAGGTTTGAGGTCCTCACCGCAGAAGTTTAGCACTTGCAACTTTGCAAGCGTGCCAAGCTAGTCTCTCCATATTCGCATGTAGCCTAGGGTTCTTATGACCAAAACACACTCTCACTCAAGTTCATAAAAGAATACCATCGCTTTGGACCGATACTTTTCGTCTGGGTGTGCTCGCATTTTGCCCCACATAGGTAAATTGACACGTTTGGTCCCACTGGAAAAGCCCGAACACGTTCGGTCCCATTGGAAAAGCCCGAAGTACTGTAATTCTAAAGTTAACATTCCTTTACGACCTCGACCTTGAACTGATATTATTGTCTTTTTGTGAAAGTTTTCGTTTTCTTGTAGTTCTCTACATGTGTTTATGTCTTTTAATAATAATTCTAGAACAATATTCACTCTCTTGAGTTCTTTATTTATTGCTTGAATTAAATTTTTTGATGATATGGATTCATACTTGACTATAGTCCCTTTATTATTAAGTCTTTAACATTCAAATCATTTCTTCATACATTCTATTTATCCAATACCAATTATCTCAAATATCAATTGTTCTAAGTACTTAATTCAATGTTTCTTTTAAATCCTTCTTCTATGTCACATACTACCACTAATATCATACACATACTAGTAAACAAAATAATACTTATAATTTCTTTCATTTTCTCGCAAATCGTGAATTGAAAATTTTTTAATTATGGTTGGTATTTTTGAGAAGTTTTAAGTGAATCTTGTATTCAAAAAACGAATTTACTAGCAAATTATGGAACACTAGTCCTAAGTAGGGGTAGGCCGGAGGGGCCACCACCCAGGGCCCAATTTTTTAAGTCAGAAATTATGTGTGTATAGGGGCCCATTCAGGATAGTAACAAGTGAAGAAAGCACCATAAAAATTGTTCCAATAAGTGAAAGGAGAAAAATCGTTAAAGAAAACTTCAAAGACACCTTGGGAAGTAAAATCATTCGACCTTTACTTTTCGTCTTAATTTCGAGGAAGAATGAGTCTCTTCATTTTCATTCCTCTTTTACTTTGGAAGTTCATTGGTTTCTCACTTCCATATCAAAATTAACTCCTTGAAAACTTAGCTCTCTCCTTCTTGAAAATTAAAACACATTAACTCTCCTCTCTACATTTTAGGAGATATGAGGGGTTTTAAAAAATTACATCTCTCTTCTTGAAACAACCATTTTTTTGAAGAAATCCTTGGATCTAAATTAACCTTTAGCTTTTTCAACATCGATTTTCTTCAACAAGTTTTTATTATTATCTTGTCAATGTGTTTGGTAGTATTAATTCTGGGCGATTTATCTTTGGTTTGAAAACACCTCTATTCAGTATCAATCTTGGACTCAATCCATCTAACACGATTGATTGGTGCTCGGGGAGAAGAGAGGCGATTTGAAATCTTATGGAGCAGGGGAGCCCAAAACCTTGATCCTATCTATCTTGAAGAAAAATGAGAACTAGAAGTAACCATTAAAGCTCATATATGTATGTATGTTTGTGTTTACTATAGTACTATTAAATGGCTAAGTTCACTGTTCGTTTCTTCAACTTTGATTTCCATATTCCAGTGGCATGTAGCTTATTTGCTTAGTCTAAGCTGATGAACATCTACAGACTACTACCATTATTTGCATATGTCATGTCACTATTTTTTTTTTTGGTTGTTTTAATTTTTGAGTCATGTTTCTATCAATTTAATTGTATGTTTGGGTGTATGTAATTTGGTATTGTTTGTATCAAAGTAGCAACACCTAACGCTTAACCAAGCTTGCTTTGAAATATTCCCCACACTACATTTTGTATAGCTTTTATCTTTATGTTTACGTTAAATTCATATTACTTGAATAAATCTTTTCTTTTAACTCTTATGACTTGTTTGGTTGTTGGTGCTTAATGGTAATAAAGAAAATGAGTTTTTAGTGTAAATTTTTATAATGAGTATCATGTCATTTTCATAAAAATTAGCGGTGGTCAAGGGGTTAGATCCCCATTTTGAGCCCTAAACCGGCATGTTTTTATAAGGGCTCTGTAAAGGTTGGGTTGAAAATAGGCAGGGCTGAAAACGAGCTCTACTACATTTGAAATGGAGCGGACTATAAAAGGACTTAATAAGAGCTGAAAATGTGCTTTTATTAACAGAAAAAATGAGCTCTACTACAATTATTATAAATGACAATGCCAATGAGGATTATTAACGTTTCTACAATTTAATTATTATAAACAATAATTTAATTATTATAAGGGAAAAGTGTCAAAAAATACCTAATAAATTTTTTTTTTCTCAAAAGTACCTAATAAAAAAAGTTTTGTCAAAAAATACCTAACAGAGTTTTTTCTTTTCCAAAGAGTACCAATTAACGTTTTCCTTTAGTTGACCGTCAAATTTAACGGTTGACTGGTCAAAATTGAAAATTCTTCTTTATCTTCAATTTCTTTTTCAATTCAATTTTCTCACTTGTTTTCTTCCAATTCTTTTTACTCAAAATCGAAGTTAAATGGGAAAAGAAATTGAAGATGAGGAAGAAAAATTTTTGATTTTGACCAGTCAATCGTTTTATTTAATGGTCAACTGAAGAAAAACATTATTTGGTACTCTTTGGAAAAGAAAAAAATTTTGTTAGATATTTTTTATCTAAACTTTTCTTATAAGGTACCTTTTGGGAAAAAAAATTTTATTACATACTTTTTGACACTTTTCTCTTGTTATAAATTGATCAATATGGATAATAATGATTTCTATTTATGAAAACTAGCCGGGCCAACCTTTTCAAGCCCGGACCAAATAAAGCCCAAATTAAATTTTAAAGGCCCTTATTCGGCCCGGACCATAATTAATTAGGCCCTGCCTTGCCCGTATTCGGCCTATTGAACACCCCAATGGTGATATAACTTTGATCACAAAAAGGTTTTTTTGTTCACAAATTTCATTAACACCTAATACCACCTCTCCAAATGGTAATACAATATGATGAATTTTGTAAAGAAAATGAGATGATTGAAGCAGGAGTATGACTATCAAACTTGAAATACAAGATTTTCCAACCTAAGGTACACTAACTTTACATTACCATTTTCTCCATTTAATATCAATCACCAAATGGACCGTTAGAGTTCTAGAGATTAGAAAATATGGGAATTCGACAGAAATTTTTCTAAATATGTATAACTGGAATATTAACGATTGAATTGCTGTTGGGGCGTGTGCAATTGTACTTGGATGCCAGTAAAAAAGAATAAATAGAGGAAGTATGTTTTAATATATTTTTAGAGGGCCTGACATTATTATTTTATCCAGGGCCTCTATAATGTTAAAGACAACCCTGGTCGTAAGAAGCTGTACTGGTAAATTAAGGTTATCTTCTGATGGAAGTTATGCTTCTTGAACCGCAATAATCCTTACTTCTTTCACTATTGTGAGTTGATGACAGTTTTGAGATGATGGATGTTGGAGATGGATTGTTTTTTGGAAAAATTATACATTTTCCATGCAAGTTCTTTGCTGGTCAAACTAACCTTTTTGCTTGGAGGCAATTATTAATGCATTCCAGAAGGTTTTGGTACATATAAAATTATATAGATATTGGGTATGTAGAGTTTTCTTGCGAGTGTGCTTATTTCGGGGGGTGGGTGGTTGTTACTGATTTATGATCAGTTCATTGCAATGTAAAGGATGTGCTTCGTTCTCGTTTTGATTTGATAAATTAATAGTGCTTAGCTATTTGTCACTCTATGGTTTGCCGACTGCAAAATTTTCATTTATTAATCAATGCGATCACTGTATGTATTTTTATTGCGGTTTCCATGTTTGATCAGGCAATTCCAGCTGTATCGTCCATTGCAGCAAAAGACCAAGACAGCTCTGGTTCAAAAGTGCTGAGAGCGTTTGCTCTCCTTGGAGCTGGTGCTACAGGTCTTTTGAGCTTTGCCACTGTCGCATCTGCAGATGAAGCTGAACATGGCCTGGAAAGCCCAAATTACCCTTGGCCTCACAGTGGCATCCTCAGTTCATACGACCATGCCTCGTGAGTTCATTTCGCTTTTCAGAATGCTTTTTATTGTTTTTGTTTTTCAATTTGTGGTTGATTAACAGAAAATTTGTCGATGTATAGGATTCGTCGTGGGCATCAGGTCTACACTCAGGTCTGTGCCTCATGCCACTCAATGTCTCTGATTTCATACCGTGATCTGGTGGGTGTAGCATACACAGAGGAGGAGACTAAAGCTATGGCTGCTGAGATAGAGGTGGTTGATGGACCTAATGATGAGGGTGAAATGTTTACTCGTCCCGGAAAACTCAGTGACAGATTTCCTCAGCCATATTCTAATGAAGCAGCTGCTAGGTTTGCTAACGGTGGGGCCTATCCTCCTGATCTAAGTCTTATTACCAAGGTATTTGATTCGTTTCAGATATCCCTTGAACATATGCAGTTGTTGCGGGATAGGTAGCGTTGGCTATATGTTGACCTTTTATTTTGCTTTTGCAGGCACGACACAATGGTCAGAATTATGTATTCGCCCTTCTTACAGGCTACCGTGACCCACCTGCTGGTGTTTCGGTTTGTCCATCTATCTTTAATATCATTTTAGTCTGGTGAACATTATGCAATAACTGTCTAGAATTCGGTTGATCAATAGCTAGATTTTCTACTAGAGTTTTATCAGGCATATAGCACAGTATAGCCTAACAGGGGAAAACAAAAGATCAGTTTGTATCTTTGTTTTCTTTCCTGCCAATGCTTGAGACATGGAGTTGAAGCTTGTGTCTTATTTGCATTTCTTTGTAGCTTAACATCTTCAGAGTTGCTCTGTGTGAACTTCTTACCTGCTGAGACATGCTCTGCTGAAGTGGAAAATTGAAAGTGTACAGGCTACTATGGAGAGGATTATGAATTTATGATAGTGTTGGGAATGGGATAAAACAAGAGCGTAAAAGGGCTAAATTTTCTCTTGGGGTTGATACAAATGCTTAAGTGTTAGATTTTTCTGATAAATGGAAAGGAGTTGAGTGATTTGCTGGATTAGTTGATTAGAGAGAGGATAGTGGGCCAAAAAAGGGAAAATACGAAGATGTATGAAGCTCACTACAAATGAAATTGTTTTTCTCTCCTTGGATAAGTAAAATGCGTTATTAGTGACCAAATGAAATTGTGTTTCAATCCTTGTTCAAGAAAAATGCATCATTTTTTAGGATTGTTTCTGAATGTCTAGAAAGAATTTGGCTGTTGATCCGCCTTGAAATGTTGGAGAAATGTGATTCCACATTTCCGCCACCTGCTGATGTATTTTCTGAATCGTAAAACTTATGAACATATAGATGCTTTTACTCCCATCATGTGTTCTCCTAATTGCATCGATTATAAGTTGTTGAGGGCTGAGGCTCTTTTCATACTCTTTTGCCTTTTATATCTATGGCAACTAGTAGCAGCTAGAATATTACTGGAGAACAATGGCTTTCGGAATTAGTAGAATTGTACCAAAAAGTGTGATACTTATTGAGTACATGTATGGAAATTTATAGAAAAGCCAAAATTCTGAAATCATTAGTTTTTGCTTGTTTGTTTATTTACTGAGAAAAACTATCAAAAAATAGTAAAAATTACCTAGTTTTTCATTTGGTATCTTCAATTACACTCTTGTCATTTTAAGAGAAATCAGTAGTAGTGAATTATAAGTACTTAGTTTTTCAGAATTTGTCTATTAGTGTTATTTTCCACATATTTTTGTAAATTTACTTTTCCAGTGTTTTCACTTTTAACTAACAAACATATTAAACCTGAGGAATCCATATCTTTCATCACTTTGTTTGGTTCTCATCATTAAGATCAAGTTGTCAAACACTGTAAATCATTTTATGGAAGAGTTTGAAGAATTGTGGGAAGCTCTTTATTTGCGGAGTGCAATGTTAGGGTTATCTTTGTGCTTTTTTTATAAATTTAAAAGTATGAAATCACGTGGTACTCAAAATGGATTTTTTTCCGTCAATTGTTGTAGAGTTGTGCATTTTCTGGTTTTTTTTCTGATTAAATGCATAGTTGTCCTATCAGTATTGTCACCAATGTCATACAAAGCATATGATAGGTCCAGGTTTCTTAAGGCTATCATCTTAGTTTGGTTATGTATTGGTATTGTCATGCTTAACCCCTATTGTTTTGAGTACTTATCATCGTTTATTGAGCCTTGTTCACGGTATTGTAGATCCGAGAAGGGTTGCACTACAACCCATACTTCCCTGGGGGTGCAATTGCTATGCCAAAGATGCTCAATGATGGTGCGGTTGAGTATGAAGATGGTACTCCGGCTACAGAAGCTCAGGTAGGATTTTTACCCTTTCCAGAATCTTGTTTGCTTGTACCCGTGATAGTGAACATAGAACTTTTACATTGCTGTGTGGCCATGTTTGCATGAAATGCACTCAAGTCTTTTGCTATTGAGTATTGATACAGATGGGGAAAGATATTGTTACATTCTTGGCATGGGCAGCAGAGCCGGAAATGGAAGAGAGGAAGCTGGTATGCAACGTTCTTCATAGCTTTTCTTAATGGTTCAATCTCTTGACTGTCTTGCTAATCTTTAGATCCATATGCAGATGGGATTCAAGTGGATCTTTGTACTTTCTCTGGCTCTACTTCAAGCCGCGTACTACCGACGGTTGAAGTGGTCGGTTATCAAGTCTCGTAAGTTGGTCCTTGATGTTATCAATTAGAGACCGACCCTTTTTTCCCTGTATTGATTGTGGTTAGTTTCAAGTGGAAGAATAATGTTTCATCGGATATTATATCGACTGCCATGGCTGATTTGCTTCAATGAAGTAGCTTGGGGCGTTATATTTTGATTGCCAGGGAAGATAATAAACTTCCCCACATAGTAGATTATTCTTTGTTATAGACTATTTTGATTGTACTTCTGCATGTTCAACATGTCCATGTGTTATTCGTACGTTTTGGCGCCATATTACTGCATGCTTCAACTTTGTTTAGCCAATTTTGCATCTGTAAAACAAACTGTTAAGAATAAATCTGAAGAACTAAGGCTATTTTCGGTTCTTACGAAACTGAAACTATTGTGAACTTACGAAAGTAATTCATTGTTTGATATATTTCAGGGGTGTTTGATGTCTTTTTTATTAGCTTTTGATTTTTGATGAGTCAGAATAATTAATAAAAGTGTTTGTAAATGACTTTTAAGCTAGCTCAGTCAAAACCAAAAAGTTACTCTTTGCAGTCTTTTCATTGGTTTTTGGGAGTTGGCTTAATTTTTTTTGTAATAAACAATTAACATCTAACAAATGTTTTTTTGAGCGGGTCATTGATAAATACAAAAATACAATGGTATTTACGATAAAAATATCATATTCTTCATTTGTTTTGCACTTAGTTTTTATTTTGGATTGTCTCATTAATTTGTACTTTTTCTCTTTTGATAATGATTTTCACTATTCTTTTAATTTTATTTATAAATTTAATTTTTCCTTAATTTCATTAATTTATTTCATGATCCCACTTGATAAATCAATTATAAGTTAACATTTGCACTCGTATAAAAGCAGTGCAAATCCAATGGAACAGAGTGACTATCTATTTTTATAAGATAATGAAAGAATAGATAAAGCATTAGACCGTTGTTAGTTTGATACCCAACAGGGACGCACATTTTCTAAATCCAATTGGTGTGTTTATGTTGTAGCAGTTAACAAACTAATTTTTACAATGATAATTGAAAACTTTACCACTTAATGAAGTCTTTAACAGTGGATCTGGCAATAGAGTATGAGTTTTTTTATTTATGGTGGAAATCTTTGTTTAGCTTTTCTGTCTCCCAAGTCTACCTCAAAAGTCCAAAAGATAGTCCCTAAAACAGTATTTAAAATTAATTATTTTGATAACCATTTTCATTGGACTTTAACAACACTTCTATTTTTTATATCCTTATAAATTTTGAATGAAAATATCATTATTAATGACGAATTTAAACGTGCTCTCATCTTAAAGTAACAGAGAACATGCACAATCCAAATGTTTCTCCATACAAACCTTTACACCGGCATATCCATTTTTTTTTAGGCTATAATATCTCTACAGATAAGTGGGGACGTAATTAGTCTTTCAATTTAATATTATATCTTATTCTATTTTTTTTATTATTTTTTTTTACTATAGTTCACTAAAAAAGATAGACTATTTTTGTTTTTTTGATTTTACAACATTTGTTATATTATTGTATGCCCCTTATTTCAATGAACCAAAAATATAATGTTCTTTGATTTTGGATTGAAAAGGATCATTAAATCATATGTACTTTATATTTTTATAAAATTAGAGATGATGTTTGCTACAAACAACTTTTTTGTTATTGTTAATAAGGGTAAAATTGCTTATATTTAATGTATAAATTTCATTGAAGTGAAAGCTACTTAATAATCTCTAGGCCATGAGTTATTATTTTAGAATGCTCAAAGTTAGCAATGCCTCTAAAACTAAATATTGGTCTCATTTTTTTCAATAATCACGAGTAAGGTTAATGGTTAATGGTTTTCTCTTTTATTTTTGTATAAGGGGTTCAATTCTTATTAATTAGAATTACTTATCCTATAGGTAAGATTCATTTTTCACCTTGTTAGTATTTCTAGCCTATCTTTGAATAAAATTTATTCATTTAATTTACACAAATTCTTGTATGAGACGGAGATATGTCTTATAATTGGGTTAAAATAGCCTAACAATAGAAATTTTACGCATAAATTTTGAGACGGTTTAATACTCTTGCATTGAAAGAAGTGATCGAACATAATCTATTAATATGATTATATGATGTTAAAAGCAGCAAAGGGATGGATTGATAAGAAAGAAAGCGACGCAACAGCAACGCAAAGTGCCCTTAAAAACGTCAGAAAGAAGGTAGAAGGAAAAGAAAACTCAAGAAGTTGCATTGAGAGTTGAAACGTATATTGGACCACATTTGGATGCATCTTAGAACCTATAGATTGATAATCCAGCCCATTTTGGGCCCCATTTTCATACATATTTCTCGGACTATCTTCTATTTGAATAATTTATAAAAACTGCTATAAATTTTATGTTATTTATAAATTATAGAAGAAAATTTATTATTTATAAGCAATAAACGGTAATATTATAGTTATGTTGTCAGATTTCGATGACGATGGCCCGTTAAAATTTAAAATTACTTAAAAGTTTCTCAAAATTAACCTAATCCAACCTTTAACCCAACTATTCTCAAGGTTAGATAATGTGCTTCAAATTTTTTTGTATTTTAGTAGTGAATGTTATTAGAAGACCATATTACCTACTAATTTAGTTAATTATGAACTTCTTAGTTTTAGGGTAAACTTGTTTGTAAGCCTATTATATGTAGATTGCCGTAGGTTTGTTTTTAATGGATTAATGCAATCTTAGTTTCCTTCATTTTAATATTTTACTCTCTTTGCAAATAATCCCATTAAATTGGTATCAGAGTCAAGTTTTTTATAAGTTTATCTCTTTTTTTATTTTTTCGTGGTATCTAATCATTTTTCAATCTCCATCTTGAATTTAATGGAGAAAATTATCACTCTAAGATGAAAGCATATAAGCCATGAGTTTATGAAATGTTATTGAAAAGGATGAAAATCCAACGTCCTTTCCACATAATCGAACACTCATGACCTTCTCACAGTTGACTCTACCGCATGAACAACATGAGCAACGACTCATGCATGGTCCAAAAGAATTAATATATCTGATTTTCAATTAAATCTTAAATATTAGCAACACATGTAAATCTTCATATAATTTATGTCAATACTTTTTCATAATTAATGACGATTGATTAGCTTGATAATGACTATTTATTTGATAATAATTATTGATTTTGAATTTCTGGCTAATAGGTACGGTTTGACTTATTTTTTCATTGATAAATTCAATTTAAGTGAGTAGTGCTATTATTCTTATAAAAAAATAGTGCTGTTATAATCTTGTTGTGTTTTCTTCTTTAATTATTTTAATTGAATAAATTAGAACTTTATTTTATAAAAATAAAATAGTATAGTTTATTATTGTCAGTCAACTAATGAAGATACACGTTTGTAATCAATAAGTTCATATTTAACTTTGTTTCACTCATGACCCGAAAACCACTTTGCCTTCGCATATTCATCATTTTTTCAACGTTAAAGCTTAAACAATATCAACTTCGCTCTACTCATACTCTTCAATCTCAACGATCTCTCTTGTTATTCTCTTCCTTCTAAATCAAAACCTCAGAGCCCTTAATATTTAATGCGATTACTAATGAAAATAAAATTACATATATTAGACCCTTTTAAACTTAACCTTAAATCAACAAAACGGACAAACTTGTTCAAAATATGGGCTGGAGTAAAAATTAGAAAATTTTTAAAAAAATTTTAAAAAATATGATATTTTTCTAATAATTTTGTATCCTTAAACACTAAATATATAATATATAATTTAATATTAAAATTTTAATCTTTAAAATCCTATATAATCAAACATATTAAATATGCTGAGAACGTCAGTTTAAAAATGCAATATGCATGAAAATGTCCATATTGGAGGCTCCTTTATTTGATTAGGTACTGACAGCAATGACCATGTTATGCCGCTTGTCTTCTTCTTCACTATGCAGCTTCCTCTCTCTAACTACTTCACCGTTATCGAGTATCCACTCCAGCAGCGCACACTCCCACTACTTTCGTTGTCTCATGCTATTCTAATTATTCTAATATGTCTTATTTGACCTTTTCCCATTTTTTAGGTGGTCTAATAAAATTGTATGTGTAAGAAAAAAATATAGTATTTTAATTTAATAAGAGTAAAGTGGGATTAATAGGTATAAAAGCGTGAAAAAGTTAAGTTTAGTAATAGTAAAGTAATCAATAGACAAAATAGATTTGATATATTTAGGATGACTTAACTAAATAAAGAAATAAGACATTTAAAGTGAATTGGAGAACGTATTTTAAAGTAATTAAAGAATGAAATCAAAATTATTTTGATTAAAGATATGTACCCTCCAATTATTTTTTATAATATTATAATTGTTAATTAAAAAATACATAATATAATGTGAAAGATAAATTGCTAAATGATAGAGTGATGTATTTTTAGGTGTAATTATTATTAAACTTATTGAATATTTTTTTTTTTTGAAGTTTGATAATCAGAGACAACAATTTGTTATAATTTACAAATCTATTGTTTTAAATAAAGTGGGAGTAACTTGTATATTCTTTCTAAAAACTTTTGCGATAATTTATGGTGCTAACATATAACAAATTACAATAACAAAACTTGTGATAAAAACAAAGAAGTGAAGCTTCAATCCTTAGACATATGTATTTAAAAATATTAACTTAATCATGATCCCAACAGTTATTAAACAGTTTAATATTATCGTAACCGCGACAATAACAATTATATTAGGTTTTTAAGGTGACATTATATACATTATATCAGTTAAAAAAAGTTTGAGGACACAACGTTACCTCTCCCTAAAAATTACACTATAACTAATACTTCTTCATATTTAGCTTATGTGTCTCATTTTATTTTATGGTCAAGTCATTTTAATTGTCCTATTTTTTTTTTTGGTATAGGTTTTTGACTTTTATGCCTTTAGTAGCTTTATCCTATTTTCAATTATACCCTTCATTACCCATGCTAATTTTCTTCCCTTACATTAAAAAACTCATAATACCACTCTCTTTCCTATCCTTAGGGTTCCACTTTTGACTCTCCTTAAAATCCGTAAAAAGTCAAATGAAACTCCTAAGGTAAATAAGAGGGAGTATTAAGTATGTCTTCGTTACAACCTTTTCATTTTGCACCCACAATTTGAAAATCTTGAATCCATCAACGTTAATGAGTCGTGCACGTGGTGCATTATATGCCATGGTAAAATTGACCTGATAACTCAATAAGGGTATGTTATGCCTAAGTGAGTTTCATAAGGCTGAATAATACGTTTACTTCGTCATTACAAAAATCCTCTAAGTTATCTTTCATATTTTTTTAAAAAATTTATTTGAAGTTATAATAAAATAAATTGCTTAAAAAAGTAATATAAATTGTAATGTGACTTGGCATAGATCAAGTCACACATTTTGCACGAATTGCATTTTTTATTTTTTTTCAAAAACATTATAAAATTTAGTTAATAACTTAAAATTAATGCTTACCTCGATATTTTTGGGTTTATATAGTGTATTTTAAAAAGAAATTAGAGAGAAAGCATGGTCAATTTTAAAAATTTAATAAATAAAAGTTGGCGATACTGTCATCTTTTATGTTGCTACTAGACCAGATGATCCTAGTAGAAATAACCTCATTTTGTAGTTGAGCTTGGTGGTGCGGTTTTATTTGACTGTTTGTTTTTGTTGGTTTGGTTGTTTTTATGGCTTTCTTGTTTGGTGTTGCTTTTCTTGCGTGTTTTAGAGAAGTGTTTCTTTTATAGCGTATTGTTTAGAGTTAATGTATTTTTCAACAAAAAAAAATGTCAATACAATAAAAAATGCCAACAAAAATCAAATTCCAAAATAAAATAGCAAATTGGTAAAACCATGAATATCACTAGCAAGTTGTTTGATACTTCTATCTGTTTTATAATATTTGTTATATTTTCCTTTTTAGTCTATTTTATTATATTTGTTATATTAATATATATATTTAATAAAACAACTTACAAACTATAATATTTACCTCTTTTTATTCTTACTCAATATTACATTTATAATGTTGTACGTCATATTTAATGATAATAATAATAATTTATTATGAATGAATCGTTTCATTAGTACTCGTGTGAGTATTATGTAACAAATGAATGAATGTGACTTAACATTGAAATCTAACCAACATCAAGTAAACATTAATTGTGCAAATCTATTGCCGTCACAACCTCCTAGAAAGAATAGAAAATAGTACTAGTATTTTGTCTCTATAGTTTAAATGTTCAATCAATTAAAAAGTTTCTTTAATTGCAATTTTCCTTATTAATTTTTTATTTATTTATTTTCCTTATTAATTTTAATTATTCTTTATGATGTGGGGTTAATTAATCTTGTTTGTTGATTAGGAGTAGAATAATGACAATTAACCTTAAGATAATTGTCAGGATAAGAGAGTTTGATTCGACAAATTATGCCTTTGGGCTTTGGCTCTTGCATCTTCACTATTTGTTTTTTTTGGTTGATTTTATTTATTTATTTATTTTTTTTGCCTTTAACCTTTTGGTAACAAAGGGGCAAATGGGTTTTCAAAATGCCTTATTGAAGTGATTTTAGGTCACGCAAAAAATTATTTCAATAATCATATTCATCTTAAAAATTAACATATTGAAAAATTATGAAATTATATTATATTCTATTACGTCCTGTCATTTGAACCCTTTAGACTAAAAGTATGAATACAGCTCATATTTTTCTTATACGTGGTGCTTAATATTTCATTTAAAATGAGGAGTGAATGAAATTCAAGCTTGTGACTTTTTTTCACCATGTTAATGATCACTTAACCAAAAGTTAAAATTAACGGTTGAAGTCTGGAAATATCATACAGGTTAAAATGTGATTGCATCATTTAAAAGAATTTTAATACATTAGTATGATTTTAAGTATTAAAAGATAAATTTTCTGAACAATTTTATTACGTCAAATATGTATAATTAATTAGAATTTTTTAAAAGACTTTACATAGCAATGCATAATTTGATGACAACTCGTTTACAAGCAAAACTGATTATAAAATATAAGCTATTTTACTTAACAATGCATATCTTTTGTAATATAAACTATTTTATACAATTTAAAGAATTTCAGCATCATACATATTATTAATTTTGTTGGAAAATAACAATGACATGTTCTAAGAGTTTTGTCACCTATTTTAATTTTACTGGGAATGAGTAAATTTTGCAAGCATGTCCATTTCAATGCTGAAAATTTTCAAAAATCGTCAATTTATGAAAATAACTAAATTTGAGCGTAATATGTATGTAGTTAACAATCAACAATTATTTATTCAATCATGTAATCATTATGTTGCTATAAACAATTTATATGAATTATTACATTTTAATAGAAATATATTTTGTAACAAGAATATGTAATTGTATTTTTTGTTTAAATTTATATCTATATGTACATCATTCCACACTAATAAATTCGGCTATCTTATACTAGTATAATCTATTGTAAAACTATGGTAAACTCCATAAATTATTGCCTATCTCTAATTATATCTAATGTTATCATAAAAGGAACGTACTGCATACTATTTATTTATTCTAGGAAAATTTTACGTGGTAATTCTAAGATTTTGAATTTTCCACATGGTAACCAAAACTTTTAAAAAATTCACACGGTAACCCCAGAGGTTTACCAAGTTGTTGCACTGTGACCTTTTTGCACATAAAACGTTAGCAAACGTTAATTTCGAAGCTTTAAGGCTATTATACGCCTATGTATGCGACTCACCATCAGTTTCAATCTTTTCCCCCAAAATATAAACCATAACTCTACCAACTTTGGATTTTGGGGAAAAAAATATGAATTGGATTAAAAATGGTTGAGTTGGGGTTTATGTTTTGGGAAAAAAAGATTAAACTGATGGCATTTGAAATGGTGAATCGCATAAACACTACAAAAAAAGTATTTTGGGCTATACCTAAGTATGTCGCCCAATCTTCCATTTATGTCGCCCAAAGTTAGGGCGACAAATCTAAAAAGTGACACGACAAGTGTCGCCCTATCAACTTCGCACATATTTAGGCGACACACTTTAGGTACTGACGCGGTGACGCCCATGCTTACTTTTGGGTGACACATATTTATGTAGCCCATAGTTGAATGTTGAGCAACGCTTAGGTCAACGAAGCCCATAGTTACTGACTTTGGGCAATAGATCTATATGCAACCCATATTCGAGTGTTGGGCGACACTTAGTTCTATGCAGCTCATAGTTAACTACTTTGGGCGACATATTTTATGTGTAGCCAATAGTTATATGTTTTAGTCGACACAGTATATGTGTAGCCCATAGTTATATGTTTTGGGCGACACAATAATATGTGTAGCCCATAATAAATATAGCACATAAATCACTTTATAATTATTACTTATATTGTAGCTTGATTATCATAAAGCCCATAATTATTAATTGCACAATAATAATAATAATAATATATTGCTTCTTATACAAAATAGCAAGTAATTTGCTTGTATGCATACACATTTAATTTGAGTTCTTTTCATAAAAATTCGACTCACAAAAATATACAAAAATTATAATGGCCATGTACTTGCTCAAGTTGGACACCATTTTGTGCAATTTCCTTATGATGAAGATCCTTTAATGCTTGAAGATTGGCCTTTGCTTCAGGGTCTAATCCGGTGTTTGCATGCCTATTATTATATAGGGATATATTTAAATTCACACCTGGTTTTTTGGATCACTCCAATAGTGATCAATTAGCCAATTCCATTCATTAGCATCAATCTCAGGAGGCTTATTAGCTTTTGCTGTTGCTTTTGTATAACCAGTATAATATCTCTCCTTCACCCGATACCGCCAACCTCGATACAAAGCTGCACATTGACTGTTCAATATTTCTTTCACGTCGACTCCATCAACATATTTTGGCAAAGCCCACTCTCCCTATAAATATATCAAATCTTAGTTCAAGCATTTAGCAAACCAAAACATTAACAAATAAATGTATTGTATCACTGCTATGTTCTTCTCCATTTGCTCAAGAACTTCCTTCTTAACATCAAAGAACGCAGGAACAAATATCCTTTCAAGTTTACTGAGTACTGTCACTGCTATGTTCTTCTCCATTTGCTCAAAAACTTCTATCTTTAATGTTTTAAGACTATAAAAAGTTATCACTTTAAAAATAAATATATATATGGCTAACTCAATTAAAATGGTCTCACCGTGAAACTGTCTTATATGAGAATTTGTGGTAGATTAAAGTTTGTGAATCTGAACCATTAGATTTGAGTTGGTTAGCTAGATCCAACTACAATTAAAAGCCATTTCTCATTCTTAAACACTATGTTTTTAGGGCATTACTATACTTCGCAGCCCTTTTCATTTTGTCGCCACCCCTTCTATATTGAACTTTCAAAATTGTCCCTGGTTACTTATCAAACCTTCAATCTCTAACATCTTTCTAAAAACTCTCTCCGAACACTCATTGAACTAAAATAAGCTTAAAATGAAAAACAAATTACTATGAAAAATGAAAATAATCACCAAAATGATTCGGTAAGCATCAATACCGATCGTTAATTTAAAAAAACGTGTGTTGAAATTTGATACATGTTCATTTTTTTGCTACAAATTTTAATTGGAAAATTACATAATTGCAATGTTTGCGGAATTAGAACCTAGACTTCAAGATCTTTCCAATGATATATTATATGCTCAATTCTAATAACCGAGCGAGAAATGACGATCGTTTAAAGTTTGTTTGTGCTGAAATTTGATATATGTTCAATCTTTTAGGAATACCTTTTTATAGAAAAATTTTATTAATGCAAGGTTTGCATCATTAGAAACTAAGCTTCGAGAGCTTTCCAATGGCATATTATATGCCTAATTCCGACAACCGAGCAAGAAATGACAACCATTTAAAGTTTGCAGGGATATTTATAATCGATCCGTTCACGCACAACTAGATGTTAGACATCACTGCAAAGTTTAAATGATCGTCATTTCTTGCTCTATAGTTTTGAAATTAAGGTTTTGAACGACATATTTTTATTTATGCGTAGCCCATACTTTCATATTTGGACGACACATTATATTTGTCGCCTAAACCCACCTTTGTGCTTCATGCATTGTGGGTGACGCCTTAAGTAACTCATGTGCCACACACTTGTATATGGCGCCCAAAAGCTGATGAAGTTGACGCCCAATATTATTTTTCTGATAGTGAAATAGGCGTATAACAGTCTTAAAGCTTCGAAATTAACGTTTGCTGACATTTTTATGTGCAAAAAGGTCACGGTAGAACAATTACGTAAACCTCAAGGTTATCGCATGAATTTTTTAAAAGTTTTAGTTACCACGTAGAAAACCCAAAACCTTAGAGTTACCACGTGGAATTTTTCTTGTTTTATTTTTAACAATTCGTTTAACCTATGTCACAAGATATAGGTCAAAGCATTAATATCTTTTTAATTAAGAGAATTCTTTGGGATATTCTCTTCTCTTGAATAAAGTAATTTCTTCTCTATGTAATCAATGTAATACACAATATATTCAAGAGAATGTCCAATAGAATCATCTTAATGGAGGTTGGTTAATGAAGGTTTTTGATGTCTTTAACTTATTCCTATAAACCTTATTTTTAATGGTGCACCTTTCTTAATTAAATTGAACTTACTTTTATTTAGATAGAATTTTTGTAAACTAAATTAAACTTATTCATATGGATAAAAATTGTATTTGTTTATATTGGACTATACTAACTAACGTCCAGGCGATAATATATATAATTATATTTTAAATAAAAAATTGTACCTTTGTTAAATTTAATTAGAATTATATAAGTAATAATCATATTATCTAATATAATTTAAAATTCAATTATAACCAAAGCAAATATAAAAATATAATACTATGTTATTTATTCTTTTATTGTGTTTTTAAGTTTGCACTTTGAAATATTTTATTATTCTTGTTAATAATGTCATGAGAGCGTCTGTTAGCTTTTGCCTTATATATTATTTATATTCATTGAATTAAGTTTTTTGTTGCTGAACAATCTAATGTTTTTTATAAATATTATTAGTTTAAGGTGAATTATCTAAACATTAAAACCATCTATTTCTGATTATAACTCATGTTATATATAATTATATTGATATTTTGAAGATTGTGAGTAGGTTGAGAGGATGAGAGGTCTGGGTGATAATCAAATACTTTCATTTTTAATTGTTTTTTTTCTATACCACAATTTCCTATTACGAAAATATTGATATTTTTTTAAAAAATTCTATCCACATATATATTTCAACTTTTCTTTAATATTATCTACACAATTCAACTAGTCTTATAATTTTTTAATCTTTATGTAATATATAATTGTGGTATTTTTTTTTATAAGAATAGAGAGTATATTTTATCAACGTTCAAACGTGTATCCTTTTAATGTGTTTTGTCAAAAAGGCACATTGTTTTGCTGGAAGCAACTCATCCATCTTCTTCACGTAGTATTGTTTGCTATAAATAGTAGCTATCTGTCATATGATGAGTTTTATGAGGAAATTTTCACCTGTCGCACTTTAGGACATTTATTAAAGTTGGATTGGTAGTTTGATATTTCATTCGTTATAAATTAGTTGCAATGTCAGTAAAAATGACATGTTTAATTTTTAATTTGTGATTAATTTTTTATCTATAAGTTAAAATATAGTCAAGTGAGATTTTGCTTGATTCGTCTCATTATCAAGATTATTAATATTAAATTTTTATAAATTTTCATTATACATGATTAGAGATATTAAGGATTGAATTAGTGCATCGGACTGCGTAAAAAAGCAAGCATTGCGAGTAAATTGAAACGGAGAAAATATTCTTAATGATGGGAATGGTAATACATTTTTAGTGTAATTTTAGTTGAAAAGTCTCGTAATAAGTTTAGTGATCATATTTATTTAATTTAATTATCTCGTTTTTTTAAAAAAATAAATTACAATGTATCACAATTTCTAAATATAGTATCAGATAGTAATAAAACTTGTGAACTAAAATATTTTTTATGATGAAATTTTAATCACCATAAAAATTAAATTAATTGGAAGAACAAGATGTAAACATCATATCATTATATCAATCAAATTGTCCAAGATTTTTAGTTTTCCAACAATCAAATCACAAATTCAATACTTCTAGGAAATTATTATTTGTCGCCACCTTTTTCATTTTATCGCCACCCCCCCTTCTAACAAAATTACCATATTACCTCTAGATTAAAAAAAATTACAAAAATGCCACTTAAGTTAAAAAATGTTTAAGAAATGTAAATGGCACTTAATAACATTGTTATCGCTTAATAACATTATTATCGGAATTATATATATATTGAATTTTCAGAGGCTTTATGGTAGTATATTCGAATTCAAACACGATACCTTCTCTCTAAAAACTCTCTAAAAACAATACGTAAAGTTAAACAAGCTAGAACTCTATATCGAACATCAATGGCATACCAAGACGTGCATGATAACGATCCGGTAAGTAATTAATCGGTTCGATTTTTGCAAAAAAAAAAAAAAAAATAGGAACGTAGTCGCACAAACCAGTCGCACAAAACGTGCGACTGGGAGTCGCACGTTTTGTGCGACTGGTTCGTGCGACTGCTTCATAATTTTTTTTTTTTTTTTTTTGTATTTGAATAAAAAAATAAAATAAATAGAAGTCGCACAAAACGTTTTGTGCGACTTCTATTTATTTTTTTTTTTTTAACTTCGAATTATAAAATTTATTTTGTTTAATTAAATTATTTTATTTTAATCTATTGTTGTGCTATAATAATGGTATTTTATTATAATTATTTTGTAGAAATAATTATTTTTTAAGTTATTATTATTTTGATATATTATGATAATGTTATTATAATTATTATTTGCAGGACTTTGAAAATTTAGGAGATAATATAGATTATTCTGATAGATTTGTTACCGATAGAGAATTTGATTCTGTAGATGATTTACATACTTGGGCTAATGAGATAGCACTAACAATTGGATTTCAATTTACACGTGCTTCATATAAAAAAAAAGAAGGGCGTTCTAGAGTGAGTCTGTACTTAAGATGTCACCGTTACGATAAAAGAAGTGTTGATTTGCATAACTTAGACAATGCTCCCCGACCAGGTTCCAAAAGTAGGGGTTGTGGGTGTAAATTTATGATTTTAGGAACTAGTCGTAACCCAAAGGAAAGACCTTGGACGGTTAGAGTGTTTCCTGGTGAAAAAGGAATACATAACCATCCGTTCTTCATGTACATAGATGGTCAAATAAGAGTAAATAGGATGACTGTGGATATCAGGCAGCACATACGAGATCTAAGTGCAACTGGCATGCAACCAGCATTTATAATGTCTTCAATTAGAAGAAATTTTCCTCGTTTTTATGCTAGTATGAATCAAATTTACAATGAGAGATAGTCAATGAGGAGAGAAGAGATGGATGGTAGGACTCCTCTTCAACACTGTCTGTATATGGCCACGGAGCATAATTATGTAGTTTGGAGGGACTTGGATAGTGAGGATCAGTTGACTAGATTATTGATTGCGAATCCAACTTCTATCCAGATGCTACGTTCGTGGCCCCATGTTGTGTTGATAGACACAACGTACAAAACGAATAAGCAAAAGTGGCCCCTTTGCGAAATCATTGGAATGACGCCAACGAATCATAATTTCTTGGTTGCATTATGTTTGATGCGAGATGAGGCGGCTGTGTCTTATTCTTGGGTGTTGGAGAGGTTGAGGGATATTTACGGGACAGTGCAGACGCCGGATGTAATCGTAACGGATCGGGATGAGGGTTTGTCTGCAGCTATTCATGCTGTCTTTCCAGGTAAACATGTTTTAATTATTAATTATCGTCAATCTATGTATTATATATTTCTGAATTAATTTTAAATTTATGTTTAATGCAGATGTACGACATCTATTATGCGTATGGCATATTGGCAATGACGTGGAGAACATGGTCGATAAATTGTGTGGCGGCAAGAAAAATCAACAGGGCCAGTTATTCAGGCAAACAAAATGGAACCCCTTGGTTAACAGTATGACGATCGCCGATTTTGAAAACAGATGGGAAGGGATTGTGTCCACTTGGTCGACTAGGAACCGGAGAGTCGTGCAATATTTGGCAGGAACATGGATTCCTCACAAAGAGAAATTTGTGCGTGCGTGGACGAATGATTGTTTGCACTTGGGTAACCAGACTACCAGTAGAGTTGAAAGTCAACACTCTTCCTTCAAGTACTACTTGGGTAGCGGTAATAGCTCATTCGATACGCTGTTTAAAAGGGCGCACGCACAAATTACGAATCAACAATCAAAAATAAGACAAGCTCTTGAGGAATCTAAGAATTCCATTTCAAGAACGTCGCGACTAAATTTTCTACGACCGTTGTATCGTCATGTTTCTATATTTGCCTTGGAACTATTGATGATGGAGCACAACCGGATGCTAACCCTGGGCAGTTGTCTTTTAGAAAAATGCGGTTGTGTCATTCAAAAAACCCACGGATTACCATGCGCGTGTTACTGTTACTTGTCTATCAGGTCTAATGGTGCTTTGTACTTGGACGATATACATCCGTTTTGGAAAACGTTAAAGTATTTAGATGCAGAAGAAGACGCGAACGAAGAAGTACGGCACGCAAACGCCGATGATAAAGAGTACTTTCAATCGTTGGTGGATGAAGTTTTAAAATCCGACCCCTCAGTACTACGACGCGTCTCTCAGGTACTTGAACATGAGCTGCACCCCGATGGTGACGACATACCTGAGCCCGAAGCAAGTCCACCGAGGAAAGGAAGACCAATGACAAGCAGAACCTTGAGGAGAAACAAAAGTGCGTTTGAGTACAGTAGATCGTCCTCAAGGGGTCGCGGATCAAGATCATCATCACGCGGGAGATCCAGTGGTAGATCAAGCAGCCGGTCGCATCAATCGTCAGTTGGAATTAACTTCAGTTTCAACTTATCAGGTACTCTTATTTCTTTTCATTTAATCTTATATGTTTTATATCAATATTGGCGTAATGATATATTGTTATTTATTCAGATGGTGCAGCAGGTCGTGATTTTTCACTTTTTCCGTGGCCAGATCACATTCCATTTATTCTTCCGCCATATCTGTTTGATTGGATTGATGTTATAGGTGACGGTAATTGTGGATTTAGAGCTATTGCCGCCACAGAGTTAGGGGGTGAGGAAGCATGGCCTCTGTTACGACGTGCAATGAGTTTGGAAATGGAAACGCATAGAGAACAATATGCACGCTTATATTTATCAGCAGATTCGGTGGAGGAAGCTATATTCAGAGTTGGTGCCCACAATAAAGGACCTGCTCCGTACGATCACTGGTTGGAAGCGACAACACTGTATTCTGCAGCAACATTTTTAAACATAGCAATTGCGTATTATGGCTCTGCGGATGGTCATCCAATGTACAATTGTTTAGTGCTTCCTTTAAGAAGAACAGGGGGAATGCATGGCGTAAATAAACTTATACATATTCATTGGGTAAACGGGAATCATTATGTTCAGCTTTTAATGAACGATGATTCATCTCCACTGCCGCCAGTCCAACAAAATTGGAGAGCAGCTAACAATTCATGTGTAGATTTAGAAAGACAATATCGTAATAGGATATCACTTTGGAGTAGAATGTGCAACATACAACGACAACAGCATAATAACACCGCCGGAGACGCGGTGAATTTAGATTCTCCATAGTGTTTATATATAATTCAATTGTTCAAACGATTAAAAAGTTGTTCATACATAAAGATTAAATACAACAATTGTTCATGCATTACAAAACAGGTAAATGTCTATTAGGGGCTGCGCCCTCTACACTGTTGCCATTCGGAAAACAACTCTCTAAGATCCTCTAAATACATATCAGCAGCATCTCTTTCCCGAGGCGTCATTTGAGCAATAGCTGGCATCCTGAGCAATGGTGCAAGTCGAGTTGGAAATTCAGCAGCAAACTGTAAAACCAGACAATTGCAAAGTCAATACATGTTATGAAACATAAAAATAAAATACATAATTAGGAATACTAACATATTCGACTCTGTTATCAGCAGCACCAAACGCAGCAGCAGGTCCTTCACCTGGGATGAGAAAACAGTGGGAAGACACTCTAAACCAGTCCACGTAATCCGGGGCAGCCTCTGATGGAACTGATGCGCGACGCTGTGCCTGCTCCACTACGCGGGCACAGTAAGGGAACCTACTCCACATCTCCGTAAACATACAGAAAGAAGCGAATGTAACTGAGTAGGAGCCCTGTGCTGGTCGCAGAGCTTGGGTAGGTCTCAGCGGAGCCGAGGGAATCTCCTGTGCAAAACCGAGCTGCCTCACTGTCCTCTCAGGCAAATAGACCTCCACGATATCGAAACAGGTGATACCACCGATATACGAGGTACGTGGGTGCTCGTTCAATAAAGACCTATCATAAGTCAAGTACGGAGTCCACTCCACCTGCTCACAATGAATATAATACATAATCAACATAACATCTCTGCCCTTGACAAGTTAAACAATTAAGTTTGAAGTCATGTACAAAACCTGTGCCTCTGTCATGGCATCCAGTATGCTCCTACAGTCTATCAGTCTGCTCAGCTCGCGGATTGGCTTCGGCGGGGACCACATCTCTGCCCTTGTCTTGTTCGGCATGTCAGCTTGACGCGGATGGGGGCGGAAGGCTGGGAAGTACTCGTAAATCCATGTCTGCAACAGTGTCAGGCAACCAGCAATAGTCTTGCACCCAGTCCTTGTCGCCATACCCAGTTGGCGATACATGTGAGCAAGCGTTACTGCACCCCAATCAATATCAGCCTCATCAGCGGTAACAGTAACAACAGGGTGAGGACGCATCCCGACTCTAGTCTTATCCACGAGCAACGTGGAACCTACTATAGCCATGTAGTAGGCGGTACGTTGAGTATCCATAGACTGAGAACGGTGGCATAGCTGCAACAGTGCACCAACATTAATGCTGCCGCTTGTGAAGTGCCCCTTCGCACGCAGCTCCGACAATGGCATACCAAAAAGGCCGGCCAGGCCAAGCTGCCATTCATTATCAGACGGTTGCACGGGAAGTGAACCGTCAATGCCAATTCCCAAGATGCGTTGCACGTCATGCAACATTATGGTCATCTCCCCCCACGGCATGTGGAAGGTGTTGGTGTCAGGCTGCCACCTTTCCACAAATGCCGTAATGAGAGCACTGTCGATGTGCTGGTGCATTATATACGGCAGCCGACCAAGGGGAGTACCAGGTAACACTCTGTACAATTCATCAGACATGTCCTGAAGTCTAATGATTGAATCCAACGTTTTCTTCCGAGCACGACATTCCAAAATCGGAGGGGTGCGCTCCGATCCCTCAAATATAGCCTTTGCTACGTGCCCACCGTAGCTGGGTATTAAAGTAGTATCAACAGGGCCCCCGGGCTGGGCTGATGTGATTAACCAGTCCGTGTCCGCGGACTGCGATCGCCTCCTCCCCCGTGGAGCCGCATCCTCAGCCTGGCTTACTCCTGCCCGATCAGAAGTGCCACTCGAGCCCTGCCCTCTACTCTTGAACTTAATAGCATGGCCTCTTACGATCGTCCAATCAACAGGATGACATGCAGACTCATCCTGACTAAGAGACTCTTCCCGACTAAGAGACTCGTCGTAATCAGTATCATCGTCACCTGAGCCGACCGTATGACTATGTAGGCTACTTTGGCGCTCAAAGCGACTACGCACTTGCTCTAGGGTACTTGAACGTTGGGCCTGACTATGTATGGCCGCTTGTTCTTGCCTTGCTCGCCTTGCAGATCCCGTAACCCCCCTCTCATGGGGATCACCTCTCAGTAAAGTAGGCCTAGATCTATTGCCGCTTAATAAACCTCTAAAAAACCCTTTTCCTTTACCTTGATTTCCAGCCATTTACTAGAATTTTCATAATTTAAATTAAGACAACATTTTAAATTACTTAAAATCAAATAAATTAAAAACAAGCAACACGTAAAATATTTCACATTTACAAATAATTAAACAATTATTATATTCATAAATATTTAAACAACTCAAATTTAATAAATTAATTACACTAAACAAATTCATTACAATAAAAAAAAAAAAAAAATTAAAACCGGTCGCACGAACCGGTCGCACAAAATGTGCGACTGTACAGTCGCACATTTTGTGCGACCGGTTCGTGCGACCGGTTTTATTTATTTTTTTTTTTCTTTTTCGAATACGTAAATCAATAACTACTTCTTACAACAACATTATCATAATACATATTATTACAACATTTACTAAATAACATTAACTAACAACAAACTCTTTCAAAAATTTTAAAAAAAAAAAAAAAAAAAAAATTTGTTTTCGGCCCAGTCGCACAAAACGTGCGACTGTACAGTCGCACGTTTTGTGCGACTGGGCCGAATCCAAAATTTTTTTTTTTTTTTTGCTTCGATTGATTTAAAAAAAACTTACCTCGAATTTTTGTTGACGATTTCGATTCCAAAGTTTTAGCTCCGCTTAATTTTATGTGAAGAATTTGATTTTATGGAAGTGATGAAAGTGTTATTGAGTGGATTTGAAGTGTTTTTATATAAGTTATAAGCTTAGTGGCATTTTCGTAATTTTTTAAATTTCAGGGGTAAAGTCGTAATTTCATTCAAGGGGGGGTGGCGATAAAATGAAATTGGTGGCGACAAATAAGAAATGGTTACTTCTATTTAGAAAAACTGCTTAGTAGCAAATTCAAAGGCCAAAGATGTATGATGGACTTATATAATCGAACTTGATTCAATCTAAAATCAAATTAGGACTGATAATTATATAAAAATAAATATGGATACAAGATTCGATTTTAAATCGACTCGAAAAATCTGATATGAAATTACCCCAATGACCCAAGTGAATGTCTTTTTTATTACACAGCATTCTCATAACTTCTTACTATAATTTTTATAAAATAATAAGCAGTAATTTATGTTTTTACACTATCCAATACTTCGTATATATGATGAATTAATATTTAGATAAAAATTATAATATATTAATATTATAAAAGTATGTAATAGAAAAATCTAACCAAGGTTAGATAAATATAGATTATTAGAAAGATAAATACCGTACAAATACAACTAAAAATGAATCGTGGAAGTGTATATGATTCTGAATTTATGTTTTTCAATTAATTAAATGTTTATTTGAATTGAGAGTAAATATTTACGGGGTAAAAAAGTCAAATTAATAGAACAAAGATAATTATAGATGCTAATAAAGTAACTGAAATAATTGTGAAAGAGATAAAATGAAAATAAACTAAAAAAGATGAATAAAAAAGAGATGATTTTCCTCATTTGGAGGAAAAGAATTTGTTGAGTCAAGCCTCAAATCTCAACATGATGGAGGTGAGTTCGATCACCTCGTAGCTTACTCCTTGGCTTGCAGTGAGTGCAAGGAAGTATGAGGGCATATGTTTTGGGTCACTTGATCAAGTGATAACTGATGATGAGTTGATGTGTTGTCTTATGGAAGCAAAGACTCGAAGAATGGAAGGGTTTGAAGGTTGCTCAACCCATCGAGCATGAGTGGCTCGATTGAGCCAAGCAGCAGGAAACAGGCAGAAGGTTCTAGTCAGTGGCTCGACCAGGCGAGCAAGAACAGCTCGACCCGAGCGAGGTCCAGCCACGTATCAGAATGCGTTTCTGTTTTATGTTCGGTTTTGTTTGGGCTTTAAGCCCTTTTGTCCTAGGTTATTCTAATATGTTTTAAGGCTATATAAGAAGTCTTAGAACATCATTAGAGATAGGGAGAGGCATATACAAGAGAGTAAAACTAGGATTCACACCATAAGAGTTCTTCCTCTTTATATTTGCATGTTTGTGAGAGATTGAAGTAAAGGTTCAATCTTTGCTTTGGGAGATTGTTCTTAAAGCTTTGCAAGGTGAGTCATTAGTGTAATGAGTTTATATTGATGATAAGATACTTATTTTGAGGGGGAGGTAATCAATAGATACCTCATATATTCTTATGTTTTTCCATTGTTGTTGATTGCTCTGTTTTTATGGTTTACTTTGCATTAGTTTGTTTGTTGTTCTTCATCAAATATCATAGCTCATCCCCAACAGAATTCCTCCATAAAAAAGTGAGAAAACTAATTGCTATTTTATCCGTTTTTCTTTACTAACTAACCAATTCTTCCACTTCTCTAACGATCATATTCCTTTAATTATCTTTCTAACTTTATTTTTCTACTTTGACTTTTATAACCATTAAATATTTAGAATCAATCCAAATTGACCTTACTAAAAGTATTAATTGAGTACTTTTTTCTATTGTTAAATTAGTTCAACCTAATTTTAATACAAATAAATTATTTTCATTTCCTCACATTTATTTAGGTGAGCCGTTTAGTCAAGATCAAATTTATCCATTGTTGACGTTGAATTGGGCAATTTTTTCTATGTAGCAAAATATACTGGATTTGATAAAATTGATGATGATAATGATAATCTAGTTTGAATTAAAAGATTCCAAAGTAAAGGAAAATAAGGGATTTAAAGGGATTGGAGTAACACAATATTCTTTGCATAAATAACAAATTTTAAAGAGAGGGATTTAGAAGGAAGAGATTAAAGCAATTAGATTTGTAAATTTGGTAGAAAACCAATATATTCTTTCTTAAAATAGAAAGGTTTAAAAGAATAATGACATATCCTTTACTTTCTAATTCTTTTCCTCTTGAACAAACAAGATAAGCTGTTCTTATTATACCCTCCCTTCCTCCCCCATTCCCTATTTTTTAAATACCTCCTAAATTCTTATTTACATGTGGTGTTAGTGGGGCATGTTCTAGCTTCCATAAAAGAGGGCAATATCGAAGACGAGAAAATGGAGCAAAGAACTTGCGTGTATATTGCTCGAATAGTGGATTGCTCGATTGCGCAGAGGTGTGCTCGATCGAGTAGAATTACATATTATTCACAAAAGGTTAACTTGACTTAAGATGCTTAGTCGAGCAAGTGATTTGCGCAATCGAGCAACATGCATGTCAAAACATCAATCCTCTTGAGAATTTCTTTCTTAGTCGCATCTTAACACCTCGAGTCTTTAAAGAATGTCTTTTGGGTCAGAGAGGATCATGAAAAATTGGAGATAGGGCAAACACATTGGAATTAAATTGTTGAATATAAATAACGTTTAAGACCCTATTAGACCCGCATATATTTGTGAAGTTTTGGATCTAATTTATTGAGAATCATCGGACCTAGATCCATAAAAATTAAATAGAAGTAAGTTCGGGTCTAGGTCTGTGCAAACCCAAACTCTTTATAGATTCATTTAAGATTCAGATCCACTAAGCCTACTAGATCAATTTATCTTTATCTATTTGCATTTTATACTTCTATTATTCAATCTTTATATAATCTCCACTTATAATTGAATTAAAATATAAATATTTCTACTATCTTCTTTAATATTTCTTCCGTTATGAAATACTTGCTACGTAATGTTTTTCGATACTATTCATCATTCAAGCTTATTTTATATATTGTGGCTAATGTGTAGAAAAAAATATAGTCAAGTGGGATCTTGTTTCAATCGTCTTAATTTTTAGATGTGTATAGTGCAATATATATATCACGTTGGATTGCATAAAAAGTCAAATGTAGCAAGTATATTGGAACAAAGGAAGTAATACTCTAATTAAAAAGATTTAATTTTTTTAAATTTCTGTAAAATTCCTTATGATATCGATACTCCCTCCAATTCACTAGTAATGTTCCCATTTGCTTTTTGGATATTATTCATCTCTTACTCTTAATTTGTATTTTATTATTAATCTATAAGTTAAAACATAGTTAAGTGGAATTTTGTTTGATTCGTCTCAATATAAAAATTATTCATATCAACTCTTCATAATTTTAATTATGCATAATTAGATATATTAAGAATTGAATAATTAAATTAAATAAAATATATGGAGCAAATAAAATATAAATAGTGGATTGGAGTAAGTATTTAACAACAAATAGAGACAATTAGTGCCTTAGTCGAAAACAAAGTGATTACGTGGCTTTGATTTGAAAGAATAAAAAAAGTGATATGTGGCCTATTGATGATGACAATACGTTACTCGATTTACATGCATGTGTCATGTGTGATGAGTGATGAATACTCGAATTTGTAAATCAATCAATCTTCTTTAGTGTAAATAAAGGGTGTTATTAAATATGGATATTCTTTTTATTTTATCTTTACCCCTCCCTCAATGAAATTATGAATTTACTTTTGGATTATAAAAAATTATGAATTTGTCACTTGATTTAAAATTTGCTTAATAAATCTAAATCGCACTTAATAATACTATTATAACTTTAATTCCGAACATTTTTATCGGGACCCTATATATATTAAATTTTCAGACACGCCCTTGTATGATATACGATTTCAAACACGATACTATCTCTCTAAAAACGTTCTTTAATCGATTTGAAGCGGTGTATTTAAAAAAAAAAAAAGTGGCAAAAACTGGGCGAGTGAACCGTTGTCCAGTCGCACGTTTTGTGCATTGAACCGTGGTCCATTAACGGTTTTTGCACGACTTTTTTTTATTTACATTATTATTTAAATTATTATACATCCTAGTAAGTTATTATTATTAATATTATTATAATATTATTATTAATAATAGTAATATTATTTGTATTTTATTATTATTATTATTATTATTATTATTATTATTATTATTATTATTATTATTATTATTATTAATGTAAGTAATTTATATTATTAACATTACTATTATTTTGTTATTATTTATTTAAATAATTTATAATTATATGTTATTATTATTATATTATTATTATTTAATATTAATTTGTTTTATTATTATTACAATTATTTATTATATTTTTTGTATTGTTATCATTTTAATATTAATTATTTAAGTAATTGTTAAAGTAATTTATAATTTTTATTTATTATTGGATGTTTTTATTATTAATGTTTGTATGTATAATTTTTAATGACCTAATGTATGGTTTGTTTCATATTTCAAATTTACAGGACTTTGAAAATTTAGGAGACAACATAGATTACTCTGGTAGCTTTGTTACGGATAGGGAATTTAATTCCTTAGATGAATTACATAGTTGGGCCGATGCGATAGCAATAATAATTGGTTTTCAATTTACGCGTGCTTCTTATAAACAAAAAGAAGGACATTCTAGAGTAAGTGTGTATTTAAGATGTCACCGCAATGATAATATTAGGGGTTATTTACATAATTTAGATAATACTGCCCGACCTGGTTCTAAAAGTAGAAGTTGTGGGTGTAAATTTTTGATTGTAGCAAGTAGTCATAAACCAAGAGAAAGACCTTGGACGGTAAGGGTGTGTCCTGGTGAAAAAGGAAGACATGACCATCCGTTCTTAGTGTACAGAGATGGTCATGTAAGGGCAAATAGGATCAATGTAGATATTCGGAAGTACATACGACAGCTTAGTGCAACCGAAATGCAACCGGCCTTTATCATGACTTCTATTAGAGAAAATTTACCTGGCTTTTTTTACTAGTATGAATCATATATATAATGTTAGGCAATCAATAAGGAGAGAAGAGATGGACGGTAGGGACTCCCCTTTAACACTGTCTTTATATGGCCACAGAACTTACTTACGTGGTTTGGACAGAGCTGGATAGCGAAGGGGAATTGAGCAGATTATTAGTTGCAAATCCTACCTCTATCCAAATGATACGTACGTGGCCGTATGTTGTGTTGATAGATACAACGTACAAAACAAAAAAAAACAAAAGTGGCCACTATGTGAAGTGATCGGAATGACGCCAACCAATCACAACTTCTTGGTTGCGTTCTGTTTGATGCGAGATGAGGCGGCTGTGTCGTATTCGTGGGTGTTGCAGGGATTGAGAGATATTTTTGGCACAGCTCAGGCTCCTAGCGTCATTGTAACCGATCGAGACGAAGGTTTATCTGCAGCTATTCTTGACGTCTCCAGGTAAAAAGGTTTTGTTGATTAATTATTGTCGTTCTATCTATTGAGGCGCGTATCTGTAGGCCCCGGGCTGGGGCGATGTGACTAACCAGTCCGTTCCAGCGGACTGTGAGCGCCTGCTCCCCCGTGACGGCTCATTATCGACGAGACTACATCTGGCGCATTCTGATGCGCCTGAAGAACTAGGGCGGGACGTGTGAATCTCCCGTTGGACCCCCGGACAACAGTTCAGTCCACTGGGCGAACAACATCGCCTAGGTACTCAACATCATCAGCATCATCATCATCACTAGAAACCCCCCAACTACTCTGGAGGCTGCTAGCCTGGTCATCAAAAGGAGAATGCACTTGGTTCAGCGTACTCGACCGTTGGGCCTCACTGTGTCTGGCAGCCTCTTCCTGCCTAGCCCTCCTAGCAGAACCCGTTACCCCTCCTCTCATGAGGGTCCCCTCTGAGCAGGGTAAGCCTAGAAGTACTACCACTCAACAAGTGTCTAAAAAACCCTTTTCTTTTCCTTGATTACCAGCCATTTACTACAATTTTTGATAATTTAATGAACTATTATTAATAAATAAACATAATGAAACGTTAAGTTAAATTAACCACATGAACAAAAGACAATAATTAATTAACAACAACAATATTTAACTAATCATTATCAACAAATATAATAATTATTATTATTGTTAATATTATTGTAATTAATTTTCTAAATTGACAATAATCATAATAATAATAACAATATTAACAAAAATAATAACATTACTAATAATCATAACAATAATAACACAAACAATAATAATAATAATCATAACAATAATAACACAAACAATAATAATAATAATCATAACACTGATAACAAAAATAATATTTAAAAATAAAATTAAAGAAAATTTTACTAACAATGACAATAACAACAACAACATCACCAACAAAAATAATAAAAATAATATTCAAAGGAATATAAAAAAGTTAATAATAATAATAATAATAATAATAATAATAATAATAATAATAATAATAATAATAATAATGAAAATATTTTAAAAAATAAATTACATATAATAATTATAACAAAAATAAAAATTAAATAATAATAATAATAACAATCACAATAATAATAATAATAATAATAATAATAATAATAATAATTATAATAATAATAATAATAACAATAATAATAACAATAATAATAACAATAATAATAATAATAATAATAATAATAATAATAATAATAATAATAATAATAATAATAATAATAATAACAATAATAATATAAATAAAATTAATAATAATTATTCATGAAAAAAAAAAACTGAAAGTCGCAGGAAAACCGCGAGCCAGCCGCGGTTCAGTTGCAGGAAAGCGACTGCAAAAATTTTCTTTTTTTTAAAAAAAATTTTAATAATACGATTCGAATAAAAATTACCTCGATTAATTGTTTGCGGATTGAATTTCTTAGTTTTTGCTCTAAAAATTTTATGATGTAATTTTGTTTTTTGAGTATGATAAAGGAGTTGTTTAGTGAGATTGGAGTATATATAGGAAATTTTAAGTCCAGTGGTAAATTTGTAATTTTTTAAAGTCCAGAGGTAAATTTGTAATTTTATTAGAAGGTGGCGATAAAATGAAAAGGGTGGCTAATGTTTAAAAATTGGATAAAAATATTGATGTTGTGCCAACAATGATAAATGTTCCCATTAAAGAAGTTATCAATCATGAGTTTTGCAACCCATGATTGACAAATGGATCATTAACTTTGTAGTTCTACTCCAATATAAATAATCATCTAATAATGTAATGTACTAATCGATATCTTTTTCATTGCGTTATTATCATAAATAATATAAATAATCATCGAATTTTAATTTATCAAATTATAAATTAATATTATCATAAATTTATTGAATTTTTAATTAAAAATTTTTGGAAACAGGTTAAGTCGTACAGAATGTGCAATTGCATTTAGGTATAGTAGCACGTTTTATGAGACTTGACTCTCTATAAATAAATAATTTTAATTTTACATTTTTACGAAATTTAATGGAAATTAATCAACAAGATTTATAAAATTGTGTTTAAAACATTTACGAAAAATCATATAGATAGCGTTTATGTTGAGCGAGCATTGAGTTTGATAAATTGGGAAAAAATCAAGCTTTTTACGGTGAGAGAGGTAAAATTAAAAATTTTATGAAAAAAATATGAATGCACTTAGATATTATTTAGTATGAATGTTAGCGCAATTAACAAATTTTCTAATAATAATTTTAATGAAATCTAATATATATTCAAAGATTATATGCTGAAGCAATGTACAGACAATTTACAATCACAAACACATTTACATTATTTAATGACCTTAATAATGTTTAACAAATTTTGTATTATTTGTTGTTGAGGGTGATATTAAATTTATCCTTTGACGATCATAATTAAAATTTGAAGCATATAGAAGTAATATAAAAAGAATATAAGTTTTTAGACGTATTTACTAAAGAAAATTTCCCAAACCAATCAGATTATCACATTAACATCATAACATGCTTATCACACCTCAATAAGCTCTCTCTTTTAAAAATTAAACATATTAATTGTGAATTGATATTTTATAATCTCAAACAAGAAAAATAAAATGGCCAATTGGACTAACAAATTTTATTTTTTTTTAAATTAGTAGTCCAAAATCCTATTCACTCTAGCTATTCGGTTGTATTTGCTATAAAAATAAAATTTAAGCAAATTATAATAAAAGAGATAAAAATAATTAAAAAAATATATTTTACGAGAAAGTGTTGAATAGATAATCTTATTGTGTAGATGATAATTAAAAATAAAATGTAAATCATGACAAAAATAGAATTGTAAAATGTATAATATAGCCTATAAAGTATAATATAATTAGAAAAAAATGTCATAATCACCCAAATAAAAATGGGATTAAAAAATACTACTCTTAGTAAACAATATCACACGAAAGTTGAAGTTGGTACATGGGACTTTACTTGAGTCTTACATAATTAAGCTACCAGGATCCAGGAATTAAGCTCAGAATTTTGGAAAACAATTTTAAATCTTTTAACTTTATTACTTAATTCACTTTCTCAATTACTTTTGTTAGCTAGATTACGGTTATTGACATTACTTATCATTCAAGTATAATTTATATATTATGGACTACAACTAATGTGTAATAAAAAATATGGTCAAGTGAAATCTAATTTGAATCGGAATTATATACTTTCATAATATTAATATTTTATAATTATTAGCTACGCATAATTTAATATATAAATAATTAAAAAATTTAAAATAATACATTAGATAGTGTATAAAAAAACAAATGTAACTAATACTTCCTTTGGATTTTACTACAGTCATTGTAGTAATTACTGTACATCAATTGATCTTATTTGACATATTATTCTCTATATTATAATGTAAAATATTATCATGTGAGGTCTTGTTTGATTCGTATTAATACATTTTTTTATAATATTAATTTTTTAAAATTTTTTTATAATATAAATTAAAAATTAAAATATATATTAGATAGCGCTAAAGCATAAATATAACAACTATTAAAATACGAGAAAATATATATAATGAAATGAAACTGAGAAATATTTATTTTTAAACGATAGTCCATTAAGACACTTACATGTACCGAATAATAATATTCTTCCATACCAAAATGGTACGAATGAGTAGAAATAATTACAACTGTCAGAATAGTCAAGATTTTGCCAATTACAATCCAATAATGTAGTTTGTTAAACCAATTTTGTCAAAAGGATAAAACTGTCATTTGCAATATTTAGTTTGTCGAATAATTTTAGTTTATATAGTTAAAAATAGATGATTCAGTGGTCAAACCAGCTCTATTAACTCGTGTAAAATAACTGATCGAAATAATTCATTATTATGAATGAACTAATTTACAACAAACAACTGCTACTCGTGTGTCCATTTGTTAAATTATTTGGTCTCACTCTAATCTGCTATGAATCGTTTGAGAAACACTCATTTAAATTATTCTCCTACGGCGTCGTTTTCATATAGAGCGGTGTCTGCTTTATTAGTTTCTGCTGGTGCTCCAAAAATATTCCGTCCAGATTAAATGTAAAAACAAAGGAATTTAATTTAATTTAATTTAATAAATTTAACTAGAAAAATTCAAATCAGGAACTCAACACATGGGTCATTTCTCGAGAGAGAAAATATTGTCTTTCTAAGCTAAGCTGAGCTGAGAAGAACATACTTCTACATTGTTGTAACTTGTAAGCTACACAAGCTTTTTTTTTGTTTTTTATTTTTTATTTATTTTTTCAAGTAAAGAGAAACCCAGAAAGAAGAACAGCTATACAAGTTGAAATCTTTTGTGGGGTACTGAAAGTTTTGACCTTTTTATATCTCATCTTTCCAATTTTTTCATTACCACTTTATTTTGCTTCTTTTTAAGTTATTATCAAAAACTTAATTCAAGCTTTCTTTACATACTACATTTTCAATTATTATTTTTCACCATTTTTTTGTTAAATTATTTGATTTTTAATGTCTTTTTACTCTTTTTTACTCCACTTTTTTTTTTTTTTTTTTTTTTTTTTTTTTTTTTTTTGAGAAGATTAGCAATCAATTGTAGTGCTTATACATGTGGGTATGTTCCCTTAGAGTCAAGTATGTGACTTTTTTGATTAGTTAGGTAAGAAAATGGAGTTTTCTAGCTCTTACTATTTTCTGGGTAGTGAAAGTTCTATTCTTGGTTCTTGCCTTCTTGGTGTTTGATAAATGTTCTCAAACTGTTGTACTACTAAACTATTGAAATGGGTTTCTAAAATAGGAAACTTTTGGATCTGGGTTTTGCTTAGATTTACAATTTTCACTGATTTGTGGCTGTTTTCATGTCTGTTTTAGTGATTGTTGAGTTAGAAGTGAGTAAGAAAGTGTGAAGAAATGGCAGGAGGTGCAGCACCAGCAAAGGCAGAAGAGCCAGCTCCACACCCACCAAAAGATCAGTTGCCCAATGTGTCTTACTGCATTACAAGTCCTCCTCCATGGCGTAAGTTTCTATATTTGTTCTTTCCAATTTTGGGTTGCATTTCTATTTTTAGTTGATGTTCTTTCTGCATTAATCGTAGTTGTATTATATAAAGTAAAGTAATTAGGAGTTTTGTGAATGTGATCTATGTTTATGCCAAATTTGTCATGAATTATTGAAGCTTGCTTTCTTCTTTTGATTAAAGTATAACATACTTTTCTTTATATCCTTCATGTTGATAGATACTCTTGTTTATTTTTGGTGGGTTCTCCTATTTGCTTTACTATCTTTATACTAATAGTGAAATTAAATGTTTATGACTTGTTTTTATAACCTTCTTTATTTGGAAGATGTTGGTGAAGGTCTAAATGTGGTTGTCTTGTTGATAAAAGAATTTTGTATGTTGTAGACTTATTCTGGGTTTTTTTTGCATAATTCAAGATATAAATGATCAAAATTACCCATTAAATTGCATAATGGAACGGTGGAAGTATTTAGGATTGCTTGTGGCCTTGGTATTTGGCCACCACTTGAAATCCCATACCTTATCACCTAGTAGCTAGTTGATGATATACCCAATACTCCTCAAATGATGCCTTTTTTGGGACCATGTTCATGCAAAGAGTATCTTTTTTTCTGGGTGAACATGGAAATTTCGAGAGAAATATTAGCACTTCTGACAAAGTGTGTTAAATTTGTGTCTTTGGCTTTAAACGAGAGGTTTTAACAAATAATGATCTTTTTGAAAGAATGTGCACTGCTTTTTATCTAATGAAGTTCGTCATTGTTTTCCAGCGGAGGCCATCTTGCTGGGTTTCCAACACTACATTGTGATGCTTGGCACAACTGTTCTCATTCCTAGTTCTCTTGTACCTCAAATGGGAGGTGGAAAGGTAGGTCATAAGGATGATATTACTAATACCTTTGCAATGAGGTTCTCGATGAATTACTGTTTATCAATCGACACATTTGATAGTTGAATGTGTGTAGGCACTAAAATTTTATCAGTGTACTATCATAAAATACATAAATTAAATTTTGGTTGTTTGAAATATATTAAGCCCACTTTATTTAATTTTAGCCTTATTAAATGAAAAATCCAAACAAGCCCATATAAAAGTACTCCCCCCGTTTTCATGTTTTTCTCAAATAGAATTACGAATTTTAGTATTAAACTTTGACTATGATTTCTCATTGATCTATTTGAAAAAATATTCATGTGAGATCTTGATAGATTCGTCTCAATATATACTTTCTAAATATCAACGTTTAAAATTTTTTTAAAACTCACAATTAAAATTATTTGACTTTTAAGTTTGCATTGAGATCTGTTAAAAAAGTGAAAGGGAAGATTAAATGAAAACAGAGGGAGTATTTGAATTATATATATTGAGTGATTGGATTCGTTTGTAGGATAAAAGACAGTGTGGAACTCTCAAGTATAGACCAAGCCCTTACCTACCTATTAAGTCCAACAAGCAATAATTTTTGTTGGAAAAATAGCTCACATGTAATTCCACATTAAATAATTAGAGAGAAAATGACTAACATTTAAGCTCGATGGACTACTCATTGATTTAAGGATGGAACCTAATCAGGTTTGTGTACAGTCAACTTTCCTCTTGTATAAGTTTTGTTGTGTGCAAGCCTAATAACAAATATATCAAGGTATCAAAGACGATGGATTCTGATCAATTGGAAAAAAAAATTGTCGGCCTTACATAATAAACTTGTGGATTCGAAAAGAAGTACGTTCCCTCCCCATTGAAAGAAGTTTTCCCAAATTCTCTCAAACTCTTTGAAGTGGTTATCAAGCACTTTCAAATACGTGCCACGTGCTCAAAGAAATTCATACTTATTTGATTGCGATTCATGCTTTCCAACACTCAATTAAAGACAACCTCAGAAACCTTTGTGCATCGGTTGATAACAATGTCTAAACGTTTTAATGTTTGCATTTTTGACAGAAAGAGAAGGCTGAAGTCATTCAGACTTTGCTTTTTGTTGCTGGTTTGAACACACTACTTCAGACAACGTTTGGAACTCGGTTGCCAGCTGTCATCGGAGGATCTTACACGTTTGTCGCACCCACAATTTCCATAATTTTGGCTGGTCGTTACAGTGACATTCCAGACCCTCAAGTGGTTTGTGCCTGAAAACTCATTTTTGTGGTTATAGGAGTAATTTATCGGTACATGCAAATCTGTGGAACGGAAAATGAGAGTTATACTACTCTTTCAATAGATTGGTATCTTGTGGCATATAACAGTTATAGAAATATAAGGGAACATAACTGTTAGGTCTGATAGTCCGAACGACTGGTCTTGTTTAAGCAATAAGCGCCTTTAAGATTTTAGCGTTCGGTTGTCTTAGTGTCCATATGAACAAGAATATTCGCTTAAACCATTGTGTTACGAAAAACTGTTGTCCATTTGATACAAATTGCAATAACCTTCTTACGTTTCAACAGAAATTCAGGAGAATAATGCGGGGAATCCAAGGGGCACTGATTGTTGCTTCAACACTTCAAATTGTCCTTGGCTTCAGTGGTCTCTGGCGTAACGTCACAAGGTGGGTTCATGTTCAAGATTATTTCCTATAATTAATCATACGGGTATTCTTTCTGCTGCCAACTGTAACGGTTTCATAGTTTATTGCATTAAAGAACACTGCAAAGGCACCCTTATATTGTGCCCTGCAAAGAAGTATGATTATCATAAAAGATCTAAAATTTCCGATTTAAGTGCCTTTGGAGTTATATAATGTTGTAGCTTACCATGACCACTGATTTTGTGTTTCGATGCGGAAATCAAAGATTTTACTTGTCCTGAATTACAATTGATTACATAATTGTATATGCAGTACCTTGTTCAAACGTCTTTCTGTCTGACCTTAGTGTTGCTTTCTGGAAGCTGAGTTGGTGCTAAACATTTAAGTGCTAGTTGATACCAAGACATAAGTATACATGATTTTTTTTTTTTTACAGATAAAGCATACCACTGACTTTCAAACATTTATGTAATGTTGACTTCACAATTGACTTTTTGAATCCAATAATATTTCATTGCCCCAACGCCATTAAGTGGCTCCCGCCTAGGATGGGGTCGGGAGGTTCGGATGTATACAGCTTACTGTCGTTATAAACTTCACACTTGTTAGTATATATTGTAGATCCGTCATGGGGAGTACATGATAAATTTTCCTAGTTGCATGCATCTCTTGTTGGCCCCCACATATTTTAGTTCTACTCCTGATAAGTTTTCTTTTAATGCCACTTAAACTGAAATGAAAATGAAGGCTTTTTAAATTTTTTTTTTAACATTTAAATATTTTTGCCTGTGTTGATCATCATTGAAATTGATTATCTTAGTTGTAGATTAGTATTAGCTACGACTGAATAAATAAAATCTAAATTATTATGCCAACGATCTTTCACACTGATTGGTTTTGGTCCATGTAGCCAGTTTCGTATGTTAGGACTAAGGCTTTAGCATTGTTGTTAAACATTGCTGCTTGGATACCCAAAATATACCGTTTCTTTTAGTGTCGTGTTCAGCAAGTAGTCTTACAACTGTCCCGTGGAATCATGCAGGTTCCTGAGCCCTCTATCAGTTGTTCCCTTAATATCTTTGGTTGGCTTCGGACTCTATGAACTTGGTTTTCCTGGGGTAATATCTTCTCCTTTAACAAATATTGTTTTCTTGCTTTTCTTCGTTTGCTTATGCACAATATATATCATTGCTAACTTTTTTTCTCTGTTCTTAGGTGGCAAAATGTGTGGAGATTGGCTTGCCTCAGCTTGTGCTTCTAATCTTTATTGCAGTGGTAAATTTATCAAACAGGATTTTATTATTGTTATTCGGATTTGGGCTTCCAGTCATCATTTATTCCTTTAGCTTCTTATAGATCGATTCAGCCTGGATAATTATTTTGCAGTATGTTTCACAAGCAACCAAAGTCGGAAAGCATGTTTTTGAGCGTTTTGCCGTTCTAATCTCTGTGGCTATTGTGTGGCTATATGCACACATTCTTACTGTTGGTGGAGCATATAATCATGCAGCACCAAGAACACAAGTTACATGCCGTACTGATCGTTCCGGGCTTATAAGTGGTGCTTCATGGTAATTTGTTATTACTCTTTCTAGAGTTGCCTTTTTTTTGTCTTATCATATGTTTCCCATGTAAAGCCCATACTAAGTTTAATGGACCCTTATCCAACCCGGCCCATATTTGCTTAAGCCCAGCATGGCCCGTATTCGGTCCATTGAACACCCCTAATAATGACTTAAGGAAAATAATCTTTAGACTTGTAGAATATGACTTCCACAGAAGAAGCTCTCCAAGAGGCGAAGGAAAATATACTGTTGTTTTTTACCGGATGAAAGAATAAATGAGTTCTTTGTTTATAAGGGAAATTAATCTTGTTAGTCTAGAAGGGAAGGGGAAACTTTGTACTCCATTCTCGGTGGAGACTGGAGCTAAAAATTTACAATTCTTTGAATTCTGATTATAACGACTAGTAAAATAACTTATTAAATCATTCACCTTTTCTTTATGTAAAGTTGACGATGATGTTTGCGACTAAGGGTCAATCGAAAACGATCTATTTGTTATTACAAGGGTAAACTCGTCTAAATCCGACACTTTCAAACCCTACCTAGGTGGGAGCCACTTGGCATTAAGTTGATGGTGTTTTTGTTGTAATAGAGGGGAAGAAAGAGCGGGGAGGATAAGCGAGCTTGTATTTTTGTCTATTTAAACGATCGTTGGATGTAAACCAAACACGTTGTATTATAAATTTCATATAGACAATCTAATGTTATGTCTCATTCTGCAGGATTAGCATTCCATATCCCTTTCAATGGGGAGCACCTACTTTTGATGCTGGTGAAGCCTTTGCTATGATGTTTGCTTCATTTGTTGCACTTGTTGAGGTTTGTTTATCTTCTCTATATAATATTTCCACTGGATTACGCAACTGATAGTGGTTATGAGCCAATTATTTTATCTTAACGCTTTTTAGCCCTTGTTAGGTAAAAACAACTTTCTTTATTATTTCGTACTAATGTTCGTCCATCTGCAGTCCACTGGTGCGTTCATTGCCGTTTCAAGGTCGGCCAGTGCAACGATGATGCCTCCATCTGTTCTTAGTCGCGGAATCGGTTGGCAGGTATATCGCATGGATTTCTTTGCGACCAATTTGCACGAAGAATTATTTATTTGATTTTTTCTTCAAAGTAGCTTTTATCTAGATTGCTATTAGCTAAAGACTCTTTCCTCTTGACAGGGAGTTGGCATTTTGTTGTCAGGGTTGTTCGGAACCGGAATCGGGTCCTCCGTTTCTGTGTAAGCCTATAAACCTCATTTGATACTTCATTTTATGAGGCTGAGGCCCACTGTCCCATGATTCACTAATCTTACGAATCGCGAATCGAAAAAAGCGAATCATGGTCAATTTTAGGCTTTTTTAGGCTCACTTTGAGCGAGTCGCGAATTCAAAAAGCGAATTAACTGGTGAATTATGTTATACCGGGCTGAGCATTAGGTGACTTTTAGCGTGAATTTGTTAAGGAAAGTACCAAGTTCATCTTCGGTGTTTAATGCAGGGAAAATGCCGGGCTTTTAACACTGACACGAGTTGGTAGTAGACGGGTTGTACAAATATCAGCTGGATTTATGCTGTTCTTCTCCGTTCTTGGTTTGTATATCTTATATTTGCGGTGTCGACTTGTGTTCGATTTTTTTCTTCTATCTTCTTACGCTTCTTGAATCACGAATATTACAGGGAAATTTGGCGCTGTCTTTGCCTCTATTCCTTTGCCTATTATCGCGGCTTTGTACTGTCTTTTCTTTGCCTATGTTGGTAAGCACTTGTAATTCAAGCTCTGCTTGAATATTGAAAATCGATATGCAGCACTCAACTGACTTGTCTCATCTATGTTTTTAATCTGTTCAGGTTCTGTCGGTTTAAGTTTCCTTCAGTTCTGCAATCTCAACAGCTTCCGAACAAAATTTATACTAGGATTCTCGATTTTCTTGGGTCTGTCTATACCTCAATACTTCAATGAGTATGAAGCAATTAAGGGTTTTGGCCCGGTCCATACTGGCGCAAGATGGGTAATGCTTTTGTCCGCTAAATTTCTCTATTACTTTTGATCGTATTTAAGAGTTCGCTAATGATGGATTCCGCGTTTATGCTTTCTTAATACGACAGTTCAACGACATGGTGAATGTCCCGTTCTCTTCTGAAGCGTTTGTAGCGGGAATTTTGGCGTATTTCTTGGACAATACGGTCCACAAAAAAGAAAGCACGGTGAGGAAGGATAGGGGTAAGCATTGGTGGGATAAGTTCCGTTCTTTCAAAGGAGACACAAGGAGTGAAGAATTCTATTCCCTTCCCTTCAACCTCAACAAGTACTTCCCGTCTGTATGATTTTCTGAAGAGATGCCGTCTTGAAGCATGAGCGTTCCTCGAGTATGATACTTATCATTGGCTCTACCGTAATCATTATTGAATCATGTATCTTACGACAAATATGTTATAGTTCTCGGTATAAATTACTAGTTTGTTACTTTTTTTGTAGGTTCCTTATAGGACAATTGTTTATTTCCTTATGTGTTTGTAAATCATTGTGTTAGTTGTAACGAAGTGAAAGCAGCTAAGGCAATAGCAACGCCATTGGTTTTTGGTTTCCAACCGTTATCGTATCCTTCAGCTAAACACACAACATCTGCTCTCATATGATGTATAACAAAGATGTTGTAAGATGTTAATGCGATGGATTTGCCCTTTTTTGCTCAACGGTCAAACAAAAGGTGCATGTCCGTGCCATTGCTGAGAATGTTACTTGAGCTCGAGCTCGAGCTCAAGCTTGGTGCCTTATTACGGCAGACGGCAGTAGCGTCTTTGTGTTGAATATTATGAAAGTTATGATCAGTTTTAATGCAGGGTTTTCAAATTCATAAAGTTTGCATTTTTCAGTGAATTTGCTCTTTTTTGAAATATTGTATTCAAGTACCAATTAGCCTATATGATAAGGGTATTATTTGCTTAAACTTTTAGTTAAGTTCGATTTCTTGATACGAAATTTTTTTCTAATTTATAGTATGTATGGAGCATATGTTGGAAACTTTATACCCTAATGAAAAAATAACATAATAACATTACAAACTAAGAGTTAGATTTAATTTATCTAAATTATACTACATTCCTTCGAGTTGACCCCCTTTGTTTAAGTCAAATGAGGTAAATTCCAAGAAAAAAAAAAAGTACGTTTTAGGTCTTATTGAGTTGTAATTTCTCAAAGGCTACCCTATATGTTGCGATGGACGAAACACAAACCTTTAACTTGTTGGCATGATTGGTGTGATAGATTCGTAAGATTAAATTTTATAACTATTTTTGTGACAGATTGCTTCTCAAACAAACGACCTCAAAATAAGAAGTCTATGTCCTTATTTTGTCTTTAATTTGTATTAATTGGGTTATTTAGCCTATATATAGTGCGTCTCTCGGAGAGACCGTTATGATTGTTACCAAAATGAACAAGCAAAATGACAAAATCTAATCTAGGGTTCATATTTAATTTATATTTCCATTCTTTAGTTTAGTGTATATACTTCTCTAGGTCCATGATTATCCGTTAGTCTCTTAGACCATCTCTTTGAGATGTGTCTTTCAAGCCCAACACATTAAAGTAACGCCTACTTAATGTATTCTTGATGCCCATTTGCATTATCCTTGATGATTACTTACTGTATCCTTAATGTCTACTTATAATATCTTAAATGTCTACTTACATCATTCTTAATATCTAACTACAAAATTTTAAAAATATATAATGAGCCGGCTCAATTAGAGATGATCTCTCTAAAAAACCGTCTCTCACAAGAATTTGTGCATGAAAATAGCTAGCACCAATGCACCATGTTGAATACTCTGAGTAATTTGCTACTTGCTAAGCCTAAATGTGACCTTTCACGAAAGATGGTCCTTATAGACGTGGACCAGCTTAGAAGAGCCCAATCTTTTTAGCACCTAGGCATGGACCCACTTGGAAAAGTGGAGGAGGTAAAGGACCAGGCCCAGTCTTATTGATCCAGTCTTTTCAAGCTTTTTCTAAATTATTACTATTATTATTGGCACTATTATATGGTCCTAAAATCTAAACGAGTGAATGAAAATTTATGTAATAATTAAAAAAGAAAAATTTAGAGGCAAAAAAAATTATGTAGATAGTGACAATTGAATCAATCGTCAAAAGAGTAACAAAAAAAATTATCAATCATTACAATAAAATTAACTTTTCACTACATAAGATTTAGCGAAATTAAAATAATGTCATTGATTTATATTTTTAATGTAATAACTGTTGGTATTTACTTTAAACTCCACTATAAAGTGATTTAGTAACACTTTATATGCGCTTTAGTGACATATGTAATTGTTATTATAATCTATAGCCTATAGTGACATTTATGAGAAATGTTACTAGTTCCTATGTCGTAAAAAGTTTTTGTATGTTTTTTATTATGCTACTAAAGGGTCTAATAAATATAAATAAATCATTCTTTAAAAAATGTCACTAAATATATCCCACTAAAAGTATATAAATGTTGAGTGGCAATAAAGAATTCCACTAGCTCCACATAGATATGCAAAGAGATAATAGATACGAAGATATATATCTTGCTTCTACAAATTCAAACAATAGGAAATACTAAACAGTGTCCAAACACACATATAGCATTTGTTCTTTCTAATAAATTTTCGCCCAATAACTTTCATAATATAATACTCCTAGCTGTATACTAAAATATCCACAATTTTTGTCTTTGAAAAAAATAACTTTATGGCTTGAAAAATGTATTTTAAAAATATCACCATTTATATATATATATATATATATATATATATATATATATATATATATATATATATATATATATATATATATATATATATATATATATATATATATATATATATATATGTTTATTCTTGTGGAGAAAAAACAATTGAAGGAGACTTCTTTTTAGGAGGTTTCTTGCTGATTAAATAATAGATAAATCTTCACAAATATTGTTGAATGGTCGTTATTTAAGATAATATTGAAAAAATAAAATAATGATTATTTTTTTTGTTAAAAATGTAATTTTCTAAAAATTTTCTATTCAAAGATGAAAGGAAATTGAGAGATGAAATAAAGAATTAGGTATTCTTTTAATTAGAGCAAATATTTTCTTTTTATGTAAGGTTCTGGGATTGATTCATCCAACTTTTCATATACCTAGTAATAAAATAACATAAATTGTTTTATGACACAATATTATCGAGAGAAGCATCTTATATATGGGCTAAATAGTACACCTAATACATATTATAAAAATATAAACTTCTCATTTAAAATCGTTTGACTGAGAAATAAATTCTCAGAAAAGTAGCTCATAAACAACCGCGTCTACCGGTGTCCCCTGTCCAAGAAGGAAAAGAATTGGGTTTGAAAGCGTTCATGGGCCCTCAATTTATTAATTCAATAGATGGGCCGTTTATATTAATTGCACATTTATTTTCAGTTCTTTTTCAAAATTCAATTCCACATTTGTTGACTTAGCAAAAAGATGGAAAACTATATAGGATGGGGCCCATGTGAATCTTATGCTATTTGTAAAATGTGTGGTTTTCCACATATGAAAGCAATGCCAACATGTTAGTAGTTGAGTTCTACATTCAAGTTTATGGTGTCATTTAGGGTATGAGATGTAAGTTGGTTTAATTTTGATTTATGTGTAAGTGTATATATTTTGACAATTTTATTTGATTTTTATGTGTGAATTATAGTGTATCGAATTAAATTATAATAAATTTTGATTAATTTAGTCAATTTTAAATCTTAGTGATTATTAGGAAACTAAATAATAATACAATCAAGTACTTAAGTACTTATAGACCTTGCTATGTAGGGAATTCTTTCAAAGTTGTGGTTGAATTGGTCTAATCAAACTTAATGAAAATTCTATTTGCTATTTGATCCACAACAAGCATTAATTGCGATTTTGATTTTGAAATTTGGCAATCTTCAAAAAAATCCTTAAAAAAATTTGGCATGAAAAAAACTTAATTGATCTAGCTGGGAAATTACGTACTACTATAGATAAATAAAATATATATTTTTAGTGAATTGAATTCTACTATTTGTTGATGTTTATTATTTTGATTTGTTGCGCTTCTTCTATTTTTGTTAATAAATAGAATAAATGACAATTATGATTGAAATGGGTATAACTAATTGAGTTATGGGTATTATGTAATTTTACTAACATAAATACATGAACAATCTTGTATTGAGATAAATCAAATAAAATTTCACTTAATTATGTTTTAATTTATAAATTAAAATTTAATCACAAATTAAGAGTGACGGATAATTAGTGCATAATTTAATGCTCCAAGTAATTTGAAATAGAAAAAAGATAAATGAAAAGGATAGACACGCTAATTTCCCAAATTTTCTACGTCAGCTAGGGAAGGCGCAGGCGATGAGTCACTGAGCCGGTGACGCTACAACTACCTTGATCTAATCTTGCCGTGGAAATAAAGGAGTCAAGAACATAGCTAACTTGCTTTGACCTTCCTTAAATCCTGCACAAATGGCAAATCATTACACTTTTCATTACTACATCATTAACTAATCCTAATACCTAATAAGAGTTCTCTTTATTTGTCTTATTAATATAAAATAAATTAAATTATAAAGATTAAAGTGTAAGTGTAATAGTGTTATTAAATTTCTTAATTTGTATTAAAAGCTCATAGTATAGAAATGTAAAATATTGGCAATTAAAATGTAAGTTAATTTCATATGTTGATTTTGAGTTAGGTATTTCAGGTCGGTTTAAAATCTGGTCTTATATCCATATTGATTTTTACATACTTGTAAATGTATAAAGTCGGGTCAAAATCGATTTTAAGATTGAGTAAATTTCAATTTGATGAGTCTGGTTTGAACACACGGATAGAAGTCTTAAAAAGTTGTCAAATAAATTTGATGAGTGTATTGTATGTGGATTGAAACAATTTTTCTTTTCGTTTCAAGTCATACATACAATAAATAAGTAGGGCATGTAAACATTGATGGCTGACTTAGCTTGCATCAAGCTACTATATTGTATACTCCATACAAGTTCTTTTCAAGAATAGTAGACTAGAGATATGTTAGATACACTACTCCTTGAAATTACCCATTGGCAATTGCTCAGAAATTTAAGAAAAGTAAATAATATAATATTTTATAAAAAAATGGAAGAAATGCATGGAATGAGAAGAAAATGTAAATTAGTTAAATATGTTGATTAGAATCGTGTAAATTTAATAGAACAAACTAGAAAAATGGGGCAATTTTTGTGTGATAGAGTTGGATTTAGGGGTCGTTTAGATTGAGTGTAAATATTTAAAGGGTAAATAAAAGTCAAAGTAGGAAAACAAATTAATTAGATAGAAGTTTAAGGGAATTTGATTGTTAGAAAGGTGGGAGAATTGGTTAGAAGATAATGAAAATGGATAAAACAACAATTATTTCCCTCATATTAGGGGTATAAATTTACCCCAGGGGAGGGTGGGAAAATATTTTACTCCAAATTAGGGAAATCATCATCTTTATTATTTTGCTCTCATTTTATATTTTTTACAAGTATTGCAATTACTTCATTTGCATCTTTACTTACCTTTATTTTATTAATTTAACTTTTTTTACCCCTTAAATATTTATACTCAATTCAAGCCACCGGTTAGTATTAATATAGTTGTGCGTTCTTCTTCCCAAAACCACAAATTATGATATGAGGACCACTAGCTGCGCTGTCCTTTAATTAATTTGCAAGATGATTTCACTTATGTAGTTGAACAACTTAGGTTTTTATATGTTTTAAATTAATTATTCAAAACGTAAATGTCTGTATTTAGCTAGCATTTAATTCATGATTATTTAATTCATGATTAATCACTTAACTGTCACATATATGTAGATAATTTGATTCTACTATATTATGGAAATCATAATGAAAAACTTTTGTGTATTTATATAGAAAAATCAAAGAAACAACGAGATTAATATTTTATTTGTATACAAGTCTTTAAAAGGATCATAATAGATTATCATCAATGGTAAAATAAACATGTTACTAAAACTTAGAAAAAGAGCTATGACAAATGTATGTCTTGTTTGTTTAGGAAAATAAGACTTAAGGGAGGTGAGCAAATAGGACTTTAAAAGACTAAAGGGGAAAAGTCTTGTGAAAAATGTGTTGGACATTGAAGTGTAGGGGCGGATCTAGAACAAAATTAAATGATTTTGATAATGTATTTATATGGCAAAGCTTCTACCAACTAAACTAGCACATACATTTATATTTCTAGGAATATAAAATTATACATAAGTTGAATGTTATTAGTATACTTTGTTGACTTTATTGACTGAACTTGAATTTGCCGCAGTTGGAGTGGGGTGAGTTATATATTTGACTAGACTTGAAATTTAATTTTGCCATTAAAAAAAGTAAAAAAAAATATAATTAATAAAAGTATAATTATAATTTTCTCATACTTTTTAAATTTATTTCAATATATTGAATTTCCCCGCAAAGAGAGTAACTAATAAATTTAAATTATTCAGCGAACAATTCCCACTTGAGTCTAACCCTTGACGAGTTTCACAATTTCAATCTTTCCCTTGCCGATCACATTTTGAGGTCTCTGTTACATCCTTGTAAAATTAAGATATTGATAACATTAAGATATTTGTAAAAAAATTCATCATATAAACCATATAAAACAAAGCTTAAATGAATAAAAGTGGAAGATGCAATTGTAAATGATGACGGTAAAAGTTTAATTCACAAAGTTAAATTTTTAACAAACATTTTTTAAGAGCTAGCTCAAATAGCTGGCTTAAACAACCAATACTTAACAGTTAATAATCTAATATTTCTAGCTGATCAAATCAGACAACAGATAATAATTTCAATTAACAACCATTTACCAAACGGACGGATTATCTATCATATTACTAATCATATCTCAAAATTGGCGAAGCTATGAGAGTTAGTAATATTAATACTTAATTGATTCGTTTCAATTTAAATTTTATTAATATTAATTTTTTTATTTTAACCAAATATAATTTAATATATTCAAAATGGAAATAATGCATGAGCAAATAAACAAAATCAAATAGTACATCTAATATTCTAATTAAAATAGAAGGTGTAAAACTTTTAGTGCTACGTTCAATTTATGCCGATATTCTTTGCTTTTATTTTCTTTGCTCTTCTATAAATCTTAGAAAAGGTAAAATCATATCCGCAACATGCATGGATCACTTAAAAGTAACAAACAAAGTCTACTTTTTGCATTAATCAATCTTTATATTAAAAATTGAATATTAAATAATAATTAATAATTTTATGTAACAAGATAAAACTAAATTTACTTTAACTTCAACTTTTACAATTTTTTTTATAAATTTATTTAAAATTGGGTGGTGTAATCTTTTTCAGAAATGATAGAAAGAGCAATGAAAATATGATGGACCAGCCATTTGAGGATGAGCAGTACATTGAATGAACTATTCACTTATTGAGTGGTTAGAATCTTTTCTGATCACATCAGATTTTGGTTTCTCCATTTCATGCTTATATTATTGCTTTTTGTAATTCTAACAAAAAAAAAAAAAAAAAAAACTGTCATATAATTAAATATAATTGCTCTTTCTATACATGTATGTAAAAGAAAATAGAATTAATATTGTAGAAATCTTTTAGTTCAAACAAGGAGGTTGGATGATAATCATAACTAATTGTAATTATTTGGGTCTCATAATTGGTTGGATTTATGATCAATTTATGTCTAAATTATTAGGCCTGCAGGGTAAAATGTAGTGCAAGATTGAAAAATTGGAAATTTTCTTCATTTTATGTTAATATATTATATATACTACTTTAATAACTTCCGCCACAAGTATAATTTATGAGTATTATAAGTAAGAAAAAAATATTTTATAGAGAAAGAGAAATATATAGATATATAATATGAAAAAAATGTAGTAAAATCTATAAAAAAGACTAAAAGGAAAATATAACAAAACTCGTAAGACACAAAAAAGTACTTTATTAGTTGGCCAAGTTTAAATTTTTAAACACTCCGTTTATCCCTCTCGAATTAAATCAATTTCCAGTTTGGGTTGTGCACTAGTATTAATGACATAGAAGCTCATTTTAATTTGTTTTGATTTATTTATCTGACTCCTTCATATTCAATAACCAAACTTCGATGAAAAATAAAGGAAATAAAGTTAATAAAGATAAATAAGATCAACAAATCAATCAAAATAAGTCTTGATTGATGTATTGACCGTCTTGAGAATATATATATATATATATATATATATATATATATATATATATATATATATATATATATATATATATATATTATATTGTAATTATTCAAAGATTATTTCATTTCATGTAATCTTCATTATATTATTAGTTTCTTTTATTCTATGTAATATTTTATTTATTTCTTTTATAGTACAAATACATTGTAATGTTATGAACTTATGATTAATATTAACAATTATTTTCTAAACTCTCCAAAAACTCTATAAAAGTTATTATAACATAAACTTAAATTTAAAAAACATAATGGCAAAAGTTTGACCTCTTGAATGTCAAAAACTATCTTCACCACTAAGCCAATTATCATCAAACTAGATAGATTCCGGTGTAAAATACGGATGTAATAAATATTTACTTATATGAATTATATAAGTACATTAATATTAATTTATAAAATCAATTCATTACGACATAAACTTAATCTATAAATTTTTGTATTTGTTATATTAATACACTAGTCTGGATAAAACATAGTCAAGTGAGATCTTGTTTGATTTGTTTTAATGCACATTTTCATAATATTAACATTTCGTAATTTTTATCATATGAATTTAAAGATATTTAAAGATTAAAATCGTGCACTGGATAATGTCAAAAATAGAAGTGTAGCAACTGTTAAAAACCAGAGGAAGTAATTGATAAAGCGAAGAAATAATTTATTATGCAATTATATTAAAACATATATGTGAAAAAATAGACAAAAATTACCATCAATCAATAAAAATTTTATCAAAGTAATTATCATTAAGCTATATTATAATGATAAAATCACCTAAGTAAATCAGAAAATTTTCGTCAATAGTTGTTATTAAATTTTAATTACTACAATTTTAAGATGCAATAGAATACTTTGTTTATTATAAGAAAATTATTCTTTTGTCTATGATTCCATCATTGAAAGATTTTAGATTTTTCATTAATATATCATATTTTAATCTAATTTGTAGATTTTTTATCATGTATGATAATAAAATATTTTTTTAAAAAAATAAAATATATAAACTGAATATAAAATATAATATGAATAATTTAGTTTAAGACTTAAGGTTGTGTATATGAATGTAGAAAATTAAATTATTTTAGTTTTTTCTTTTTATGGTTAAATAACTTCTTAATGAAACAAACTTTAATTATATTTAAGATTTGAGATAAAAAAATTATAGATTTATGTAAGGAAATATATTTATAGTCAATGTAATAAAAAAATATTTTATTTTTCATGAGTTAATTATTTCATTAAATATCAACTCAATCATCAAAAGTTTTCATGTTAACAATAGAAAAAAAGCGGAAAAAGTTTTAATGAGAAAATGACACGTGTCCTAAATCGTTTTTGCATTAGTATATTTTATTGATTATTGATTATTGATTGATTGATGCTTCTTAGGAGTGTCATTATGTATATACTTTTTATAGAAATATTAAAAAATAATTAGTAACGGAACATTCCTTCCTACCTAATATTTAAATTAAGACTTTATCATTGTTCTTGTAAAGTTTTTTACCATATTTTATAGAGATGATGAGAATTAAAAAAAAAAAAAGAAAAAACATGGTTGAAAATAAAAACATCATAATTCAATAGTTAAATAGGAAATCTCATGTAACCACGTACCGGATATAACAATTGTTATTTCCTTATACTAATTACCTACTATTAACCAAGCTCACTAGTTAATCAATACACCTAATAATTCTAACTTTATTTTCTTCATAGACATCTCCAAACTCAAGACATAAGTCATAATTCAACTGTGGCGTAATTTAGGTAGGACAGGAGGTGTGTCGCCTACAAATATATTGTTTTTGGAATATCGTATATATTTAAGGGCACTTTGTAAATTTAAATAGAAGTGGTAAGCTTAGTGGTCACTGGTCACACACTCAAACCTTATTCTATACTCTCTCTAAAACAGCACCATTTAACTTAAAAATTTTAGGTTTTTTCGGTCAAATGAGTGCGTGCTATTTCATATGAACAGAGGAAGTATTTTATATCTTAAAATTATATTATAAATTTTTACCGTTAATTTTTAACTCAAATTTCGCCTATAATTTAACAATTCAAATTTCAACTGCAGAACATAAGATGAAAGAATAGAAATGTACAATTTGCAAACAAAAAGGCAATCAAATCCTGCTTCATGTTCTGTCTTATTCAAGCAATATGATCTTTTAAAGGTATTAAAGAATGATCTCAAAAACATACTCTCCATCCTCTATGGTCACTTAATAGTGAAAGACTTAAGAATGTTTTATTAGGTACACAAAACATTGGGTCCTACTCTTGTTCCTCACTCTCCTACCCACTTAACATTTCACCAAAACAATAAAAGTGGGTTGAGTCACAGTGCTCTTCCCATTTCTTATTGTTATTTTCCATATTTTTTAATGTCCCACAACTTTAACAAAAGGCCAAACCTTTTTCTTCTACTTGGCCATGCTAGTGAATTGGCCATTGGTTGTACTAATTTGGTACAAAAGAAGAGGGACTCTTCAATAATTTTCATTTCATGATTCTTCAATTATTGATTAGCTATGCTACAATTTTCAAATTTAAGTATTACATCACATGCATTCATGCATATTTTATCATTCATATTCATACAAGAATTTTCTTAGTTTTTTATACTTATCTTAAGGTCTTTTCATATAAGTGTATAAGTGTCATAATATGATTGACAATTGTTTCATAACACTACAAGAAGAACTCAATTTGGAGATCAAATTGATATTTGAGTAAAGAACATTAACTACAAATATTTTTTTGCCGCTAGCTAGTTATAAAGCTTTTTTAGCTAATTTTGTGGCTAAAGGTTGACAACAAACACTTTTTGTAGCTAATTTTATCGCCAACTTTGTAGGCGGAATTTTCAAATTTCAAAGCAAATTTTCCCCCTCAAACAAATCCAATCCTAACCCATTTCTCTCTCATTTATATAAAACTCACTCCGCCATTTTTATTAATTTACTCTCACTTATTACCTCTTTTTTTTGTCTAAGTTTTAGATTTTTCATTTTTTATACTCCATTTATATTCCATCTCTGAATCTATATTCCATTTTTAAGTTTACACATAACCATTCTCTCATTTCTTTCTACAATTTTCATTCTTTAATAATTGATCAGCTGGTCTTGGACGAGACGGCCTCATAATGAGACCGTCAATTTGTGCCGGTCCAATTCACGTGTCTAACAACTTGGGCATTTTTCTTCATTTTCTGGGCATTTTTTAATTTTGATTTTAAAGGTATCAATTTTCAAAATTGATAATTTGATACCTTTAAGGTCAAAATTGATAAATGTTAAGAAAATTGAAATGTTATTACACGCGTGAAATAAGCCGCCCCAAATTGACAGTCTCATAATAAAACCGTCTCGTCCAAGTTTTGGTGTTAATTGAGCAGCTATGCTACAATTTTCAAATTTACACTACCAAAATTTTCATTCTTTAATAATTTTCATTCTTTCTTTCACTTTTTATTTTCTATTTTTAAGTTTACAGTACGAAAATTTTGATTCTTCAATAATTGATTAGCTATGCTACAATTTTCAAATTTGAGTATTACATGCATTTATTGCTTGAGTATTACATCATGCATATATTGCTTATGTAGTGTAAGGTTTTAAATAAATAGTAGTCAACATATCAATGCAATTTGATGTTATATCTTGTGAAAAAAATTTCAAACATATATTAGCGTGACACAACATATTTTAACACTCATTCATGATTTGTTCGTACTAATTATAATGTCATGTAAAATTTCTTTTAAAAAAAAAATGTCATGTGAAAATTTATCTTAATGCGTATTGACTTAAACTTAAATCTTTAAACTTTATCATACTATATTTTCACTAATTCTTGATTATTTTTTATAATTTAAATTCATACAAGAATCTCACTAATACTTTATCTCAGACTCTCTTCATACAATAAAAAGTATAAATTTATTTTTTCGATAATAACATGACTTACAATTACTCTATGGGTATGTTTGGATTGGGTGTAAATATTTAAGGGGAGAAATAATGTCAAATTAATGAATTAAAAGCAAATAGAGATGCATTTAAAGCAATTGAGATAGTTGTGAAGAAGGTAAAATGAGTATGAAATGAAAATAATAAAGGAAAAAGAAGATAATTTCCCCCATTATAGAGGTAATACATTCTCCCACCTTCCCCTATGATAAATATTTACCCTACAAAATTAAGAGCTTCCTTTATTTTTTTACTCCCTCCGAACCAATTTAGATATCCTATTTGCTTGGGCACGGTTATTAAGGATAGTGTGGGGCCCATTAAAAAGGGTAAGTAGTAAAAGATAAATAGTGAAGGGTAGTTGGGTAAGTAAAGTATATGGGGGTATATTCGTAATTACTTGTATGAAATAATGATATTTAGGTAAAAAAAGATTGACAAAAATAGAAATGGGACAACTAAAAAGACTTTGCCAAATAAAAAAATGGGACAACTAAATTGGTTCGGAGGGAGTATTATTTTGCAATCATTCTTCCACCTCTACAACTTACTAATTTCTCATTTATCAACTTAATTTTCTTGCTTTAACTTTTTTTACCCTTTTAAATATTTACATTTAATTCAAACATGCACAAGAATCTTATAGTGAGTATTGACTTTTAAAAACACCATTTAAGATTTTCTTTTGTTAATATGATATACTTCACATTATATATTATTGGTATATTTATTTATGACTGCCTTCTTTAAAACTAGGAATATTCACGCCCTTGTGTGTGGTTCAGATGCAACTCATAAACTATGCACATATAATGCATCTTAAATTCGTAATATTAAATTGGGGTTTTTTAAGATGTTATAATATCTATTATTTTGTAAGTCATAAAGTATATATTTGTTTATAAATCTTTCCAACCAAAAGTTAATATTTATACTACTTCAAACTTATGTTTACTAATTAAAATTACTGTTTAATGATTAAAAAATATTTTTACTTATTAAAATCGATTTATTGTACTTAAATATGCTAACTTGCTATAACTTCTTGAAACTAGCTTAAATTTGGAGCTATATGTTGATATGTCGCGGATGAAAATTATACATTTTTCTTTTATATGTCATAAATATTTGAGGTTTTTTCTCATATTTTGATTATAGTTGCTGTAAATAGGATACATTAAAAATAACGATGAATGATGATGATGATAATAATATTATTAATTAACATTAAATTTCTTATAATTGTAACATATTTAATTTTGTTACGGCATTTGTTATTCCCTTCATTCCTTTTATATAGCATCATTTTTTATTTAGTGGTGTTTCTTTGATTTTGTATTATTTTTATTTTTAGAAATGGACCCAAAACTTTCTTTCGATTACTTTCATATATTCTAATTTTTTTTAATTTCATCAATACAATTCATTATTTATTTATTAATTAAAAAATAAAAATATTTATATTTTCTTAAAGTAGCTTATTTTTATGCTAAATTAAAGTAAGATAGGAGTATTGACTTAAAGTGGAGTGAATAGTGTAGCATGGACTGCCTGGTAGAGAGGTAGTCATCTTGGAATCTGCAGCTTTGAATACAGAACTTGTTATCTTGGTGATACAAACTTACACTGGAATCGAGTGTGTAGTATTTTTACAGAAGTAAATGATGGGTACAAAATTTGCAAGTCACGCAACCTTAATTACCACTTAAATCAAGATAACTACCTTTTAAAATATATTTCCGGGTCTCTTTAAATTTATGCCATATATATAATTCAAAAAAGATATATATATATATATATATATATATATATATATATATATATATATATATATATATATATATATATATATATATATATATATATATATATATATATATGTCCCTCTCTTGCTTCCAAAATACACTCCTTATTTTTATTAAAATTAGCGTAAAAGAAGATTTGGGTTTGATAAATTAAGTTTGTAGATGATTTAAAAAATAGTTGAGACTACTACCAAATTAAATGGTTCAAAATCAATGGGTTACAAACAAAAATAGACAATGGTGCTAATTTAAAGCGACAGAGTTAGTAAATCTAAAATAAGTGATAATTTTATAATGATTCTCTTTTAAAATCAACTACTATGATAAATTTATGAAATAAAAATTTATAATATTTATATGAAATTTGAGATTTTTGGGGGTTACTTTAAAATGTTTATAAACTAGATAGTGCCTATGCGGTGCACGACTTTTTAAAAATGTCTGACATATTTGTTTAAACTAAAACATTAAAATTTTAAAAATTAAATTTTACATTGCAGTTATATTTTATTTCACTCTGAACAGTTGTATATATTACGTATATTGTATGATATTTTATATTGTGCACGTAGGTGATTGTGAAAATTTTGCTTAAGACAAATAAATCACAACAAAAGATAAAAAATATATTATGCTTTAACCATCTTCAAATATCCAATATATCAAATAATAATCAGTTAATAAATAAAATTGAAAAAGATTTTATAAATAATTGAAAAAATGAAATAAAATATATGATTCTCTAATACATTAAATGTTGTGACCTAGAATGTAAAAAATAATAATTAGATTGTAGTAAGTCAAAGATATAAAAATAATTTATGGGAGTAATAACAATGACATCATCATATAATTTTAGAGAAAAAACTTTCATTGAGGAAGTGACATTTCAGCAATTTTTTAAAATGATGATATCAGTTGTGTTTTGTTTTAATAATAGTTATTATTAAAGATTTGTGCAATGATATAGGAGCATTTCAAAGAATTCATTTGCTACTTTTAAATATTTAATTTGTACTGGGAAAAATAAATGGCTCACTTCTCAATATAGAATAATTAATGTTAAGATTAGATAATTGTAATGGTTGGCTTTTAAAATTAATTACTATAGAATTATCCAAAGTGCTAGTACGAGTGAAAATAAGAAGGAGAAGGAGCATTCTACATCCGTAATTTCAATAAGATAAAAAAATTTAAGGTCACAATCAAGCCAAAAACATTTAATTATAAAAGTCAATATGTTACACAAAAAGAAATTATGTCATAAATCTGAAAAATGTTCTAAATTTACAACATTGTATCATTTTCGGTATATATAGTGACTGAGAAAAAAATCTTTTCAGTCTTCTTATTTTAAGTACCTTTTTATTTGATCTTCACCCTCTGTATTTAATAAACATAGAAATAATATATTTAGGTTGTTGTGTTTTCTAGAAATTAACTCTTACCGTCAAGATCTTTAGTTATCAAAAATTGATATTATAAAATAAGGATTGAGACAACATCTAAAAAGATTTTACATGAATATTTTATTATTATATTTGAGATTAAATTTTATTTGTAAAATGTGTAAAAAATCAAAATTGTTAAAGTTTTACTATAGAGACAAATTTCAGACATAAGACATGTATAACATGACATAAATAAAGATCAAATAACTATTATTCATTTCAAAAGCTTTTTTTATGATTAGGTTAGGTATTAAGAGATAGAAAAATATTTGTAATAGGCAAGTGTTTAAAATCATTAAATAATGTCATATGTCAGAGAGATTAGTTGGTATGAGGTTGGATACTGAACTTGATGATGAAGCACACGTGTGTGTTGATTAGTCAAATTTACTTTTAATTTGTCTTCAAATCTAAGTCATTACTACACTTAAGCTATGCTTAAAGTATTTGTATGAACTATGAAGTACTTAAAATATAAATTAGTGTGTGAGATAGTTTTAAATTGAGACGTGATTTATATATGAATACACCCAATTATCTCCTATTTATCTTAAAGGATTTTATTTTTTTTATTGAGCCTAGTTATTTTAAATGTCTCATTTTTATTTTGGGTATGTTAACTTTATCAATTTATACTTAGTAAATTTAACCTTTTCACATCTTTATATTTAATAACCTTATTTTACTCCTATTAAAATTTAAAAACACTATACTTTTTCTATTTTTACCTGGGGTCCTTATTTGACTGCGCGCATTTCTCCTACCCTCTCCCTCGAGTGGGTACAAGTATGATCTGCCTGCTATGGTCTCTCCCCCCGGACTCCGACTTGTGTGGGATGCTGGGTTGATGACTATGACCATGACACTATATCTCTTTCACATGTTGTCCCATTTAACTACATAAAAAATGATGAAAGTCAAAAGAGACACTTTTGATGAATATGAGGGAGTACTAATTAATATGGACAAAGGGAGTAAAATAAAGTAAGTTATTAGTACCACCTATTCTAATTAAATAATTCATTATCTCATTTGATTTTGTACATTTGTTGATATATTGAGATAAATCAAATAAAATATCACTTAAATATATTTTATTTGATAAATTTAAAATAAAATACAAGCTAAAAGTGATTGATGATGACATGCTCCAACTTAATTCTTATTTTCTTGTTTTTTTGACACCTCATCAACTAACTGTGTAGCATCTATATATATACTATACCCATGCTTTGTAATTAATTAATTCTATTCTATTTTTCCAAATCAATAATACTTCTTTCTCTTAAGTCTTTATGTTCTTAAACACCTAAATTTGACATGGTATCAGAGCAAGTTACCACAAATTAATCTTCCTTCTTCTTTTCAATCTTTATTCTTCCCATGGCGAAAATGTTAACCAACACAGACGCTGCTGCATCATACACTAACCAAACACATAATCCTTCCTCTGT